>NC_091395.1:8792878-9095909 GCF_032191515.1 Phaenicophaeus curvirostris
TCTGCACAGCTTTCAATTGGTAAGCTTGTGAGAACAGCTGTTTTTTATTTCAGCAAAATCAGGAAATGCAGGGATGAGCAACAATAACAAAAAAAAAGAAAACCCTGGGTGATCAAAACCAGTCCCTAAAGCTTTGTTCGCTTACACTGTCTTTGCATCTGAGCCAGCATCCGTTGAAATAAATGATACCTCCTTTTCTTTGTTGTTGATGGAAACAGCTTCAGGCAAAATTGGCAAGGTATGCTAGACCACAGTTTCTCAGTGTGCTGTGTTTTAGGGAACCCACTCTC
Organism: Phaenicophaeus curvirostris; assembly: GCF_032191515.1. NCBI lineage: Eukaryota > Metazoa > Chordata > Aves > Cuculiformes > Cuculidae > Phaenicophaeus > Phaenicophaeus curvirostris. The sequence goes on from NC_091395.1 coordinate 8,793,169, forward strand.
CCACCAGTGATCTAACATGCAATCCATTGCTTTACACGGAGTAAGCAAGTAAGAAATAGATAGACTGCAAGCATTTAAATTATTTGGGTTTAGTGTATGGATTTAGCAAATATTTTTAAAATATATTTTCAATACCTCTTCATCTAAACATTACAAACTAGAGAGAAATATAAGGTAGTTACAGATCTCTGCAATACTAAGTTTCTTTAAAAAGATGAAACCTTTCCTTATGAGCTGATGTCATGGTTCATTTCATGTAATCTAATCTTCCTGAATAGAAAACAGGACAGCATGTGCCCGTTGCCATTTAAGACTTCTTATGGTCCTACTTGTGAGCCACTCAGATCAGTCAGAACCTTTCAGAAAACATGCATTTTATTCTAAAATCCAAATGAGCAGGTAGCTGGAGAGAAGTGATTTATGAGAGAAGATTAAAGTCTCCCAGGAGTCAGTCACTAATGCATTTGCACTCTTCACTGCTTTGATCACTGTTGATAGTAAGGCCAGAGCTATGAGCATGTGTTTACTGGCTGTTTCCAGTATTTCAGTATTTCTAGTGGATTGTAAGGAGAGTAATAAAAGAGAATTTAAAATAATAGAGTTACTACTTCGTGCCTTTTAATAGAATAGAGAGGTTTTTGTGAGATTGACCAAACTCACTGATTCATCTGCTCTTCTGGTTGGAAGATACGACTTTAGTTTTCATTTAGCCTATGAAAGAAATAACATTTTGGTTTCTTGACTTGCTTGGAATCTGCTCACTTGTGTCTCTTGCCTATTACAAAGAGGATTTGGGTTACTGCATATAATTTTGAGGGGTCTTTTGTTAGACACTGGGCTAGTGTGACAATAGAAGCCCACCCTCCCCCCCTTCCCCCCCATATTAGTAATTGTTCCGCTCATCTTTTTTTTTGTAGCTAAGAAGGGAGTTCAAAAGGTTTGTGAAGGTGTTTCTGGAATTAAAAAACCCATGACACGGAGATAAGGAAGCCTGATCACCTGTCTCAATGCCATTTCCCTGCCATCTTAGAGCTAGAAGGAAGTCTTAGAGTATCAGAAACCACATGGAATCATGATAATTATGGGCTGCTGCACAGGCTTTGTCAGGACTGGGAATATTCATAGGCATTCCCAGTGCGTACTTTCCTTTTTATGTAGGAAGGTCTTGGGGTGTGGTTCTTCAGGGAGCTGTAGCTACAGCAGTCTGAGGCAGCACAGCTTTGAGGGAGAAGGTGGAGAACACAGAGAACATCAGGAGCTGAAGGTGGCAGAGGTGTTGGAGGAGGTTCCCTGATAAAAATCTTACAGTTCTCTCCTTTCCTTGGGCAGGTCTGCAGGAAAGAAAGGAGAGACTTATTGTCCAGTTTTCTTTTTAAGCTGTTTTGCAGACCAGCCTGAAAAGAAGGGAAGAGGTTGTGATAGAGATCTTCACCAATGTGGAATTTAACTGAAATAGTTTGTCAGCCTCATCTGATGCAAAACCCAACAGGCTGTGGTTATCTGTGCAGGATTTGAATGCTAAAGGGGCACAAAAGATCCTTATCCTCTGTGAAATAGGAATTGAATCAATATAAGCTCCTCCTTTGGTTCAAGCCACTCCTGGGAATGGTTGCTTTCCCCTGTGGCAGCACACTCTTGATATATGTATTTGTCCTGTAACCAAGAGATCTCTGAAAGAGTGTCAGAATTCAGAACAATTAATTAATTAATCACAACATTGAGTTCACTGTGAGCCAACTTTTTAACATAGCCCTAGTTCCCCGTTGTTCAAAACTGAAATAACACCCCCCCCCTCCATTCTATGCCCAGTGCTGGACTCAGAACAGTCACTGTCATTCTTTTTTTGATTCTGCACAGATGCAATTAAAAAAGAAGTCTTACTTTTCAGTTCCTGAGGGAAGGAATAGCACTCAGGTTTCACTTTTTTATTTTATTTTCAGCAATGCTTTAATTCAAATGTCGATTAAGCAGCACATATTGAATGATGCTGAATTTCTCTTATGTAATTCATGCGGTATTTATATCACGTTTCCTGTGGAATGAGTTTTAAGCAGGGGATTTAACTATACTTTTCTTGCCAAGCAGATACAGGTTGACTTTCTGAGCATGTAATATGCTCTCATACTGCTGAAGAAGTGATCAATGACCCTTCTTGACACGCTTTAGAAAATCTGTGTGATAGCCCACTGGTGTTAGTCTGGGTTGAGCGTTACAAGTTTCATCATTCCATCATCTATTCTAAACATTTTTGTAAAAGGAGGAGCTGTTTTCTTCTTCTTCTTCTTCTTCTATTTTTTTTTTTTACACTATAGGGAAGGATATGCAAGAGAATATAGAGCGTGTCAGAATCCTTTCAGATTCATCATTTCAATATTTCCTTCTGCTACAATGGTTTAATTAGAGTAGCCTTCTTTTGGTATGGCCTTTTGTATATCTCTAATGAAACTGAAGAGCATGAAATGTGGTTTCCCTGCTTTTAAATGAAGCTACTTTTAGAGAAATAAAATGAGAAATGAAGAAATTGTTGAAGTCACAGTGCATGAAATTAGGAAAGCCCTGACTATATCGGCAACAAGTTTTTTATTTCCTATTTTGATGACCATATAGCTAAGTGGTTGTGGGCTAATTGTGAAAAGATTTTCTTGTTTTGGTTCTTGCACCTTTGACAATTATATTGGCTTCAGGTTCATTTGAGCAATTATGGTCCCGATCCTGCAGTTGTCTCGAGGCAGGTGGAGCTTTGTACTCTAGTTGAGCCTCACTGGTTCCAGCTAGGTCTTCTTTGCATAGAAGTTGTGCCTGTAGGCAGGTACACTGAAATCAGCAGGGCTTTGCACAGACTTACATCTTTTCCTGGATACAAAATGCTGCAGAATCAGGATATTTGAAGTTGTTCAATACAGCTGCGAGTTCCCAGTTCTTTGTGAAAAATCTAGTCCAATGCAGTGGGGTGAGTGAACCTTGGCCAAGGGCCAAAAGACCACTGAGCCAAACGACCACTGAGCTGCTCTCTCACTCCTCCTCCTCGGCAGGACAGGGAGTGAAAACAAATAGGTTGGGAAAGTTAGAGGGTTGAGCTAAAGAACGGGAGACTATGTAGCAGTTACTGTTGAGGGCAAATCAGACTCAACTTGAGGACCACTAATTCATTGCCAATCAAAATAAATAAGAGTAGCGAGCAATAAAGACAAATATTAAAAAAATGCCTCTCCTCCCCTCCTCTCCCCAACTCATCTTTACTCCTTTACTTTCTCTAACCCCACTGAACAGTGCAGGGTGATAAGGACATATGTCATGTTCTGAAAATTTTCCTTTCAGAAGTATCTCCCATGAAGAAATCTGCTGGTTCTGGAGCAAGCTGACGTTTCTGTATAAAAGAAAAGTGGTTTTTAAATAATAAATATTTCTTTCTTTCCCCCCTCCAAAGCAGACTTGCCTCAAAAATGCTCGCTATGACAGTTTTCTTCTGGAAATTGTACTTTTAGTTAAATCAAATTGTTTCGCAGAAGGTTTGATTTATTTTTTTTTCCAAGCATAAACATATTGAAATTGTGTGTTACTTACACATTTTGTATTAGAAGTCGTCTCAGTGCCTGATACCCCATGAACAGGGGCACACAGGTCAGCTGGTGTGCATGGTACAGTAGTGCTATTGTAGAGGATGATTCCTTATGTGCTTTCTTTGCTGCCAGTCACAGCACACGTCACAAACCACAGAACAACTTCAGTACCTTCTAGCAAACTCCAGGGCTTCTGGAGCCTCAAAAAAAAGGACAAAATCTTGCAGGAAAAAGGTACGAGAAGAAAATTACATTAATTAAAAAAAGCTGAAGCCTTAAAAAGAAAAGATTGTAAAATCAATCAAAATTCAGTAGAACTAGCAGTGAAAAAAAGGAAGTTAAACATCCTGAGAGTATAAGCCAAAGATACAGTAAATTCCAAAATGCTACCTTTTTGGACTGTTTTGGAATTATTATTTTTTAAAACTGAAGAGAAGCTCTGATTTTCCACTGGGGGAAAAAAAAAAAACCACCAAGAGATGTTTTAATGAATAGAGTCCTAATTTTGAATGAGTACTCATCAAAACAGATCAGTATTCCACCATTTTTGCTAAATAGAACATTTCTTTTTAAAAGTGCGTTGACAGGTGTCAGCTTCTTTTGAACCGGGACATCCCTCCATTCATTTTCAGTTTTGCCTGTGCCTCTGAGCCCTGTTTCAGTAACCTTAAAGACAAGATTTGTGTTCTTGATCAGCGTAAAATTGTGTTTCAGCATTCCATTGGAATTAGAAATGTCCTTACACTGCTGTTGGAGTAGACATAGAGACCAACTGATTTCACTGTGGTGATTTGGGATCTAAATCAGCAGTTTCCCTGAGGGCAAAGGGGATGTATTGATTTAACCAGCTGAAGATCTGACCTCGCATGAACACAACCTTGGGTATTTAAAACAAAATTCAGTGCTTCTTCTGGTATTCTACTGCCTTTAAATGTAAATCTACAGGAACTGCTGCAGGGTGACATATTTGATTGGTCTTCAGTGTTAGAAAGCTTGCAAGAATCATAAACCAGTTCTATATTGCTTTAGTGGGGAAGATGAGAAAAGACCAACTTTTCTTAATGAGGGTGGAGTAGGGATCGATGAAATACATTAAGAATTTGGCAGAGAAGAATATTATTTAGTCATGTAGTTTAAACTGTTAGCTAAAACTGTTAAGCTTGACTGTGTGTCGTGACTAAATGGCAGATCACTAACCCCTGTCAAAAATGCTCAGTTTCTTTTCCCTGTCTCCAAAATTAGGGATCAATTCACGTAACTGAACAATGATGGCAAATCAGGAGTACTGATGCATGAGAGTGGAAATAATTGTTTGTGGTTTTCATGAGAAGATTGCCAGTTTGCAGATTTAAATTGCATGCAAACTGTTTTTTTGCTCTCTAATTGAAGATGTGTTGTCTTTAGGGAGGGTTGACTTGACAATGACTAACTTCAGCAGAATACAAAGACACAAAATGGGCTTGTGTTTGCCTTCAAAGTGATTCACTGGCTCATACCGTGATGTTCCTTTCATTCCTAGGAATGCCACAGGATGCTAAATTTACCTCTGCATGAGACTAAAGGTGCTAGTTACACAGCAGTGGTAAGAGGTTTTGAAATACAAACAGGCCATGCAGAAGGATTTTGATTTCCAAAAGGCACATCTTTTCTTTTTGAGATTTAAACAAGTATAAGGGATGATTGTGAAGTGATAGTGTTCATGAAGTTTTCTTATTAATGAGCTAAACTCGTTCTACAGCAGGCACAAGATGGCCTATAGATTTTATTATGTATAACTTGATACTCATTAGACTAGGAGGTCTGTATGCATTTAGGAGAGTTTCATCCTGTATAGACATAAACAGAGGATCTTATTTTTTCGGATGATATAGCAATATGTATTGCTTATATTTATTAAAATACAATATGTATTGCTGAATAATGGACTTCCGTGTTTTTTTTCAAGCTTTTTTAATCTTTTTCTTTCTAAAATTTGTATGTGATGCTGATTGGGGTATTTTTGTTGCTTGGTTGGGTTTTTTTTAAGTATTTAAAGGACAGAATTGGATTTCTTCTATACCTGTTAGGATCACTTGTGTTTTTTTCAGAGGAATCATTGCTATGTAATATAAGACAGTTTAGTGTCTAGGAGCTGAACATTTTGTCAATAAAAATCAAGGTGTGATATAGGAAGATAAGCAAGACAGTGAATTCTAAAAACATGGGTGCTGTTGGCTCAAGTACATTGATTTTTGAAATGGCTCAGCCAAGACTGAGTTGACTTTCTTGAGGTTGGCAGAGACAAAATTTGCTTGCATTTGTCTTTATCTTCCTGTGAAGATGTACTTATTTTTATTGTGACTATGTGCTTTGGTATGTATTGCGATGCTGCTAAATGAATGTTGAACTAATTTCCTTATTTTAGATATTTAATGAAAATAATGCAGAATTAATTATTGGTGTTAACATTACTCCAAATGATGCTAAAAGCACAACTGGAGTATGATAACTAGCGACGTATAGCACATTTAATTTGTGATGCTATGGATTTACAGCAGAGCTGCATTGTGCAGTATGCTCAATGAAGAGTATGAAGCAAATACATTTGCAAGCATTGATACAACATTCTTAAGAAAATGGAATGAAGAACAGTATTTTATTGCAAAATACTTTATACATTAAGCAAATCACAGAAACTAGTTTGACAAAAGGTTTAGTGAATGAGTGAATGTTCATCATAAGAGGAGCAAACCATTGATAGTGTTTCCTAGCCTGGAGGCTGGAGATCCAAGAATGACTTCCTGTTCTGTTTCACCCATTCGGTTTTCTTTTATTTATGTAAGAAAGACAAGAGATCAGATAGCAATAACAACTTAACCCATATTTTCAAGTGGCTGTTTTTGAGAAGTGAGCATCAATAACATCAAAAACCTGAGACTATACAGGTTTATAGAGACTTCTAGAGAACTTTTTATCTGGAAGATGTGTTTTCTGACTGTAATCTTGAGATTTACATTGCCTGTTTAATCACAGAATCATAAAGTTGTTAGTGTTGGAAGGCACCTTACAGATCATCCAGTTCCAACCCCCCTGTGCGTTCCTCTTCTGAAAGGGGATAGAAATGAATGTAAATGTAGTAAATCCATAACACTAATGTGTGGCTGGTTGCCTAACACAGGCATTTTCATTTGATTGTACTTGAGGATGAGTGGGTGAGTTATCCATGCCTTGTCTAAAATAAATTTGCATTTATGAATTGGCAGAAACAGATGTGTTCTCTGGGTTACTGTTAAAGTACCTGGGACACCACCAAGGGCTTCAATGACTAAGCTATCAAGGGATATTATTATTAAATTTTGAAGACTAAAAAGCCTTCAAGAACCTTGTTGCAGTTTTATAGAGATGAGATTTCTGTCATTGTTAGCTGAACTGAGTTTCACCTTGCTATGTGTGTAATTCTCTGACTTCTTCATTTGCTCACAGGGTGAGAGTCTCTGAAGTATGAGTAGCTCTTAGGTTAAACATACCTTATTACTACAGTTGGAGTTTGGCCCTTGACCCTCACTCATCCCCCACCCAAGAAACTGCAGTTTTTCATCTAGCTTTAGATAATGAAGAAAAAGAAGGGCAAATTTCTAGAGCAGAGCACTTTACTTTGCCAGGGTAGCATGTTGTGAACACATCTATTGTGGTCATTCAGATAAAGGAAAAAGAGAAGTCATTACAATAATACTGTGTATTCAAAATGTTACTGAAAATGTTCATTATACATATAAAGAATATGTGAGCATATTATATTGTTTCATGTGGTATCTTAGTGTAAGTAGAGGTGTTCCTCTGAAGTGAAAAAAAGAAAAGGCACTTGCTGACTGAATAAAGAATTATTTTTTTAAAAAATAAGAATGCAAATAGACTGTCTGCCAGCCTCTCACAGAGGAACCATACAAGTTACAGGGCTCCATGCTGTAAAATGAACCAAAACTTAACAAAACAAAACTCAGCACAATGCATGCCCTCATCTGAAAAAAGGCATTTTTTTTTGGCCTTTGTTTGTAATTTCAAAGTACAGCTAGGGAAAAAGATGTCTTGATTTGACCACAGGTGATAACCCAAAGTTTAACATATTTTCTTCTTCTTTAAAGCTCCTGTACAGCAAGCAAAGTAAAAGAGAATTTCAGTGAATATATGAAATTACACGTCAAGGAAAACTTAAGATTTTCATTACATTTATCTGAATGATCTTTATTTAAATTTGGACTAATTTATACCTGAAATAATAGGCAATAAAATCTTTGTTATATCTTCAGGTAGTGTTTGTAATTTTGGAAAACTGGAGTAGTTTCAAAAAAAAAAAGAAACAACAGCAAACAAAGCCAAGCACTCTTTGGAGCTGCAGTTTTGCTGCACACACAATCTGAACGTGTCATCCTTGCAAGAGGGAATGACAGATTGACTCCCAAAGAACAAGAACTGCCTGTTAGTGTTTTGTTTTTTCTAACCACAAATGCAGCCTTGAATTAAAGCTCCCATTATCTGCATGCAGCCCGGGTAGGATATTTAAATGCACTTCTCATTGGCCTTCATGTGGTTTCAGGCGAATCTTTATAGTGGATTTAGTGGAAACAGAAGCTTCCCAGAACTGTTAGTAAGTCTGACTACTTTTTACAGTTGCTCTTTTATTTTACATTTCAACAAAAAAAAGCTGAAATCTGGCCAAATAAAATAAAACTGCTTATTGGAAGTTGATGTTCATAAAACACTCCCTTTAGTAAAATAACTTCCAGAATACATTGAACACATCAGAATGGCAAAATAAAAGTGATGCAGCTTTATATCAGTATTCACATTTCATTGACATGGTCTGCTGGCACCTACAGATTTACTGTGTAGCATACTCATCACATTGAGCAGTTTTATATCATCTAAATAGAGCTTTCTAGGCTCCAAGTGCTTTTTTTTTGAGGGCTTTACTTTGTGTAAAACTGTTTTTCTGGGGTATTCTGTTTATGGGACCTTTCGCACAAGGGAGAGCTCAACAAATCCCTGTAACACCTTTGGATGAAATGGATACTGAAAAAAGTAAAGAGAAAGGATGAAGCCCATCAACCTCCAGATTAAATTCCCTTTGCTTACATCTGAAAGAAAACATTGTCTTTCTAGAGTTAAGAATTAACTGTGTGCTACTTCTTTCCCATTCTATTTAAAATAGGTATACAGCCCTTTGATTTTTTACTTTGGCATTTTCAGTTAGATATACATTTTTTTTAGCTTCTTTGAAAAACAACTTGTATAACTCGGAGATTTTCCTGGACATTATAGTTCAAAAATGTTACTAGGTTCTTAGAAGCTTTTTACTCAGAGTTGTTTGGGACTTGTTGATGCTAATAAAAAGAAATGAGGCCGAAGGTTTCTGGTAGTCACTTGTTTACTCTTCTTAGGTTGTTTAGGAGAAGCATATGATTTATCTTCTGTTGGAGATTCCTTGTCTGTACACCATGTTGTATGTTAGCTGATGCCTAGTATAGCATGTTAAAGAGCAAGACTCTATTACTTTACCTCAGCTTCTGGATTCAGCAGTTCAGTTTAAATGCATGTCACGTAGACTATGAACCTTTAAGTGAATGTACATTTCAGATTCAGAAAAAAAATCAGGCTAGTAATTAGAACCCAACTTTCCTTGCATTGACAGCAGCCAAGTCATTTATTAAGTCAATGTAGCAAAGTAACATGGCAACATCACACTTGATTGAAATCTTGGCCAAGTCTGACAGATGTTTTCAACTCATTGTCAATCTCAAGTATGTTTTAATGAGTTTCAAGTGGCTGGAGCTCCCTTCTGCAGATGCCACTGTTACTGAAACTGTGAAGAGAATCTTCAGGGCAATGACAGCATGGAAAAAAACGTTTGAGTAAGTAGTGTGCCAGAAAAAACCCTAACTCGCAGCGCAAGTGCCGTTCCTGAGGATGATCCTCACCTTTTGAATATACTGGGTTTAGATGCATACCCCAAATTCTTAAAGCATTTGATTCTCAAAAATAAATGTGAATTTTTGGAAGAGAAAATTATTCAAGGCTTACTCATAATTTCTATTTCCATGTTACTAGAAAAAAAATGTGGAACAATTGATTTTTTCTTCTTACACATCTGGGTTTGACTAAGAATCAAAAGAACAAAAGCATATCAGAATAGAAACGACAACAAATATTTTATTTTGAGCTGAACAGTATTGACAGTGACTCTTCAGCTGCATTGAACTGAGAGGTTCAGACTAGAACAAGTGCAAAGCTGCTGGTTGTAGCACTTATCTAGTTGGACAGTGGTTCTGCATTACAAAGCAGAAAAGTGAGATGATTGAGAAAAAGAGACTGAGATACAAGGGATACCTAAGGTGGCAGTCCATTTCATTCTTAAGATGGTTAAGTTCTTGGCTAGGCAACAGACCAAACTGATGTAAAATGAATTTTGGGCAAATTAAGTGTTGGTATGTTGCCATATGAGTCAAGTAGACCTACCTACAAAGAGGTGAAACATAAAGTCACTGCCTGAGCCATTTCATAACAATGTTCTCTTCATTTTCCATCTTCCAAAATGAATCTATTTGCTTGTTTTTTCCAGCTCCATCTTCTTATTATGCACAATACTTGCAATGTCAGAAGTCTAGTATGTAGTAGGATATATTTTAATATTTAGATGTATTTATGATTTAATAAAGTTATGTCTTCAGTTAATATGGGGAATGGATGAGTGCGTTTCATCCTACTAAAAAACTTTTCATCCTATTAAAAATTTAGACAAGAATAGGTTTATCTATGGGTGTTTGACAAATTTTGAACAAAATTCATCATTGTCTCCATTGGTCAGTTGAATGTGAACAGCTTTATGTCATTTCACTTATTTTTAACAGCTGGACTGAAATACTACAACATTTCCCAATGCAAGGAAGTCTCAGTATTTCAAGCTTAATCATACTAAAAATCATCCTGAACAAAAAACGCGTCCTGGAAATTTGCTCTTTAGAGGTTTATTAGTTTTCTGTCCATCACAGTAATAATTAAATTAATATATAAAGTTTAGAAATCAAAACTTTTTGGTTCAAGCACAAATATTTTCTTTGTTTTTTTTTTTTTGTTTAGGGGGGTAGTTTTTTCCTTTTCCTTCTCTATCACCTTAGCAACTCATATGGAGGGTGAAAAACTCCCTGATAGACAGAAGAAAATGTTTGGAAGTATGGATCTGTAGACTGTTAACATTCTTTGTTGACATATTTATCAACATATTCTTTGTTGAAGCAGCATGTCAAATCAAGTTAAATATTTCCCAGTGTATAAAAATCATTTTTATGTAATGCTTCCATGGAATTGAGCATGTTCCAAAACTTTCTTTTAAATTGTAAATAACCTACCAAGTGTGCTAACTGCAAGTTTTACTTGCTTTAATAACTACGGAATATCAGGGCAAGGAAGAGGGAATTAGCTCTGAAGAGAAACAAGCCAAAGAGTCTTTCAATTTTAGGGCCTTTTTGCTTTAAAAATCATGTCATCTTTTATCCCTAGTTTACAATAGTTCCTGAATAAACTATTTTTTCAAAATATTATTCGTGATACTAAAACCAAACTAAGGCAGTTTTTGAGACCAAATTTAAGTAAACGTCTGGGATGTGTATAAGGTCATATAGAAACTCAGAAGGAAACCCACGCAGACAAGGCTTGGAATTGGGTCCTAGGTCTCAACATACATCAAAGAGGACTCAAATTTATTAAGTGATTTACTTTAGATCCTCAGGTAATTAAACTGTGTAAATATAGGATATAATTTCTGAAATTACTGTATTCATTATTAGATGATTCAACATACAGATGCTTTTGGGACATGTATGCAAGTAAGGGCTTCCTTCTGATGAAGGATTTATTTGGCATAAGTAAGAAACAAAAGATTCATGGCTTAGTCAGGTTTTTCACTAGCATCTGAATTTCACGTCTTGAAGAAATATGTTAAAAGTAGTGAATCCAGAATTCCTGCTACAGGGGTCAGTCTCACCTGCCCAGAAAGGTTTACAGAATCACAGAATCATTGAATCACTAAGTTAGAAAAGAACTGCATGGAAAACAACAATCAAAACTGTTTTTGTGCTAGCAAGTGCTCATCTCTGTTCTTTCAGGAAGTTTGAGTTGGGTGCTCAAATCCAGTGTCACTGGAACTTATACTTCTATCTCACTGAGGTACATGTGAAAATATGAACCTTAAAAGAGCTCTCACAATAATTCTTTGATATGCAGAGGAACAAGTGAGATATCATAATTTTAGTGGGAAAACTCTTCCCCAAATCAACATCTTCAGGGAAGCAGCTATTTGGCTGTTGCTTATCTCAAGCTTGTTGAAATTACATAACTCCTTTTGGGCCTTTCTTCTGCTTCCAGCTTTACTGTTATTGCCTGATGCACACCCTGTGCATGGCTGAGGAACATGAGAACGAGAAATATATGACCAGAGGTGCTACATAAATCTGTGCGACTTCCTTGAAGGCAATTACAATGGAGAAAATAAACGAGTGCTGAAGTGATTGTAGCAGGTTTGGAGGTGAGAGGACAAACAGGTAAGAATTCAGAGCAATTTAGTGGGTGCAATTGTGTGTAACATAAAGTATGAAAAGAAGCAAATATATGTGTCTGCTACACTTTCAAGGCTGAGGCAATCAGGCTGGACTGTAGAACTAGAAATTATTCTGGCATTGTGCTGAACCAAAGCTATGTTAATATTCTACTGTGTAGTAGTATCACTGTTCTTAGGTAATCGCAACCTGTCACAATCAAGTACACAACTTATTATTTACTTTAACTTCAATCTAAAGAAGAAAGGACAAATTTCCAATATTTTAAATCTGTTCCATGGTTCTGTTCATCTGTGCAAATTCTATTAAGGTTACTGGAAAGTTTGCATACAAAATAAGCAAAATTAACTGACAATTTCACGACCTTAATTCAACAACAAGATATTTGGATTCATTTACTGTGAAAGCAGAATCCAGCATTAGAAATCTGGGTTTGTGTTTTCATTGGAATAAACCAGACTTCGGGTTTCAGCTTATAAGAAGGAAAATCAGGCATTTGCTTGAGAAGGCTCTGGTGCCTCTGAAACGCATATGCTGATTAGTGCTGGTGTGTCACCAGCTGGAAATACTTAAGCTAGAGGGCACTTTGTATTCTTCCCCTCTCCATCAGCAACTGGCAAGTGTATTTTCTGCCTACAATCAATTGCTTTTATATTCTGAGTAATATTTCTAACTAAGAAGAAATATTACAACAGCTAGAGAAGGTATTGATTTTAGGCAGAAAATGCCCTTTCCAAATGCCACTCCAGATGACTGAAATACAAAGAAATTCTGTGACATCACTAACATGGCCAATACAACTGTCACTGGGCAAACCAAGGAATGAACACAAGGAATGAACATTCTTAGCAAGTTTGCAGATGACACTAAGCTGGGTGGAAGTGTCGATCTGCTGTAGGGCAGGGAGACTCTTCAATAGGATCTGAACAGGCTGGACCGCTGGGCAGAGTCCAATGGCATGAGGTTTAACGAGGCCAAATGCCGGGTCCTGCACTTGGGGCACAACAACCCCATGCAGTGCTACAGACTAGGAGAAGTCTGTCTAGAAAGCTGTCTGGAGGAGACGGACCTGGGGGTGTTGGTTGACAGGGACTGAACATGAGCCAGCAGTGTGCCCAGGTGGCCAAGAAGGCCAATGGCATCTTGGCTTGGATCAGAAATGGCATGGCCAGCAGGTCCAGGGAGGTTATTCTCCCCCTGTACTCAACACTGGTGAGACCTCTCCTTGAATCCTGTGTTCAGTTCTGGGCCCCTCACCACAAGGAGGATGTTGAGGCTCTGGAGCGAGTCCAGAGAAGAGCAACAAAGCTGGTGACATATACTTGTCAACCAGACTGAAGAAAATTCACATCACTTTGTTTGTAAATGTCTTCTAAGTTTATTGGGGCTTCCACGTTTTGTATGTCACTGGCAATCTGCAGTATTGTCAGAGAGCACTAATCTTTTATTGCAGCAGTACTATGTCATAAACAACTGCCTCCAGAAGTCAAGGGGATTTAAGTCAACTGTTCTGTCCAAAACCAGCTTGAGATATTGCCTGCCCAAAGCCCTTTTGAGCAGCAGAGTGACTTGAACCCATTTTACAGTTGGAGGCTGGAAGCTGCCTGTGCCTCCCCAAAAAGCACCTATCTAGGGTCACAAATTTGTGAATTAGTGGAGTAGCCCTGTTGATACATCCTTTCTAATATGCGTTACTGAGTACCACTGTAGTTGTACGCTGTGTCACTTCTTTGCACTGAAGTCACCATAACTTTTTTCTGCTTGTCTATATCATTGTCTTCATAAATTTTCAAATTCTCTGTTTCTTTGACATCAACTTACAGCATTATAAGCATTCTTGTTCTCGAGGTTCTTTTAAATTAAATGTCAACAGGTGATGACTCATGCTTCACTGGTGCAATCTTTCATTTTATCATGCAAGATATGCAATTTTTTTATCTCCAAACCTTACTATTTAATGACACTGTTTAGGATTGTTAGGAATTTATGGCTTCATGCCCAAACCTTCTGTACTTCTATGAATAAAACGTAAATTTCAAACTGCAGCCTACTGCCAGATGTTACTGTAAATTTTATCTTCTGATGTAGATCCAAATTTCACAAAAAATCTGTTGCTTTGTCAGTGCGAGTATCTTCTTCATGAACAGCAAAGGTGGAATTTCTAGTTAGCATTTTCTGCACAGATGGCACTTAGATGATTGATGTGGGAAGATGGAGCATCCATGAGCAGTGATGTTGTTTTGTGATCCACAAATGCTAGCAGGACACTTGTAAGACTGAGCAACCAGGTAGTTACCAGAGCTGTGGGGCTACTCTGGTTCTGACCAGCCTCAATGTGCCTGCTCCTGTACTAGGCAAAGGTGAACACTTCAGGTTTAGTTTTATTTTTAGTCCTTAATCTGAGGCTATTTTTTAAGAAGCCATGAGCTGCTGCAGATGAGGATGGCTTTAGGCATCTCATTAGAAGTCCTTTTCAGTTTCCCACAGATGGCTCCATGCTATACTAAAACCAAATGGGTACCTCTTACTGCGGAGTGCATTTAACCTGAACTTGAAGACTTGGCCACTCTAGAATTTAAAAAGTATGTCAACAGAGGAAGCCAAGCCCCCAAATATTAAATAGGCTCAAAACGCTGAGTGCTAAGGGAGTGAAATATCCTGCCTTTCTTCCTTCTATATAAGTAATAAGCTTTTTGGAATGAAGCTAAAGTAACTCACTCGATATGGGATGAAGCTGAAGGTGACATTTCTTGCCCCATAACCTTTGTTTGAAGTGGGAGGCTGATGAGCATTTGAATATGTGACCATCTTGCATGTGTAGATTTTAGAGCTAAGAATTAATGATGTTTTATAACCTCAGTGGAGAGAAGCTTCAGTGGGCTGTGCTGAAAAACCCTCATTTGATTTTTGAAAATGGAACAGCCAAAGAAAGATTAAAAAAAAATATTGCTACAGGATTCATCTTGCAGGCTTTCATGAAAAGGTGAGATGAAAGACAGCAGATGGATTTATCTTTTTACTTAGCAGCAAAACTACGAATCAGCTTCATATAAACAGATCTCTCTGCCAAATATAGCTTGACAGTAATTCCATAAGATTCATCAAGTCAAGGGAAGTGATTAGGTCTGATGCCATGAAATAACATGAAAGCAGGATGTCTCATGATTTCAATATTTCAGAATTGAGTCCATGAAATACAACTCTCTGATGAAAACTCTGCCCTGTGTTGTAACAATTTTCATCTTCAGGTGTTGTTTAGAATGCTGCATAATTCTCATCCCTTTCAAATTCTCATTTCTAGTAATATTAATCATTGCTGAAACAATTTCCAGCGTGCAGATAGTACTGTGACTTTCAACTTTTTTAAAATTGTGAAGATGAGTTTTCTTGGGGATTATTCTAACAGGTATGCTCTACACATTCAAGCTGTTGATATAACAGAATCTTGAGCAGCAAAAGTTCCAGACAAAGGACATAGTGTAAAACATTTAATGGCATGCATCACAGTCTTGCTTTCTTTGTTTTGTAATATCCAAAAGTGGATCTGCACTGCTGTGAAATAAATTGAGGCATTTCCTATTGCATCAAGACTCTCAGATATAATTTATTCTAATGAACCCTGTCTAATCTCCTAAAGTGCCAAATTTCTATTTAATAATTTCTGAAAAAGAGTGTATTTAAAATGTGCTTAGGTCCTCATATGCTGAGTCATATAGGCTCCCAACTTTCATTGGCTCAGTAGGAATCAGATGCCTAAAACGCCTTTCCAGATTTGATTTAATTTCTCTTACAGGCTTTTACTACATACAGAATCCAGTAATTATGATTACCTTAGTCTTGGTTTTATAAGTGACTTAAATCCAGTTTGAAAAAAATATTTAGATGCCTTGTAATAAGTTTGCCTTCTCAAAATCATGTATGTACCTAAATCCTGTTGTTTTTTGTTGGAAGTTATATAGCTTAATGCTTTCTGGATATAGTTACTTTTAGACTTTTCACATTAGTTACCAGCATGTATTAAATAAGGGATGTGTGGAAGTGTATTATTGCTTTGCTTACTTGTAGCTTTCTCTTGTACATTTTAAAGCCTGGTGTATTTATTTGAAAACGAGGTTTTTACGAGGTTTGTGTACTGCTTGATTCAAGAAGTCTACTGGGCAAGCCAAGGAAAGAACTGGCACCATAGCCTGCAGAAATTAAGCTAGTTGTTAGAGTGCACAAACTCAGCAATCTGATAAGTGCCCAGTTGTAGGAGCTCTACCAGGCATGTGTAAAGGTGGGGTTTGCTGATATTGCGTTGCCAAATCATGGTTGTCCAGCTAGAGGCTAATAACTGTGATTTAACAGGAAATGAAGGGGTACCAAACCTGCCAGGTTCTCTGTAATTAGACTGATCTCAAGCAGAGTAATCTCTTTCCTAGCTACAGTGAAGAATAAAAATCTATATGTTCTATAATAAGTATGAAATTTGTGAGCAAATGAATAGCATCAGTGATGCTGGCAGTGTCTCATGGAAGAGAATGATTAATAACAATCCTTCTTAGTGACCTCTTTCCCACTGAAAAGAGGCTAAGTGTGTTTTTTAGGGGCAGATTTAAAGCAAATTTCTCTGAGCAGGTTTTCAAATCAAGTTCTTAAGGGGGTGGTATTTTTTGGAGCAGATACCTTGCTTAGATATCTAACCATGTTGATAGGTCTTTAATTAGAGTTCTCTTCTATAAAGACTCCTAGGTGACTGCAGGAGTCACTCTGCAGGGAGCTTTTTATAAAGTTAGGTGTAAATGCTTCAATTTTCAAGCTTCATCTCTGCAAAAGAAGTCCTGCACAACACATGAGGGATTAAATCCATTGAGCTCAGTTTAATAGGGTTCTAAGGACCTTCTTTAAGATCTAATAAAATGCTGTTAAAGGGTGAGAGAAAGCAAAATGCAAGAAAGCATGTAGCTTTCTTTGAGCTCTTCCACGTCAGTTTACTGTTTTCAGAGTGGTATGTTTTAATGGCTATATTTAGAGATGTTCCTAAGGATAACAGCAAAATTGGTTGCAGAATGTCTGCTTACTCTGGCAGAAGGTTCTGTACTGATGTTTTCAGTTAGGTGCTATTAAAGAGTCTGTTCAGAGTTTATCAGTTCTCAAAGCATTATCTGCTGATAAGTCAAGCAAGACAGCTGCCCTCATGCTTGTGAGGTGATATTTCCTAAGAAGAGTGAAGGCTCACCCATCTCGGGTTCCCCTTCATGTGTTGCCTGGGCTGTAACTTAAAGAAGTTGTTAAAAATGACAGTCTATAGAGATATATATTCAAAAGGATCATTCAGCTTACTGTGGGGCCTTTGACTCTGCAATGTGCAGCGTTGCTTGCCTTAAGAAGGGGTGAAGGCAAAGGAAATTGCCATAAACTTTTAACACAGCATTAGGGTTTCGTATTTAAAAGCCTAGTGACAGTAATGTTCATCAGGGGTGTAGTTTAGTGATTGATAGGAACGGTTGGACTTGATGATCCTGTGGGTCTTTTCCAACCTAGTGATTCTGTAATTCTGTGATCTATGTGGTTTACTGTGTTGATTCTTGTTAGAAGCATGCTTGGTACATTACTCTGTAGTCAATGGGCATCATCGTAATGAATACTGAATGTACCTTATAGCTATGCTTCAAGTTTAAATCTTATGCAGTTTCCCAAATAGTTTCTTTCAGAAGAAATCGTGGCAGTTGTGGGTAAGCATTGTTTTTTCTGGAGCATACTATGGAATACTTAGTCTTGTAGTACACTGGTTAACAATGCTTAGTACTTCACTGATTACATTAAGTCTGCCTCAAGTGATTCCTGGGCATGCTTAGAAATCTGCTTTCTTGAGGGCTAAGAAGTAAAGTTTAATAACAGCAACAGCAGGAAAAGGGATATGTTTGGGTAACGTAACTCCTGAAAAAGAAGACAGGAACATAATAAATATGAAAAGAGGGAAGGTGTTGGAGGCTATCATATGCAGTTTTCTTTTAAGTCTAATAAATAATGCTAAAAGGAGACCGAGGCACTGAGCTTGTGTACTTTGCATGGAATAAAAAAGGCTTTTATTGAAAGAAATGCTATTGGCTACCACAGGTAACGTGTCCCAGCTCTGTGCAGTGGTCTTATGCTTGCCTGATACATAAAATAAAAAATATTTTATATAATAAGAAATAAGTAGGGGAAAGAGCTTCCTGAGGACTTGCACTTCATAGTTCACAATATTCTTCTTCTGTTAATGGAAAAACCACCCTTCTTTTCTATTTTTTATGCATTATTTGATTAGCTAAACTCAGTCTCAAAATCTAAGCACCTGTCTTTAATATTCTCTAATGGGACAGCAACGGCCTTCAGGTGAAATTAATGAGTGCTCCTGAAAAAGGGGAGGCTGCCAGGTGCTACTTGTGATTGTAAATGAGGGATAAAGGGCTAGAAGTTTCTTTCCCTTTTTTCCTTTTGTCTCTGGGGGAAGGAGGTGTGTTTGTTCTTGTAGAGACAAAATAGTGCTCTGTGCAAATGGAGCTTTTTTAGTAGCTTTTGTAGGAAAGATTGTTGCAGGACTTGTTGAGCCTCAGACCATCTGATCATGAAGGTATGTTTTTTCTGGGTGTGGAGTTGGGTAACTGCTTCTAGTACAAAAATGTTTGTGCTGGTTTCTTGTGTTACTCTTAATTTAGAGATATAGCGATTTCCCAGTCCTGGTTAAGAAGCGATGTAGGGAACAACTTGATTTTCCAGTCTTTGACAGTCGTGTGTCCAAGATAACACTGCGATGACTGAGTGTTGCTAGTGGAGACATCCTCATAGTCCTGTAATTTTTTTTCTTGTCCTTAAATAGGAGCAGTCTCCTATTAAAGCTTGTCACTGGAAAGTGTTACCCTTTTCTAGTTTATTGTTCAGTGTTGTGCTTATTTTAAAATAACCAGAAGATTTATGTAAGACTCGATTCAGTAAGAAAAAATCCTGAAACATTTTTTTAAATGTTTAGAGCCTTTTTATCACTGTAATGTAACAGACTACTATCTTTAAAATTTGTGAAGCATAAGTGCTAATTGTTATTTTAGTAAAATGCTAATAGGCAATGCTGTTTCACAGATAAATTTTAGGGTTGTTTATTCTCCTGCTTCTCTTTTCTCTAAGGAGATTTGAGTGGGGATGGCTATAAGGTTTCCTATAATAGAACAAAAATTGGTATTGTAGAAATTGCTTGTTGAAGGAGGGTCTAGTATCTTTGATAGCAGACTTGGATAAAGGCTGCTTGAGAAGGTGTTGGAATTTACTAAGGCATCAGCTTTATATTATTTGTCTCTGTGGTCTCTCTCAATGTCACGTGCATTGAGCTTCTAAAAGGGTAAATGTGTGGAGGGGCTCTGACTTCTTTGGGTTCCAGGCAACATCCAGTTTCCTGTAAAAACTAAAGGAAATCAGGAGCTTGTTGTGACTTTTTTTGTGTCTGTAGTATGCATAGGTAAATGAGGAGAGAGTTTTGGGCAAGGATATTATTTTTTGACTAAAAGTATCTCACAGAAAGCCTTAATAATTTCTGTATTTCTGTGCTGAGAAGTGAGCTGATTCTGTGAAGTCAGATATGTGTGTGTAACTGCTTGCAGATATCTATTCTATGTTGATTTATGATGTGATTTGAGTCTATTCTTCCATAACAATATTAGTAGTGAATAACATTGTCAGCAAAGATAAGGCCTTTCAGCCAAACTGAAACAAGAACTCAAATTTAACAAGTTACCAGTGAAACAATCCTCTTGCTTTGTGGTGTAAATATAAACCAGCTGAATTCGTGCTGCAATTTTTCTTCAAAATCCCTTCAACAGCACTTAGAAATGTGGGAGAAAAGATTTGGCACTTTCAGAAGGCTGAAGACCTAAATGAGTGACAAATGATCTTGGTAGAGATTATAAAAAAAATAATTCACAGTGCGATGTGCTGGAATAAATATGTATGTCCGGCTGCAAATGCATTCATAGAACTTTATTTCATCTTTAGGAAAATGTCTTTTATACCATTCTGAATACAGATGATAATTACTTGGATTGATTAGTTTTGTTGAAATTTTAATGGTGCTTTTGTTTTGTTGAAAATTTTTTAATATGAAATATAATCACTAAATTAATATCTCTGCCAAGAGGGTAGGGATTCTTATGAATCTAATTTCTATGCATGCCATAGTAATTTTCTGAAGATCAAAGATGATGTTCCTTAGTTAAAAGATTCTTTAAGACTTGCAGATCATGCAAACGGTAAGCTAGAAAGTGTTGGTAATTGTCAGTGAATTCTTGGCACTACAATCTACTGTCTTGGACTTTCATTGCCATAGATGTCTGCTGAATTGTAGTATTGAATCAAATACGTAATTTAACTGAACAGTCTTCTCTGAGTGAAAAGATAAACAGTTGTGCTGGCAGTTAATTGTGCTTTACATCTTGATCTCTTAATAACCCATAATTATAAAATAGCTGTTAAACTATACTAATAACTTTCTGCAATATAGAAATCAGATTTTGAATATCTGGTTGTAGCACAGTGACTTTTCAATACCAGGAGCTGGGTTACCCGCCTTTACTTTTTTATTCTTATGCTTTTCTTCCCAGTTGTAATAGAAGAATGTGCTCCCATTCATACATCCCCTGCAGTAATCTGCTAATAACAAAGCCAACAAGTGTGCTTGCCATTGCTTTACTACGTTATGTGGAAGCAGTTGGTGACACAGGACGCAGAGCTGCTGCCTAAAAAGACATTTTTTTTGGCAGTGTGACAGCTCCTGAATTCTTGACTCCTTAAGTAGTATTGAGGCCCTCAGTGCTCTGTTCTATTCCTATAGAAATCATCCACCTTTTGAATACTGAGAATATGGTTGTTACACATGCCCATGTTGTCTTCTGTCAGCAGTTTCTTTCATTTAAGGATCTTTACTACTGCTTGGTAGGGTTTTCAAGACTCCTAGTAGTAAAATCATGATCCAGAGATGGGTTAACATGTCTTGCTATGAAAGCTACTGTCAAAAATTAAGTACAGTCTTTCATGTGTTTGTGATGATAGGTCACAAACTAATTTGTGTGCTGGTCTAGCAACATGGCGGTCTGGCAAGTTGGTTCTGCTGTCAGTTTTTCCTCATAATACGTGTATACACATATTTTTTCAAAAATGTAGTTCCCCTTCTACTGAAGTTTCCTGAACTGAAATTTATTAACAGACAGTGAAAGGAAACTATATCAAGCTATGTTGCTGTTTCCTAGCAGATTGTGTGGCTTTAAATCAAAAGGGAAGAAAAAAAAAAATCAATATAATAGTTAAAGATGATTAACAGCCAGTTACTAATATTTGGAAAAAAACCCTACAAGTCTGGTTAGCCAGCCTGTTTCTCTAAGGTGATTCTTTGGTTTCCACTGACTTACTAGAACATCCTCAGAAGAAAGGTGTGGTCTAATGTGTTAAAACTGTGGAGAAAATCCTATTTAGTTAGTATAAAGGAAACAGCTGCGTAAAGCCTTTTATATACAGTAGTAGCTTGAAAGTGTCTAGTTTTGCTGCTGCTTTAACATCTCTTAAGTGTAAGGTAGCTTAAAAAAGAAAATCAGTCAACTTCATCTCTGGGGAAATCAATATGTTAAAAGTAGATGAAGATGAAATCTGCAGACTGACCAATATTTTTACTCACCAGAGGGCTTCAGAGTGGGGAGGTGTGAGAACTTAAGAAGAAGACAGCATGTCTCCCTCCCCACATGGCACTATGAAAGAAAGTAGGATAATTTTCAAGTGGCCTACGATGGTAAGTGTGTGATATATCTCAACAGATTGAGGTGTCACACAGTGGCTATGCTGAATATAAATTGTCAACATTGCATGTAATTCTTTCCTTTTCTTGGAGCATGTAGTGCGAAAATGAGATGGCTAGGTGTCTAAATCACAAAAATGACTATTATGTCTGTCACTGTTATAGATAAAAGCCAATAACAACAAATAAAATAAATGACCTGAAATAGAATTTTGAATCGACTAACTTACCGCTTTTCTATCTCTACTGATGACATTTATTAAGAATGCTCTAATAACAACGTGCAGCAACTTATTGAAGCATGTTTTCAGAGCAGTACAGTAGGGAATGACTTGCCTTAGACCCATTATTGCTACCAGAATTTAAGGCATTCTTCTGTACACAGTATTTAGGCAATTTTACCCTGCAAAGCCTGAAGCATCTGAGGAACAAAAGCATGTCTGGCAACTGTAGCCTGAGAAATGAGTTGACAAAATAGTGTCCAGCTGCAAGACAGATGTTTCACTTAAAAAAATGGATATTTTATGTTGCTCCTCAAAGGTAGGATTCTCTGTCCTTTGAATAGGATTGCTTTCTGAAGGTATTTTCTTATCAGGTGTGTGCTACCTGAAGAAATCAAGTTGTAATCACACTTCAGGGATCTTATATCTGCTGGTTAATAGGTGTAAGTTAAGTCAGGAGTTTTCACTTCTTGTAAGTTTTTAAAAGTTGAAGTGAAATGAAAATATTTCGCTTGCAAATATTTTAAATTGGGGTTATTTATTTATTTAGATTCAATATGTCCCTTCTGACTAGTGTCACTTATGATGGAAAAAGGAATTACATTTAGAAGACCTCTGGAATGTACTTACCAACACCTAGAACAGAAAAGCAGCTCAGTAGATGCTTAGCTTTGTGTACTTGTGCAATCCTGCTGATCTTTACTAAGCTAGTCTCTGCTCCTTTTCATCCCATTTTATTTCTTGCCTTCATTTGAGGAAGATGATCATTATTGGGCCATATATTTTTATTCAGATTAGTTTGCTTATTTGGCAATGGCTCTGTTTGACAAGCTGTACCTTCAATTTGCAAGGCTAGTGTCTGTTGGTTTATTGTTGTCATGAGCGTGTTTTGCTGGAGACTAATTTAACTGAAACTGCTTAAAGACTATTGCAATTTTTGCCAAGTTGGTTGCTTGGCAAAATGTCAGAGGAAAATCAGCAGCTATTGCACATAAAATAGCCTGTTTTAAGTCAATGGTGTACAGCGGGTCATATTTAGCTTTGGCTTAGCTCTAATTGATTCCCTGAAAGTGCACCCAGATTCAAGTTGGCTCATTATTTGAAGGCAAACTTGCATTATTTGCGTTGAGGGCATCATTAGGGTTTGAGGCATGTAACCGCTGTAACACGGTTAATGAATGGCATAGCACTAGGTTCAGTTGCCAAGACTTTTTAAAGTCTTCTCCTAGGGATAATTTGCTAAAGGTGTCAAAGGTTTAAAGCCCAACTACATTGGGCTACATCTTATGGTTCCTCCTGAAGTTGCAAGGTGATTAAGAGCACAGTGTTAAAAGGCTTTGGCTACTATGTCACTGTTACCAGCTTCATGTAGAAACATTTAAGTTAAAAGTAGTATCATTATGTAAAATGAGAGGGATTAGGTGTTTATAGAGCTACTGTATTATATTTGGTGCTAATTCCAGGTATGATCAATTAGTTGTTGTTTTATAGTAAATGACAGTATAGCTGTCTGGGTGGCTTCAAATAAGCTGTTCCTTGAACAACCATAATTTAAAGCATTGCCACTGTTTTTGTTGGGGCCAACAAAACCATGGTACAGGTAGATGTGGTTTAAGCCAGAGATTTTTTTTGTTTGTTTTTTGAACTGCTTTGAAATTGCTTAGAATTTCATGAAGAAATGAGTAATGATAACTTAAAAGTTTTAGCATATCACCGTGGTGATGGGTGAGGAAAAATAACTGCTTGTCACTCTGCAACTCTTCTGCTGACTTTTGCTGGGGCATCTCATGTGTTGCTGCCTCTATTAAAGCAAATTCTCTCTGTGGCTAATGGTCCTTGTCTTATGTGAACAGAACTGAAAAATAAAGAAACAATAATGATGTAACGGTGTTTAATGACACTGCATTTGTCTAAGAAGCCATTGCAAGTGTGCGTCCTAACTAAGCATTTATAGGAAGATAGGGGTGCCTATGTGTAGTGCCCTGAAGTCTTGGGAGTAATAAAAACCCCCATGTTTAATAAGCTCCTAGTCAGTTTTCCCTTATTAATGTTTATTTGCGACTTCACTGTTTGTGACTTCATATTTTGAAGCCATATTTTCAAAATATGGTATATTAAAATAGTCACTTTTTCTGGTAACTGCCCTCAATACGTTAATAAGAGGAACTTGCAGAGTTCTAGCTTTGATTACTTCATTGACATCATCTGGGTTAAGACAGAAAAATGGCCATAACCATGTTTATACAATTGAATCTACAAGGGAAGGTATTTTCATACAGTGTTTTGGAAGGTACAGTTAATTTTAATAAGAATGATCTGGTTTAAGTTATACAAGAAGTAAGACTGATGTCCACACAGAAGCCATAGTTTCCAAATTTATTTAATGCCCTCCTTCTCACTAAAAAATCCAACAAGGAACTCAAACAACAACCCCCCCCCAACTTACCCCTACCTTTAGAGAAATCCTTTGAACACTCCAGACTCCATTCTACTTATCAGACTTTCACAAGGATAATAACAAGAAACATAGATATCCTCTAATTTTCAAAATATACTCAGGTTTATTTTCATTAGGTTGCATCCATAAAACAGTTGGCACATCTGGCTTCAAAAACCTTTCCTTTCAACAACAGAAAGCACAGGCAGAGGTTTAGCTGCAAACAAAGTTTTACTTTTCTGTGCAGTGCCCCAAAGTTTATAAAAATATAGTGTATGTGTTAAAAACAAGTCTTACTGATGATTTCTGCCTTTGGAAACCACTGGAGCAGGCAGTTACAGAGATGGCAAAGAGGATTTCAACTTCTAGTCTTTAGTTGTGCTATAACAGAGGATTTGAGCAAAAAATGAGCAGGCGAGAAGCTAGTCTTGTTTTAGGTATAAATCCACCTGCTGGCAAGGCCAAAATCAGAACAGCCCATGGAAGAATCATGATTTTGAGTCTTCCTGATACAGGTGAATGACCTTACCTATCCACAAAAACAAATAAAGCAAAAGACTTGTTGGAATTCACTGCCAAAATCTGAAGCCTTGGATCAAAGGAGATTCAGCAGATATGTTGTGCTACAGCTTTCATGTCTACTTGCTCTGCATTGTTTCTTAATTCTGCATTGATTGTTCTTATTCATTGTCCTAATTAATAGTTTAAGATTATTTAAAAGCAAACTGAAATCTCTTACATTTATGTAAAGTTCTGTGAAGTTGTACTCCTGCAAGAAGCAGGGAGTTGGACTGGATCACTGTGTCCTTTCTAACTTGAGATTATCTCTTCTATGATGATTATAATATGGGGGAGGGAGGGGAAACTTTATTTCAAACTGAAAAACAATAGTTGTTTCTGTGAAAGGGTGGCTTATTGATGTCATTCCAATCTGTGGTGGTAAAAGAATAAAACTTCCCCTCACCTATTTTCAGTGTTTTTGGTAACCCTGAAATAGTACACCTCCAGCAGGTGTTAGCAGTGGAGATGTTACAAAAGTCTAAGATATTTGCATATTTGCCAATACCTACTGTAAAGGTAAAAGAAGACTTGGAAAACAGGGGCAGTGAGTCTGCATGTGGCCTTACCTACACACAGATTTCTTGAATATCTGTAAGTATCCACAGCCTCTCTGGGCAACCTGCTCCTATTTTTCATTATGCTCCTACTGGGCATTCTTTTTTCTAATACCTTATCAGAAGTTTGCTTGTTGCAACTTTTTCGATTCCCTCTTTTAATTTTACTGCATGCTCTGAGAAAAGTCTGCCTCTATCTTTTTCTCAGCCTTTCAATAGGTAACTGAAGACAGCAACGAGATTGCCCCTTCAGTAAATTCAGTTGCCTTTCCCAAAGGCTTGATCTTTAACTTTTTTCATTCTGATTTCATATCAGTCCTCATACAGAGCTCTCGGAAGTAGCTGAAGACATTAATGGCTACAAAGAACCCAATTATTTTTAATTGTGTGTGTGTGTAACCCACAAAACGATGGTCAGTGATTCTGAAAGGTGGATGCATATAGGCTACTCCTGGGATATGGGAAGATTTAAAATGCAGTGAATGTCAGTTTCTTTAGGGATATAGCTAGGTCTCACTCTGGAAGAAATACATTTCAAATAATTTTTTATTCTAAAGGATTATTTGTATTTACTTGCACCTTTAGACATATGTTGATAACACAGCCTAAGCCTGTTTAATTGCATATGGCCTCACTGGGCTATTTCACAGGTGCAGAGGTGAGCACTGTATAATTTTGGGATCAGTACCTTATGGAGCGCTTAGGTCAGCTTGCACAGATGCTAAATGTCAAAAAGCTGTGCAGGAACACAGGTATGAATTGACCAGTCTGCTAGATACTTAACCTGTCATTCAGTTCATTTTTCAAGCTGCAGGAAGGACAGATTGTTAAAACTTTTTTTTTTTCTTGATTTTCAAAAGGAGCACTGGGAATACACAAGTCTGTCTTCTTCTCCTATAAGGAAAACTGGCTGAATGCCTCCCTCCATAAAGCAAGGACTCCCTCCATAAAGTAATATGTTAAAACTCAAACTTTTTAAGCAAAGGAGAATACTGTCTCTTTCGTCTGTCTTCAGATACACTGATAAATGTTCAGCACTGAATGTTCATTATAGTTTTTTACTTGTAAAAGGATTTTGGCAACTCATTTCCAGATGGCTTATAGAACAGCTCATTGTACCATGCAAGACAAGATATTTTTTTTCTGTATTGAAAGCTAAAGAACATCACAGGAGGCATGTGTTACATTTTCTAGCATAAACCAAGTCAGCAGTAGATGTTTTTCCACCAGCAAGGTCCAGGCTGGTGATGCAGAATACCTGCTGTTGATCTGTAGAGAGGAGAAGGGAAAAAAAAGAAATAAAAAACTAAGGAGGACACAAAATAAGTAGTTGGCACAAAGTTCAAGAAAACTTAAGTTTTTTTTAAGGTAATTTGCCCTGGAAAACATGCTTCTGTACCTCTTCTAAATAGTGAAAATATTCCCTGTTAATAGAAAATTGTTGCTATAACCCTTTTTCCTATTTGAGAAACTTATATAGCACAAAGGTAGCTCTCTAGTGTCTATGGGCATGCTGAAATGGCTCGCTCAAGTGGTAGCACAGATATTAAAGAAATATGAAAAGCTTTTCATTGTTTTACACATCTTTTTATCACATATGGATAAAATAATTAAACAGCCAGAGGTGATGAATATGTGTAGAATGTGGGCTGTGAAAGCTTGTAGTACTAGAAAGAATCGTTAGGAGGTCCTGAAAATATGTTTTTGTTCCTCCTGTTGCCAACGTGACTATCAACTCAAAATTCAGATTTGGCAAAATATTCTGAATTTTCATGAGCATTTAGCAGGATGCACATGTTTTCTGGCAATCTCTGGGTAAGCGGTGGGTGATATCAGCAGAGTTTTCACGTATTTATGCATATACATCTGTTTGGGACACCTTGCCTGTAATTACTCTGTGAAAACAGTACTGTGATCGATTTTGCTGACTGTGTGCTACGATTTCATCTTTTCAGTGTTGTTTCAGAACATTGTGTGTAAGTGTAAGTGTGTTTTATAGTGGGACTGTGTGGTAGACTTCTCTAGTACCAATGAAAGCGGCGGTAGGAAAGAAGTAATGCATCTTCAGACTTTTATGCTACCTTTTGGAAAAGATAACCGTGGTATCAGCTGCAGGTATCTGTTAGGCAGTGTTTTTTCATAGTTGCTGTCACTAGGAGACCTTTCTGCTGCAGCCTGAAAGTGGATTGCTAGGTGTTCCTTTTGCAATAGATTGCATGTAGAAAAAAAATCATGGAATGGTTTGAGTTGGAAGGGATCATGAAGCCCATCCAGTTCCAACCCCCCTACCATGGGCAGGGACATCTCCCACCACACCAGGCTGCTCACAGCCCCATCCAACCTGGCCTTGAACACCTCTGGGGATGGGGCAGGCACAGCTTCCCTGGGCAACCTGTGCCAGCACCTCACCACCCTCAGCATGAAGAATTTCTTCCTAGTGTCTAAGCTGAATTTTCCCCCTTCCACTTTAAAGCCAATACCCCTTGTCCTATCACTACACAGCTGTGTTAAAAGTCTCTCCCCAGCTTTTCTGTAGCCCTTTCAGGTACTGGAAGGCTGCTATAAGGTACCCCTGGAAATTCCGTTGTCAAGGCTTAACTCTCCATGTGTCCTCATAGTAGAGGTACTCCATTCCTCTGATCATCTTTGTAGCCTCCTCTGGGAGCCATTGCAACAGTTTCATATCCTACAGGCAGTCCTACTAGGTTAGAATTTTTCCTATTCTATGTGTTATCTGTACCCTGCTTCCTTCCATTGCCTCTATAATTTGATGCTGTAGCTCACTTGATTATGCTGGTAGGACTCATAAAGATATTAAATTATTGTATAAAACAGTGTCTAGGTGTCAGCAATGCTATGTGTGTTTATTAAGTTCTTATAAAACAAAACCAGCCTTAACTTTGTTTATAAGTAGATAGTGTGGAGAATGCCATTAAATACACTGATCTCCTGCTGTAGCCTGTTACACAGCCAGCTGGAATTGTCAATAAAGCAAGCTGTTAGAATTGTGGCAGAAACAAACAAATTGGTTAAAATAATGGCCTTCATTTTATTAGACTATTTGTTAATATTTGTTTCTGAATATTTTGATTTGGAAGAACTTAACTTACAGGACGTATGGTTAAAGGAGGAATTTATGAAACAAATACGGTATTTTTGAAGCTGCTAGTTTTTCATATTAATTTTATTTGGAGGGACATTGGGAGGAACAGAAAAGGGGAAATATGCAGATCTTGAGTATATGTAGAAGTAAAGAAACTGTGAAGAAAGAAGCTGCTAGTCATTTTCTATTCTGATTTTAATGTTACTTGAATCTGTTATGTCATTTATATAACATCAATGGAATGCTGGAATGAATTGGGATATGCTTAGCAAAAACTAGCACTCTCTTTTTTTCTAGTCTACCTAGGAATACAGTAACATTTGAGTGGTTATCCTGAAGAAAAACAACTCCAAGCTGTTAGTGGTTGAAGCAGTAGCTCCAGGGATTCATTAAAGTATACTGCTGTTGTGCAAATTGGTACTGTTTGGTATTAATGCTTTGGTCTTTACCTAATAAGTAATTACAGAGCTTAATCAAGGTTTGAATTCATGGCCTCATTGGTACACTTTGGGCTTTTTATTATTGAACAGGCTGGGTTATTTGTCTCCCATACCTTCATTTAGGGTCAAGTGATTTCTGCTTTTATGTCATTGCTAGAAGTGCAATAACTATGTTTTTCTCAAACTACTGGAATATCTGTGCTAAATCTTTAGACCAGTTAGATTTCATTAGTACAGTTTCACCAAAGAAATGGGAATCTGAGTAGACCAAGTATGCTTGTATTAGTTTCCCCTGTCCTCAATGTGAACTGAAATATATAATGAAAAAGAACATTCTATTATTCCTTGGTGCGCTGGCTCAAGGTCTACAATCTTTCAAGCAAAACTATCATATTTTGGGGTCTGGAGGAGACTTTCCTGTGCCAGATCAGATGATTGATACTTTCAGCCTATTTTAATCTGGCAGTGATCACTGCATTTTTAAAGATGGGTAACTTTTGGCCAGCAGTCTGACAGAAGCTGCAAAGCTGTTTGTAGATTGGCACTGGTGATGTATTGAAGAATTACGTAATCACTTTTATATTACCACTTAAGCAATGAATTTTCATGTTTGCTCTAGCTTATGCCCCTAACTTTGCTCTTTTTTTCCAGTAAAGTTTGAATTGGTAGTCATTTGCTGTCATTTGCTTCACCATCAAAGGCTAGAAAAATGAGTTATTTTTCTCTGAAATTCATTCCTGTTTTCCCTGGAATAACTGCTTAAATACAGAGTTAATCATTAATAAAAACTTGGATAAAAGGGCGAGAGAACCCATGTCTCCTGGGATATTAATGACTGAACTCCAGTAGACTTCCTGAGGCAGGATGTTACTTCAGATGTACAGGGTGTCTTTCAAAGTTATGTCTGTTACAGATATAGAACAGAAGTTCAAAGCTTCAAAATGTGGCATTATTTCCTATCGCTGTGCAAGCTACAAGTGTGTCTGTGCTCTGCCACAGGGAGTGTTCAATGTACATGAATCAGTGACATGTATGTTTATGGTTCTCTGTGGTCAAATATTTTTTTGTGTGCACTTGAAAGCCTCAGGTTCAGAATCAGATTGCTCATAAGAGGTGCAGGGTGGTTTACAGTTCATGCTGTTCTGTACTAACTATATGGTAGACTGGATCAAACTATATTGCAAAGATTTTGCTCAGTTCTGTTGTGGGTCATGCATAGATATTGCAGTCTACCAGAACGATGTTGTGTGATATGAATGTTTAGGGGGAGATTTGAGAGCACGGTGCCAGCTAGGGTGTTGCTGGAGGTCTAGTTGGGTAGAAAGAGCCAAGCTTAATGAGATCTCACCCACGCTGACTTACAAGAGCCATTCCTGGAGTGAATGATTCCTAGAACCAAGATCAAATTTTGCTTGGTTCTTTGGAACAGGGGTTCACAACAAAAGAGAGCTTAAGTCTGTAGTAACATAAGTATGGCATAAATAATCCAGGGATCTGAACCTGAGCATTAATTATGTAGTAAACTTATCTGACTGTGCAGATGTACCTAAAGCAATCTAAATACACAGTCAAGCTTCAAAGAAGGTCCATCAACTACGCTGACCTGTTTGTGGTAACAGAATAGATCAGGCCTCTAAGTGCTTTCAGGCTTTTGAGATGTTCTCTGCATTGTTAAGATGCATTGACAGAAAAATTCCTTCTTTGCTCTTTTGTTCTCTCCCAACCTTCACTCCCAGCCCAATAACTGATGTGTATATCAGGGTATCCAAACTCTTTACTGCATAAGTGAAGGTAAAAGGGAGCAGTGGTACAAAATAGATTTTGAGCTGGTACGTTTTTGATGTATACTTTTTTTCTTATGATGCAAAAGAGGGGATTTTCTCTAGAGTGACTAAATATCTTCTTCAAGAAAAATACTTGAAGGCACCAAATATAACCTTAGATTAGTGGCCAGATAGACCTGATAAGTTTTGAGACTGGGTATGTTACTAAGTGTAACTGTCAAGTTGTTCGTCTTTTGTTTGCTTCCTCCCTGTCCTCTATTTCTTACTCCTGAAACAGCTTCTGGACTTTTAATTAAATTTTTTAAGGGGGTGGGTCTCATTTGTGCTGTTCTCCTGTTACAGTGTGTGAAGACTTTTAAATCTGTCTCGAGTATTTTTCATAGGCATTCCTCACGCACAGGAAGGCCTATTTATAAATGACTCTGGAACTGTTATATGTCCCTTCTAAGTGCTCTTCTAAAATTTCACTGTCACTGAAATGTTTTCATGTGTATAGTTTCTGTTATTACCTACAATGTTTCCCAATTTTACTTAACTATTTAATTATACAGCATTGTCCCCATTCTCCCTTTATTCTGTATCTCTTGGGAGTGAGTTCATGATCTAAATGCAGATTATGTGACCTATGAGGGCTGTTATAGAGAAAGTGGCTGCCTCAGAATCCCTAGCCTTATTCTATTTTTACTCTTCCCTTCTGAATATAAAAGATTTTAAGCAGCTTTAGATTTCTGCGTTATGTAGAAGACTCTGTAATATACAGCATTATGTACTAAACTTGCAAATCGCAAACCATCTTGCATTGTGTTCTTACTAGGATGTTTTACGTTCTTTCCAGTACAGATAGTTCGGATAAGGTCTCAAAGCTAAGAATCGTAACCTTAGTCTTTATTTTTCTATCTGAGAATTATTAGGAATAGTGCGTTATTTTACTTGTTTACTACGAGCTCAGAACAGCAGTGTTGCTAGGACAGTCACAATTTGGAAAGGAAGCCAGTGTTTAAGCTGCCAACTTTAGACCTAAAGTTGTGCGAATCCATTTTTTCCAGCTATATATTTGTTGTCTGCCAGTGGTGTTGTGGTAATTTTGTGGTATCTTCCAAAGCAAGCAATCATGAAAACAAAACATTGGCATCACTGGCATAACGAACAGTGAGAACAGAACTTTGAAAATAAGCAAATAGCACTCTTCCCACAGGCGAACAGTTCCAAGACTTTGTGCAAGGCAGTCCAATAGTACTGAAGTGCAGAATCAGTGAAGAAAAGAACAAATTGTGGGGCCATTGCAGCTGACAGTAGCAATTCATTGGATCGAGGCACCCTGTTGATCAGCATATAGACATCTATTTGGAATCTTCTACTTTTTGCCATTTCCCTACAGAACAAAGGAAAAATTTCATAATGAATCTTTCAAAGCTTAGAAGCATTAAATTATAATAACTGAAGATCTGAAGCCCAATGCCTATGGCTAGTTTTTGACTCTATTAAGTTGACGGGAGTCATTCAAAATGTTGATACTGGCAAGTCAGTGTTGGCTTTTTCAAATTTTCATCGGGAAACATTGATTAAGGGAAGGAGAAGAGAAAGTTTATCAGGTGTTCTGTGGATTCTGCTTATCAGGTTCAATACAATCTTCTATCTCTTATCTCCTGTTATCTGAGTTTTTATTCATCCGTTGGCTCTAGACTGCAGCCATGTGCTTTTGAACTCTGCTATCTCTTTGCTGCAGCTGTACCATGCCTAGTAGAGTGGGAATTGGACCTATAGGCGTTAGTGGAACAGAACTGGATAACGAGCATACTGTAGGGGAAAAAAAAAAAATCTTATGTTTCATGAAATAGTGCTTTGCGGTTGATACATGAAAGTGAACTGCTCCTGTGTGCTCTTGCTGAATGATTGGCAAATTGTTTAAATAAAATTGGAGGGCTGGAAGGAACCTACGCATTCTTATAATCAGAAAAGCAGTTCAAAAAAACCTTTGAGTGTCCCATATGCTGTATGGCTTAGTGTCTGAGCAATGAAAGGTCAATAAAAGAAGAAAAACAATATGAAATAATGGAATTTGTTTGGTTTGATCCTTTCT
Organism: Phaenicophaeus curvirostris; assembly: GCF_032191515.1. NCBI lineage: Eukaryota > Metazoa > Chordata > Aves > Cuculiformes > Cuculidae > Phaenicophaeus > Phaenicophaeus curvirostris. The sequence goes on from NC_091395.1 coordinate 8,826,290, forward strand.
AACCTCCATAGTTCTTAGTCTTTTATCCTACCCAAAATAAATAATCTTTTGACTTTTAGCTTAGGGTAACGTGTAAAATCATGAGAACTTATTGCAATTTCTAATAATTTGCAGGTAGTTAATCTATATTATAATTAAAAATGGAGTTTGAACTCTGTTTCTTATGCTCTTGGTAAGGACACGAATTCGGAGCAAAATTTGCATAATAACATTTGCTTTTGTCGGTGTTCAGAGCAGGAATATAATTAAAAAGGTGAAAGGCTTAAGAGATGATGGTTCATAATGTACTTATTAAAACTCTGATTAAAATAAAATGTCTAAGGAAAAAGGATTAAGCTGCTTTAGTGTTTCATTTTTGATTTTTCTCATTATATTTGTGGTGAGCAGATGACTCAACAGTGCTATAAGAGAAAAAGCATCCTAAGCTACTGCTGCTTGGGCAAACCTATTCAACTGGAGTTTTTAACAGCTGTTCCCAAGCTTCATTAAGACTCATTATGAGTTGTCATGTAGTTGAGAACTTATATTTTCAGATGATCTGTGCACAGCAGTAAAGATAAAAGTCTATCTTAAGGCTGCACTAAAAAGAACAGAAGATGGTACATATTAAAAATAGATTACTGAAATTCCCTAATTAGCTAGCATAGACCTTAAAAGCAAAGCGCAATCAGTGAGTTTTAAAGAGAGACGGGAGAAATGACTCATCTGTAGCTGGATTCTTTGACTCGAGCCTGACATGCTCATTAATACGGATTATTTACCAATTATCTTTTAATAATATATGTATACTTATAGCACATGTTCATGTGTGTTTATTTCATCAAAACCTAATGGCCAGATAGTCTCTTGTAGAATTGTCTTCAGATCTGGCTTATGTGGCAACAGAAAGGAAAACAGTAATTCCAGTCTGATTTTTTTTTTTTTTTTATTGGAACTTGGCAAAACATTTGATTAGAAATTGATACATTCCATGAATTTAAGTTTTGAGGCTAAACAGAGCTTCAAATGTGAATAACAGACTCTTTGGGATTTGTATTTTGCAGGTGTTTTCTAAGCTCTGTACTGTTGATGCCCTTAATTTATAACAAATATTATGCAACAGGTAATTCCACTTGCTCTGCTGTTTGTTCACAAAACTGGTGCATTATCTGGTATGATAAATAGGTTGCTTTTGCTAAGGAGCAACAGTCTAATGGGCATAATGTCTTTCAGGCCAAGACTGAGAGGTGTTGGCTGTGCTTGCATAGTGCCTGCTTTATAATAAAGGCTAATAATAACTAGAACTATCAGTGTCGGCATCTTCTGCCTAAAGTTTCTCCCCTAATTGTAACATTGCGTGAATCAGCCTGGAAGTGGTTCTTCCTTCTGTGTAACTGCAATTGGCTACAATCAGGATCTCTTCTTTTTGGAAACGGCACCTGGTGGAAGGTCTGTACATGAGAAAAACGCCTGAAGCAGGAGGATGTTGTGAAAAAGCAACCTCCCAGCTGGGGAAAGCTTTGTAGATACTCAAACATGAAACTCCCTCGAGACACAAGGAGAGATGTGAAAATGCTCTGTGCGGAGTGCTTGAAAAGATACCCCTTAACAAAAAGGGTCTGGAGGATAGAAGTGTCCAGCAGGAGGCTGCAAAGGGCACAGAAAAACAAGAAACCACCAAATCACAGTAATAAAAGCAGTATATAAATACTGTCAAAAAAAAAATTATGAAGGATTAGATGGGATGGAGAAGGCTAGAAGGGAAAGAATATGAAGGAGAAGAGAGGAAAGACAAAACGAACATTTTGTTCTTCATGAAAATATGTTCAGACAGAAGTTGCTTCATTTATAAAGAATCTTCTCCAGGAAGTTAATTAGCTTTGTCAGTCAGCTGTCGTAAACCAGATTATTGAACTGTTTCATATTTGAAATTCTTTAAACTAACATCTTGACATTGCCAGTAGGTGTGTTAATAATCTGAAGACATGAGAAGAATTTATTAGCTTTGGTGTGCCTGTCTGTGAAATGTATTAGAGAGTTAACTTCATATTATCCAAACACAGCTTGAGCTTTCTCCTGAAAGGTTCTAATTGCATTTTGAAAATGCTATTAGCTTACTTTGAGGTGGCAAATAGCAATATCGTTGTGTGGGAGGCTCCGTGTACATAATAATGAATCCTAATGGAGCAAATGGCAGCTTCGTGAGTGCTACACTGCTAAAGAGAGGAGTAAAAGGGGGAAAGAATTTGTATTATTATTTTCAGCCAGCAGCTTCCAGCATTCTCTGCAATGATTTGAATGCAAACTTAAGATGTTTTGATTGCTGTCTAAGTGCTGAGTTGGGCTGAAAGTGTGTTGTAAATGGTCATATTGGTTTATTTGGTATGTTTGCTTTCTCCTAGTAGAATGAAAATCTTTATTCACAATAGAGATATTGATTTCAGCAATACCTATTTCACAGGAATATTTAAGTGTTGCTGTGCAGCATTATTTACTGTTTAAATCTGAGGGCTTTCTTGCTCCACTACTTGTATACTAGTTTTCCCTTTTCACCATATTCATCACCATATAAATATCTAGTAACAAAACATGTTATTATACATCTCGTGTAAAGTATCCATGCCTTCCAGATAGGAGTATGTTAGGTTTTTCATGATTTAGATGCTAATGTTGTATCCTGTCTCCCTTTTTTGACTGCTGGCTTAGTCTTTGGGACAGGCTGGTCCCTATTTTCTGTGGCTATGGCCAATCTCTTTGAACTTCAGTCTCTTTGCTAAGCTAGTTCTTGTTTTATTTAATCTATTAAGTTCTATTTTCTGCATTTTATTATCTTATTCCATATTGTTTATTCACTCCTGGTTAATGTTTAGGTCTTGTCTAATAAATATGATTCCTCTGTTAGGTTGATTTCTTCATGAGAAGAGTAATCTCAAGGAGACTCTATGGTCTATAGTAGCCCACAGGAGACAAAATGCAGGGAAATCCCACTCTGATCCAGCAGGTAGCTAGAGCATGCCTGGGCTGGCTGCATTCTTCAGGGAGTATAACCCAAATAATGAGATTAACTCTGTTCATGCTCTACCATGTATGAAGTAATAGTTTTCTGAAGTCTTAGTTTGTCCAGATTTTCTTCCCTTGACCTCCTAGCCACATTTCTTTCTAATGCAGTCTAGGATACAATTTGCTTTCTCAGCTGCAAGCACATGTTGGTGACTAACGTCCAAATTTTCATCCAGCAGAACCCCCAAGTTCTCTCGGTTCCTTCCTCAACTAGTCTGGACTGGTAGTGCAGGACCTTACACTTGACCTTGTTGATTCTCATGAAGTTCACATGGGCCTGCTTTAACTTGTCGAGGTCCATTTTCATGGTGTCCCCTCTAGCTATAAGTGGGTGACCCTCAGCTTGGTGTGGGCTGAAAGCTTGTTGAGGGTGTACTTGATCCCTCTATGTCATTAATAAAGATATTGAAATGTATCAGTCCTGATATGGATCCCTGAGGGACACTGCTTGTTACTGATCTCCATGTTGACACTGAGCTGTTAGAAAGCTCTAGAGTTTACAAATATTGTTTTGTAAAATAAATTAATGGACTGGTTTTGATAAGTGGTTTCATAGCTGACTGACTCTTGTTTCCTTCACGTGGGATTTGATGATCTGGGATTTGCCTCACTGATAGTGCAGCCTTGTGGGCCAGTGCAAGGGTGAATTCAAAATGCTGTCACCTGAGTTGGTACTCAAGAGGTACCTATCAAAGTTTTTTGGGCAAGATCGATATTCTCAAAGCATCGACCGGCTACTGTTTTTTCATAGTTCTGTAATGTGATCTTCATCCTGAGATCCTAAAGAACTAGAAAAAAACCCTGATGTACATCATTTTCTATGACAAAGATATTCTCAATTCCTCTCTAACAATATTTTCTTGCATTTCCAGTGAAATATTTTGTCGTACTCTAATCAGTCTTATAGCATATGATTCACGAAGAATAACAGGAGTGTAAAAATATTATGAAATTTTCCTCTTATGTTCTCCAACTTTGCTGCCAGATGGTAGTACTTCTTGTAGATCATTCTTTACAAAGCAAGCAGTGCACAGCTCTGCCAACTTTATCATGTTGTACTTCAGACTCATCTCTGGCCAGCTTGGTACATCCACTTATAACTCATAGCCTCTGAGGCTCAGCTGTGCATCTAACATTCCAGACTTAAATCTTTCTTATCATCCATCATACCTTGAGTAGCCTGTTCCTATGAGGCAATAATTAAACTCTCATTTTCTCTTTTTAATCCCCTTTTGACAAGCCACTTATCTTCTCTTTTGAGTATTTTTGTAAAAATTCATTGTCCTTCTCCCAAGTTATTCCCTATGCTTATCTGTCTTGTGGCTTGCTGCAATAGAAGCGCACTCCTCACTTGCTTTTGGAATTTGATTGAAGATCTCCTCAGTTGATCATTTCTCTTGTTTATCATTGCATCTTCTGCTTGTCACTCATCTGCCCTTTTCCTTCTTTCAGTGCAACACCTGTACTTAGAAAAGCTTCTGTGCCCTTTTACAGTGCTAACTTTCTCTTGCTTCTTTTCAACTTCATACATAAGTGTTTGGGATTGTAATAGCATACTCTATTTAATAATCAAATTACTTTAATTGAGTTCACCAGGTATGCAGACAGTCAAAATGGAAGATAAACAGCTAAGTTAGCTTTAATGATCTAACAAGATTCAGTTTGTGTCGTGCTCCTTTAAAAGTATTAATGTCAACAGCATTTGAAATATGCATAGTAGGTATAAGCAGGTGGGTTGGAGTGATATATGAGATAATCACCACTATCGTTTCTTACAGTAGTACACACCATTGATTTTTTTCTTTTTTTTTAATTTTCACCTGATCACACTTTAAAGACTCGCATACTTGGTAACTATAACATTAGGAGCTGTATGCGTGCTGAGAAATTTAAGTTTTGAGTGTTTCATTCAGAGGGAAAAATAATAATTAAAAATCTTTATTCTAGAAAATGAATCTTAGAAAAATATGTATAAAAATAACAGGAAGAAATACACACTCCTATTTTAGAGAATTCCTTGCAAATGGAAAGGTTGTAGTCAGTGTTCAGAAATAAGGGTCACTGATGCAACTTTGTCCAATGAATGGCCATGCAAATTTTATTAGAAACTTCAAGGAGTCCAGGGTTTTATCCCATATCTTTTAAAGAGATTTTCCATATCCTATATCACTTTGCATATCAGCCTGGATGATAAATGATGGCATTATTCCACAGAAAAGGTACCCTTGAATTTCTTCCTCTGGCTAGATTTTTAAAGAAAGATTAAGATAAAAAGAATTTTTAGGCTTCACTTTGCAAGGCTGCCCAGAGGGTTGATTGCCTAAGTTTAATGTAAATCATTTTGAAAAGCTCAGTGTCTCTCTTTCTTTTCTTTGTCCTTGGGACTATAGAAATACTGGTTACTGTTATCACTGATTTATTTGTAGTAGCACCAGACCTCCTGCTCATTCTGTTTGCAGCCTGTGATGTTAATGTCACTTCCTGTGTGAAAGAAAACTTTTTCCTTATAGACTGGGTAATTTTGAGTAATCTAGAACTACATAGTGCTAGAAAGCAAATCGAGGGGTCGTGCAGGTTGCTCACTTGAAAAGTTTTCTTGTTCCTACAGTTTGAACAAAGCAAGCTGCGCTGCCTCTCCCTTGCAGGGTCTTGAACAGAATCTGAAGGAAGAATGGGCACCATAACTTAAGATTAAATAAAGAGAAAAACCACACACGTTGCCCAAAAAAACCTCCACCAAACACAAAAGAACCCCCAAAAGGTGGCGGCTATTTTTTATGAACTGTAAGGATGTGTTTTTTCCTGATTTTTTTTTTTAAAAATTCCTAACCGATAGCATTAATTATTTTTAAAAATGAATAATTAATTATCATGAATAACTACTAATCCAGCAATGCATTAATTAAGTACACTTCGTTGCCTAAGGTCAATCTTTATGTGAATTATTTTGATTTGTATGGATTCTTGGACTTCAATAGATAGCTTGGTTTTCTGTCAGGAAGAACTGTTTTGAAGTTACTTGTTTTTTATTAATTACTTAGGTAGTATGATCTCAAGTATAGTTTATATTATGGTAATATCTAGTATGTATGAACTTCGTGGACAAAACTGCAAGCTTTGCCCATGTAAGTTGAAACATCCTCTTTTTAAGAGGTAAATCCCAATAGCTGATTAATTTAAGGGTGAATTTCTCATGCAGGAATTTAATACTGTGAGTAGGAACCAAAGAACCTTAACCTGAATCAAAGAACACATAATAATTTAAAAATAACGGTGAACAAGGACCTTAACTGTCAGGATCCACTATACATTAACACTTCAATTTGTCATTAGCAAGCCAGTCACTTATACTTTACTGTTAAATAGTTGTATGATTTGATAATATTGCTGTTTGGTTAGAAAATACTTGATTGGGAAATTGCACCTGACTATGGAAAATGCTGTTAAGTTTAAAGCCTCCTCTTAAAGCCATTTCTAAGTTATTTATATAAAAGTTTTTCAAGAAATGTTATAATTCTGTATAATCCTTATTTAAAAATAGTATTTTGTTCAGAAACAGCACAACCTTTCTGAAATGTCTACATCTCTATAAAATAAAGTAATATTTTTTGGCTGCTTTCAGCTCTAAACATGTACAAATCTCTCCGAATACTTCGCGACAAGATTTGAGAGTTAAAACTTCTTTCAACTCCAGTAAATCACACAGTGATTAATGAACAATAATTTTATGCTGGTGACTGAAAGAGCTCTCCCTACTTGAGGCTGAATAGGAAGCTAAACTCCTTTAGCCTACCAGCCATCAGCATAATTAGGAATAGCTGCAAATGGTGGTAGATGCCCAAGGTAAAGGTTTCTGGGTTGTTGTCTATTCCAGCTGCACCTGCTGTAACCACAGGTTTTCAGCTGTGTTACCAAGGCCCTTCATGCCAAGGGACTCAATCTACCCTGTTAGTGTAGTTGGAGAAAAGGATACTTCACTTCAGGACAAGTTTATGTCTGTATTGGAGTTTTTGATAACTGCCTTGATAGAATATCTTGGCTACCAAAATGCCACTAAAGCATTCTAAGTTGGAAATACAGTGATATCTTTCTCATGGATATTCTTGCTAAAGGTTTGAGCGTGCAAAATCCTTAAAAGCCTGCAGACAGCTGAGAGTTTTGTTCTTTTTATCTCGAAGAAGGAAGAAAGAGTGGAAGAGATTCCTTCTTTACTGTCAAGGATTTTAGAATACGTTTGTTGTCTGCTTAAAAATAATCACTTGGGCTTACAGAAATGATTTTCCTTAATAAGGAAAGAGCAAATACTAGAGTTGTTTAGCTTTTCTGGGACTATTTCTTAAACCTCTTAAACTTTGTTTCTTCTTGCTTACATAGCTTTTCATGCCCATTTGAAACATCTGTCTGTGCACTTCTGTAGGTATTGTGTGTGTATTCTTTTTCCTTTGGACTTTATCTAAAGGACCTAGTTTTGGTTTTATGCCCTCAATTTGCAATTAGCTCTCAGATCGCTTGTAAGGATTAGCTGTTGAAGTACAATGTATGCTGTAATCAAAGTAATATACTGTGTTTGTTAAACTTGGTTTTTGAAACATTGGTTTTGTTTCGTGGTTTGTTTGTGGAAGCACGGATGAGGGATGAATTTGAAAGCAGAAGTGTTTTTTAGCTGTCTTTCTTACTATGACATTAGTTGGTCTGAGAATTTGGCAATATTCATATTCATTCCAGGTTGTTTCTATTGGGAGGAGAATTTGATAACAAAGGCTGGTGGTTTTGACACTCCTTATCTAAATAATATGAATGTCTATGATTTAACTGATCTGAAAGCCGTCAACTCCTGTTTAAAAACTTACTGGTTCTCCAGCAGGAGTCTCACAGCTTTCCCCCAGCTGCATGTTCCTATTGCTCCTCTGGGGCCGTTCACATTGTGAAGTCTCTTCTGATCCCTTCAAATTATTTGGGAGCACAGACAGGTGTAACTGCTTTGTGCCTGCTCTCAGTTTTGGTACTTCCAATTCACTGCTAGATTGTGCTGTGAAAAGTGGTTGATGTGTCCATCGGTGTCTGAACCTGAACCTATATGTAAATCAAAAGCATGTTTTCTGGGAGCCACTGCTCTCCAACATATTACACCTCAAATGAATGTATTGAATTATATTGAGTTAAGATGTTATTAATCGCAATTTCCCATACATTTTAAACATAAACAGGACCATGTGCATCGGAGAGTGATACTGAAGGAACTATGAACATGTTTTGAGGCATAGTGACAGAACCAATCAAATTTCAGACCACCTGATAGTGAAGAGCAGTTGTGATTCCTTACAGTAAAAGTAGGTTCTAAGTGTATGGAGGGGCTATGATACAGGTAATAATAGTAAGTCTATGTGCATAATGGTATACATATAATTTATTTTATATAATTTCAAACCCGTGTTTAAAGGTTGATTCATCTATGTATAAATAAATGTTATATATATATATAAATGAAATTTCTGGTTTTCATAAACAGAGCTAGCAATTGGCATACTGAGAGAGAAAATATGAAATGGGTTATCTGTACTGCAGAGAAGTTGATATTGTTTTTACATGTATCAGGAAGAAAAAGGACGGAGGCTCACAAAGGAGAACTCGGAGCCTACAAAGATTGGAAAAGTGTTTGAACTAAATCACTCTTCATTTTGACATTTGGTGTAGGCAAAAAAATTGGAACAGCTAAGCTTGCTTTAAGGATGTAAAGCAAAAGGATAAAAGTTATTGATTTATTGTGGGTGTAAATGACAGGTCACTTATGAACCACGCAGATCAATACTAGGTGTGGGTTTTCTTTAATTAATTCTGTACCTACATGACTTAAATTTGCCACCTTAAAGTCATTAATTCTTCAGTAGGACTGGACAGGATGTCTGTCTGATCTCCACACTGAATGTTTTGTCTAATTTAAATGTTCTAAGCTATCTGAATTTGTGCAACTGTTTTCAAAACAGAGGTTGTTAAATGGATGGCAGGGCCTTCCAGCACCATTCAGTCAGGGATAGGTTTGACTTTGGGTTGAGACATTAAAGTAAGCACAGTCTGCAGGGGTGCAAAATATCTGTCGGAGCTGTACCTGAGCCAATCTGTCAAAGTCCTGCCAGGGTGCTCCACTAAGTGGTCTGTGCTGGGGGCTCCAATCCTCACAAACTTAAATGAAGGGACTGCGTGTCTGTCTCACTTCAGCACTCTCCTTTCAGTAAATGTTTTCCCTCTATTGATTATGTGACTAGCTTTATTGATCAGGCAGAAAAGCTGGCTTGGCAAGCTGGGCGCTGAAGTAGGTCTAGAGAGATCTGGCGCGGTTGCCTGGCTCGGATGGGGATCCTTTTTTCCTTTTGAGATATTGGCAAATCACTTGATCTGTGCCAGCTCCCCAGGTGCAGTCTGCAGAGAAAAGCCTGCTAACCTTGAAATCAGCCTAATTCTGGAACAGCTCTACTACTTGGAGTAAAATCAACACCTCCCTAACCCAATCTGCTTAGAAGGTGGAGGGGAGACCATGTACACAAGTACTATAATTTCCTTTCCTAATCTGAGCTCCCATTATAGTCAGTTATGGAAAAAAAAATTATCTCTTTGTCATGTCAGACTCATTCTTAAGCAACTGTATTTAATTGAATGTTGTACATGGACATACTTGCAGTTGTTAGAGTTTCAGAAACAGCTAGTAAATAGCTGCTTCAGTGATAATTCACTTTAGCATCAATGCACTCTTCTTGCATGCTGAGATTTTAAGTCGCCTACTGTGTATTTGTTGGCCAGATCAAATAACATGGTTTCTGCAGAGGGCAGTCTCTAAGTGTAAAGCATATTCTAGCAAATCTTTTTGCTGGCTGATTCAGAGACCAAAATGTTGAAGGTAGTGTACCTATTGACAATTTTGTCAATAGTAAAAATGCATGGCCGTAGGAAACTTTGTGGTTTGCATTTCCCTAACATTGCAGGGATGTTGACTGAAGACTCCTATTATTACAGTGAGTTGATTAAAAAAAGTTTTGTAGTACCAGGACCTAACGAGCTACATGGGGATTTTCAATGCCAGTTTCATTCTGATTCCGTATAAAAGGAGTCCTTTTCCTTCTGTTTCAAAAAGGGGGGAAAATGAGAGAGAGAAAATAGCAAAGATGGAAAAGGTATGCAATTCAAGGACTTCGTTTCTCCATCAATATCTCTTATTTCTCCTTACAATTATTTTAGAAACAAGAAAATAATCAATAAAAGACAATCAAATGTCATCAAAAGATTGAGCCTCTATGTAGTATCTTTCTGTGCTGCTAAACTTGACAATAATTTAGTGTGTAATGGTGTTGAAGGCTGTCACTTAACTCTTGCATATACGTAGGTTGACCATATTTTCTGTACACTGCAAAAAAACAACTGTTACTGAACTGTGCTACTGAAGATAATAGTCGAGGCCAGCAAAATCCATGAGTTTGTACTCAGACTAGTGTTTCATAAGAGACTACTGCAACGAGCCCTGTAGCTGCTGTAGACCAGACTGTAATCCCCATGTCATATCTCTAAACTTAATTCTGCTCCTCTCGGTACTTTTAAAATATTGTTGTATGTGTGTAGATGTATATATATTTATTTCAGTCTACATGGTTGAATCTTCTTTCGCATGGTGATTGTACCTGAATGCAATTCTAGGCATGAATTTTTGGACTCATTTCAATTTTGATCTGGCTAATAGAGCAGGCTAGTAGACCTGCAATAAATAGTCTCAAAATGACATGGGATTGAATGCTTCTGGTTGTCATTACTGCTTGCAGAAATAAAGGCTGCAGGTTGCTGTGAACTGGCAAGGAAGGCCATGTGGATTTGGGACTCACTCCCCAGCTTTTGTCAATTAGCAGTGCTGTGACTGTAGAGCTACTATTCATATATCAGTGGGGCAACAGGCTTCAAGAGGTAGTCATGTCCTTCATATCTGCATATGCAGATCGCTCGCTATGCCACTGATCACGTAAAGCAGTTTAAGTCCCTGCTTATTTTTGTGCATGGTAGAAAATGCACTGGTTTAGTGTGAGGGTGTCAAGATGATCTGTGCTTCTGGAAGATTTTTCTTATAGCTGTGGAGATGGAAACACTGCCAACCTGTCAGGATGGTCAGCTTATCAAATGTTCTATATTGTGTTTGCATGTTGTCCCTATGCTTACTACAAAAATCAATGCTTTCCACGCAATAGCTTTATGTGAGGTTTCAAAATAAGCTCAAGTGGATGTAGCACTTGATTAAAAAATGACTTAAAAGGACCATGATTTTTTTTTGGTTAGGTTTTTTACTCCCACCACTCCAAGTGCATTGTCAATGGATGTCTTCAATTTCCTTTTCTTTATGCAGATTCACATTTCAGCAGAGATATGAGCTACCTTCACCCTATTGACAGCTTTAAAATTATTTCAGAATGCTTTGTGGCAATCTCACTTAACCTAGAAGCAATATTGGTAGCCTTCTTCATAATTGCATATTCTCTTTTATTAATAAGACACCCCACTATTATTCAAGCAACAAAATATGCACATTTGGTCATGCTGTTTTACTTCTCTCCCTGTATGAGCTTTTTAAGGTGGAACACTTGCTGTGCTGAGATGTAAACCTAAGCTAAGTGGCTGTTAAGACATTTAACCTTCTTTCTCTTCCTTCAAAATTCTATTTAGGAAAACTGTATTTTTCTTTAAGCTATAGCTAATTTTTGAGAAATACAGGCTGAGGGACCTACATCCCAAAAGAGGTGATACAAGAAATCCAAACAAGGGTTTTGCTTTCCTTCATAACTTTACACTCCTCTCATTTTTCCAGTCTCTTAAATATTATTAATACTGGGTAAAAAAAAAAAAAAGGGCATTCTACTTTTATGGCTTTATAATTGCTATTACACTTAATTGAGGACCAGGAGGAGTTCACCTCATGGAGTGTTCTTGATAGGCAGTCCCTGGACTACTCTGGAAACTGTTTTTGACCATTAAACTCCTGGCAAACCTAGTATTACTGGTGCTGAACAAAACCCTGAGGCACTTTGGCATTAATGAAATTGAAGAAGCACCTTGTGACTCCAACTTTAATCACCAGAAAGTGTAACAAAATTAGCTGCTATGAATCTGAGAGCAACTACAGGAAAAAAAAAAAGGTTTGGCTGAGGAAAAACTCTATAAAATTACACATTGTAAAAGGGAGTCGTAGTACATATTAGTCAAGATTTATAGAATTTGAATACTCATATTTCTTCCTTGTATCTGTTTTTTTATCTTAGTATTATTCCTGAAAGAAGAAAATACCTTTTCCTTTGCCCTGAGAAGACCATAAACATAGCGGGTGGAAGGTGAAATACTTTAACTTTCTTGTTGCTGGGCTAAGAAAAGTATCTGAGTCACATATGTGTTTAGCTGTATAATAGCTTCTAATCTGCTGCATGTGTGATTGGAGAACATCCAGTTTTCAGCATGCAAAACCAAAATATTGAATTTCAGTGTTTACAAGGTGCTTAGCTGTCAGTTCCTCTTAAACATTGAGTCATCATGTGTATCTCCTCTCCTTGGCTAGAGGATATCAAACTTTGGGGCTGGTAACTGTGCTTAAGGACTGACTTAAAGCTGGGCAAGCCTGTGTTATTCTTCCTTTTGAGGTTCCCCAGTTATCAAATGTGCTCAGTTTTCAGGTGATTTAACAGGTAATATGAAAGGCTGTATGCATATAAATGATTATTTGGGAACATCTGAATCGAGTTTTGATATTTTTTTTTCAGCAGTCACAAAACTCTAAATAGATTTGAAAAAAAGGGCAAAATAAATTCAGCTTGAGCTTATGTAATAGCATGAGGTTATGACCCAAGGATTTGAGAAAAACACAGCGGACTGAGGTGTGGGATAAGTAAAAATGTGTTAAATGCTGCAAGCTCTACATTCAGACTTAGCTTTTTTTATGTTACAGGGAATACTTGGAATAGTGACTATTGTAGGCGCTTCACAGAAATAAGGAAAATGCATGCTTAATTCTTGCCGTGCTTGAGAAAAGTGCTATGGGCATTTTAATATTGGTTTGGAGGAAAATAACTGGAGTTTTTAATGCAAGTGAGAAGTTAAACATCCAGGAAGAAGCAAGTTCAGGCTACTGAAGAAAAATATAATTCTTAATATTTGCTTTTATTCTTGTTGCAGAACAAACCCTTCCTGTGTTGAAGGTAAAAGTAGTTGAGAGCAGAAAAAGTTCAGAGTAAAGGCTGATCTCATTGTAGTTAGAAGTAGCAGTAAAATAGCAAGTGGGTACTTGTTTGTATATGAGTGATACTAACTGAATTGTGGTGAAGAATGTTTTGCAAAGGGAGGAAATTCACAAGTGATTTAAACAGTAGCACCAAAGAGGTGGTTCATGACCTGGATCCTCAGCTGTAGCTCCTGGTCCCCCAGTCCTAGACGTGCAAGGAAAATGCAGCAGCTGAAATCTTGCGCTTGAGCTGGGTGGTCCTGAGGATGCCAGTACCTGTTGATTGCTTGGGTAGATGCTTCTGCTCGATACTATTGAAAATATCAGCCCATGTGCTGAAATTAGATTCTTTCGCTAGATGACTGTGCAGTAGTGTGTGTGATGGAGTGTGCTGCTTTGAAGTCTGTACATGTAACACAGATGCTGAAATGCAGCTGTTCTGGGATGAGGCTGATGTTAAGCATTTACTAGATTCTTCCCTGAACCAAGGCATGGAGGCAAATCTAAGTTTCAGCTGGTGTGTACTTCGTATTAAAATCTTCCTAGATGGTTCAATACTTGGATGTAGTCTCTGATCGACCTATCTTTGCATACATCAATTTTTTTTTTCTGTGTTCTCTTTTGCCATCAGGAGGCAAAGGTGTTTCAGTGTTTCTCACAGGAATTGGGTAGAGGTAAGCAAGAAAGTGAGAGGATCAGAAACGTGACCCTCCAATTGGAAATGCCAGATGTGAAAACAAGTTTTTGATGTTTACTCCAAGGATTTTCTCCTTGCCAAAAGACACGCTTACAAAACTAGATGTCCCAGCAGCATATGTCTAGAATTTGTGATGGCAGTTGGACGTCCCTTCTAGACCTAAAAATTTTAATGCTGCTTCTGGCTTCTCTGTCATAAAATTTAAATGAGAACCTCCAATTCTTTCCGAGTGCCAAAAATATTTTGTAAACAATATTTTGCAGTGGAGAGCATGGGCTTTTGGGATTTTGAGAGGAGTTATTGTTAGACAATAGACTGTCTCTAAGTGAACCTATAAAGAGGATTATAGCAAAAAAATAAAAGGAATAAATGTGAACTGCCTCCTAAATAAGTGAACTAGGTCATAATAAATAGAAAGGAGTGAGAGTGAGACAAAATGCCATGAAAGAGATGTGTAGGGTTTATGCTGCAATGCGTGGATTTGCCTATACTACGTAGACAGGAAACTGTTCTTATATACTGCTCTTGGTTTCAAGCTCATGAATTTGGTGCATTTGACAGTAAAGTGAACTTCTTAGTTTGGAAAAATTCCACAAGTGTTTTGCTGCTTTGTTCTTCTTTCACAAAGCAAATTCTTTTTGTCATTTGTAACTTTGATTGCAAAGGCAGAAAGACCTATTTTAGTATATGCTCGCTAATGTATTTAGCTTACTATCTTGATAAGCTCAATTAGGAATCAGTCTAAATGAAACTAGAGCAGAATAGTTTATAACTGTAGCTAGTTTGAAAGCTGGCAGGTGACGCCTGAGTATTTCTTAAAGTTTTTTTCTCTTTTTCTGTTTAAGAAAGTTAATACTTGTGTTCAAAGCAGTTATGATACATAGTCAGGTTTTTTTTTATGAAATCGTGGGATGGTTTGAGTTGGAAGGGACCTTAAAGATCATGCAGTTTCCAACCCCCCTGCCATGTGCAGGGACACCTCCCACCGGATCAGGTTGCACAAAGCCTCATCCACCCTGTCCTCGAACACCTCTGGGGAGGGAGGTACTCTCAATCTCCCTCCTTTCAGTTTAAAATCTCTACCCCTTGACCTGTCACTGCACTCCTTGTAAAGACAACCCCCCTCCTTTTTTCCTGTAGCCCCTTCAGGTCCTGAAAAGCTGCTTTAAGGTCTCCCCAGAGCCTTCTCTTCTCCAGGCTGAACAACCCAAGCTCTCTCAGCCTGACCTCATGCAGGAGGTGCTTCAGCCCTCGGATTATCATCATGGGCTTCCTCTGGGTTCACTCTTAAGAGGTCCGTGTTCTTTCTGTGCTGAGGACTCCAGAACTGAATGCAGCACTCCAGGTAAGGTCTTACAAGAGCAGAGCAGAGGGGGAGAATCACTTAAAGCATTTGTTGATCTACCTGGCTAATGGAAGACCTTAATCTGTTGTTGAAAAGAGGTGTAAAAAAAGCTTCTTTAGGAGTTTGGGAGTTTGAAAGGAATTTTTTTCCTTTTTTTTTTGTTTTGTTTTGTTAGTTTTGTACAGATGGCAGGAGAAACTTAAGTAACTTCAGGCTTTGACTTCATGGGGTATCAAAGCCGCATTACATATGCTTATTTTCAATGAAGGAAGTTGGTATCTGAAGAACTGATACCTTTTCCCCCTCCTCCCCCTCTTAAATATACTTCAAGTTCTTGAAAAGAAAATTAATAAGCTTGATTTCTTGTGTTGTGTGATAGAAACAGTGCATAAACTCAAGTGTTTTACCAGTTTAGGGTAAAGAGTGATAAAGTCATGATAAGCATGTGGTGCTTAATGAAAAGAAGTGACTGAAGATGTTACTTATACAATTATGTGAGAATAATGCAAATAATAAGAGGAACTGAAAGTAGCAACTATTAAAAGAGGGGGGTAGTGTCTCGCTAAAAAAAAAAGTATGTGGGTTTTTATAAGTACCTATAAAAATAAAGGAAATTATGTACAAGTTGAATTGTAAATGCTTACCAGACGATTAAATATGCAGTAGGAAGAAATAAATAGAATTATGATTTTCTTAAAGTCTCAGAATATTAGGTAGGTTCTAGAAGATTGCAAAAATGATAATGCTGTGCTGTATTTAATATGGGTAAATTAAATGACCAGGATAATTATAGGCTTGCCAGACCAATATTAATCCAGGCAAGATAATGAAGAGCCTGATACAACACTCAATTAATACGAAATTAAAATAAGTTATAAGATAATTCATGCCAATTGGCATGCGTGTTGAGACAATAGATTTTCTTAAACTCATTTTATCTCCACTGATGAGATAACACGTTTGGTTTGTAACTGTAGTGTTATTAATGCAGTGGAAGTATGTAGAGCATTTGACTTGCTACCATCTGGCATTTTTAGCTATGAAAAATAAGGAAATGTACAGCATAATAACTGGATGGAAAATAGTAATTGATAGGGCTCAGAATGTGCTTATGAATCAGAAATCATACCTATGAAGTAGAAGAAAAATTAATTTAAGTATTGGAAAAGAAATCTGTAAACGTGAGTGGCTGAGGTAATGGTAAATTTTTGGGAGAGGGAAGGAAAACGGATCTGTTTGATCATGCTGAATATGTGCACGGTTACACGTTTGGAAATAATGAATGGCTGTCATCTGTACTTGGCTGGGCTTGGAAGTGACTCTAAAAAGTTGTCCTGATGGTACATGGGAGCTTTATCTGTGTGTCTACCCTTTATAATATCATAGAATCATCTGAGTTGCAAGGGACCTTAAAGATCATCCAGTTCCAAGGCCCCTGCCATGGGCAGGGACACCTCCCACCAGATCATTAGGTCACCTTCAAGAAGAAACTCAAGTCTAGCCTAGCAGGTAGGCAAGGCAAAAAAATACATCTGCAGCTCTAGTTTGTTCTAGGGTATTTACAAGCCAAATGAGGAAACAAGGAGTCCAGGTACCTTCTTGTGTATGGTAGACAATTCTGGCAGAACATGCTTTGTTTCTACCAATTCTGCTTTTAGGCTGGGAGGGCCAACTTCTAGGTTATAATACTTAAAGGTGCGCATGAAAATGCTGCTCTGAGGCTGGCTTTATGGCTTTTGCTTTGTTCTGCTTATTGCTGGACAGCAGAGTAGCCTATTGGAAAAACCAGGCAGGTATGAGCAGGTTAATAACCTGTGCACCCTCCTAATTTCCAGAAGATACTTCACTGTGATCAGCATCATCTGAGCTTGTTTGTGCTGTTGGATTGCTTGTTTTCCTATTCAGTTTCGTCTCAATTGTTAATACTTAAAATATCTTCGTTACTTTTGACCTGAGATAATCTATGTAGGCATATTAATATTTTAAAATCTGCTGTTCTGTATGGTATAGTCTTATTCTGTATAGTTCGTAAGAAGTCCATTACAGGCTCAGTATTCTGTCCTCTCTGGGAAGCAGAGATAATTCCCAGTTTAAAAGGAAGACTGATTTCATATGCAAATTAGGGGAATAATGAGGCATCCAGAAAAAAAAGAAGTCTCAAAATGAAGGGAAATGTAGATAATCACTTTCAATTGAAAAACAGTTGAGCTGAAAAAGATGGATAATTTGATAATACATTGTAGTGAGATGTTGAAGTGGAGCGTGCTTCTCTGAAGAAGAAAGCAAGATGTGCTCAAGATTGAACAGCTGAATAGATGTAAATGCACTTTTACCGAGGAAGAGATTTCAATCTAGTTTCCCTTGTTTTAAAAATTCAGGTTTATTGCTCTATTTTCTAGATTCCATTGTGCCACAATGGCTTCCATCTAGGGATCATCTCTGCTTTAAAGAGGCACTTAAAGAAGTTTTTATTCCTGAGAGAAGAGAGATAGGTGCAAAAAGCCTGTGCTTATGGTTAAGTACGCTTCATCACAATAAAATCTTCTCCTTTACACCCAGTGCATGCTGTAAAAATATAATTGTGTGGTATGTGAAATGCTCTCCATAAGCAGAGAACCCATCTTTCCCCTGTAAACTTAGTAGTGGAAAGTCATGGTAAGTCTGTAATCGCTAAATCAAGTATATGTGCTTAAAAAAAGTTTGGGAAGACGGTGAACTTAACATCTTTTATCATCTTTGAGCTTCTTAACTGCAAGTTAAGTGTTTGAATTTGTCCTCTCCAAATACTGACTTAAAAAGGAGATGAAAGAGAAAGAAAAACAAAAATGAAACGGGAAGAGAGTTTGAAAACATTCCTTTAAAAGACAGAAGAAACTTTCTTTCCTGAACTCATGAACTGACAAGGCTGACCTCGCTAGTCTCTAGTTACTGTCTGTTTGTGATTACTCCTGAAAGATTACAGAAATTTACTTTGACCACTTATTTATTCTGCTGTTGTCATTTAGGTCATAACCTTGAAGCAACGAATTTCACAGGCTAATTGCCCTGTGCAGGGAAGGAGGTGTGATTAATGGAGTTGTGAATGTTCCTTTTTACTTGTCTGAGTGGTCATCTTTTGCAAGAAAAGATGAATAGAAATTAATAAATTATATTTTCTGGCAGTTTATTATATTTCTTCGAGAATCTCTTCCTTGCCGTGCCACTGAGATATAGACCGAACACTTCTAATCACATCTATCACCTGTCTCTGAATTAATCAGCTATCATCTGTTCTTTTTATAATGAAAAATCTTCAAGTGAGCACAATATACCACTTGAGTATAAATTTGATTTGTATAATGACTTTATACTATCTTTCACCTTATTCTATTCCCTTTCCAATGTAGAATAGCAGTGTATTACTTTTTTGACTGTTACAATACATTGAACATGGTTTCATTTGGGATTCAGACATTTCCAGAGCAAGATGTCTTTAATGTGTTAACGATTCATGTGTAAATGTTAGTTTATAACTTCTTCACTGCTATTTGCTCTCCTTTATTTCTTCAGCAAAGTGGTTCTCAATACCCTTTTCAGTATCTAGAGGATGCATGAAGTGTCTCATACTAACTTTATTTCATGCAGTAAACATAATTTTATGGATGGGATTTTCTCCAGGTCTAATCAAAGTCCTCTGAGAAATCCTACAGGGCAAAATTTTTTGATCCATGCTGTTCTGTTTGTGTATTACTTCAAAGTTGCCATCGTGCAGAAATATAACTGCAGCTAGCTTGTTGGGGTGATGACATGCAGGTTTCTTTTTCCATCTGAGCTGACACCAGGGAAGCAATTTCTGGCTTGATTAGATGCCTACCATGACTTTCAGACTGGTTGCTTGAGGATGACCTGTGCTTAAATTGTAAGGGAAAGGAGTTGATTTTCAGCTGACCCCCACTGCATTCTGAATGATGCTCAGGACTCTGTGCTGCTTGCAGATGGCAGCTTGGAGCAGCCCCCTGTCACCGTGCAGGCCTTTCAGTTGTTTGTGGTTCTGAATTAGCTTTCGTTTATCTTCTTATTTCAGGCAGGTGAACCTGGGCTGTCTCTTGTAGGTTTGTAATGGGGTTAGTAGAAGGGTTGAGCTTGGTCAGTTGTGACTCAATAAGCCTGTGAGACATGGGGGAGACAGAGGGAGGAATTTGAAAAGGGGTAAGCAAAATGCACTTGGGAGCAGATCTGTAGCTCGTGCTGATGGTTGTGTTCTCTAGATCAGCCACTACTTTCCTGAAGGAAAGCACTGGGACCGAGTCAGCATGTAGAACCTTTTTATTCTTACAGATTTGTCCAAAGAGTATTCATTTATGCTTTTATTTCCTGTGCCCTACAGATAGCCCTGAATGGGTGGGCTTGCTTGGGCTCACAAGGAGGGAGAGATTGACAAACAAATCAGTCTGACTGGCTAGCTGGAGGTTGCGCACCAGAATTTTTGTTAATGCTACACTCTGTCTATAGTTGAAGCTGGAAAAAACCACAAACCTTGAATAAATCCACAAAGTCCAGTAATGTTGAAGGGTCAATGATAGAAGTAATCCCATCAAGATCTACCCTTTCATCTTGTTCAAAATGTCATTTTTTGGGAATCTACTGAGAAATCAGCTAGTTTATCTGTAGTGTTTAAGTACCAAACGCTTTTCCCCTTAGTTTTGGAATTTTTGACTTTAAATTGTGCTTGAGGATATTTAGGTTTTTTATTTTTTTTAGGGGTATTAAGGAGTTGTTACCATAATGTTACATAAAAATGTGACACAAGATACAGCGTGGTTTCTTCTGAGGCATATACAGTGTTTATAAAGCCTTTTAAGGAAAGAAGTGTACTGATTGCATTCTGTAAATATGAAATGTCTTGCATAAAATATCATAAACATTAAAACTGCTGCTTCCATTAAAAGATAATGTACACAGTTGCCTTTAGGAGGAACACAGCTATGCCAATGGCGTAAATACTGTTCTAATAAGTCTTAGAAGCAGACTATGTGAAGTGTATCATCTGAGTAGTGTTGTATTATTTTACCACTACTTGGTACAGGAAAACATTTACAGTAAGAATGAAACTTGAGAGGAGATCAAGAGGAAATTTTACTATCTAGTCAGATTTTGACAGTCAATAGAGACA
This sequence comes from Phaenicophaeus curvirostris, assembly GCF_032191515.1. Taxonomy (NCBI): domain Eukaryota; kingdom Metazoa; phylum Chordata; class Aves; order Cuculiformes; family Cuculidae; genus Phaenicophaeus; species Phaenicophaeus curvirostris. The sequence goes on from NC_091395.1 coordinate 8,846,760, forward strand.
CCCAATTTTTGCTGCTTTAAATTGAAATGGGATTTTGATTGGCATGATTGTATTAGGGGAACCTGCCTCTACCCCTCCTTTTCTGCTTATGACCTACAGGGAACTATCTAGAGTGTGGTGATTCCTACGTATTTAATATTATGCTTTTCCTGGACAGTTGCTTCTTTTGATGCAATCCCCTTCCTCCCCCATACTGCCCATCCTTGCTCTGAGCACCACAGGGGAACGAGCTCAGTATAGAGAGTCACCTTTAAGCAAGGTGTAGCAGCAGCTACTTCTTAATGCCCCTCATAAAGGCACTAGCGGGTGGAATTATGCCTCAGGAATGTTTCTGAGCATGGGATTTCCTACAGCACTTTGTCTTATGTTCAGGGCTGTCTGATATGTTCTCTCCATGTCTCGTTACCCAGAGGCTTCAGCTAGATCCGTTACAGCTGTAATGTTCTAATGGTAATTTTCACAGTGGAGAATTCTAGTATTAAAATTGCTTATCCTTCTCAGGATTACTGCTCTCAGTAAAGTTTTTTTTCCCCCAATCTATGTAGGATGTTACTGTGATATGTACTATGCACCTTTCCCTTAAAATTGTGAACAAAACTTATTTTTCTATTTTGTTCATATTCGGTTTAAATGTTCCTGCCTTGGAATCATTATTAGTAAATAAAATAGTAAGTGGGTGTGTTACGTTCTTTAAGTGTAACCTACTATTTTACTGAGTTAAATAAACAATGTTAGTGGGTTTTGTTCCCATCTAGGTTTGCTTTGGCATATCAATTAAAACGTGTGATGCTTGTGCAGTGTGGGTAAGATTTTATTAAAGTGAAATGTATTCTCAGAGCAGAATTGCCTCTTACAAGCAACGAATGTCCCAGCCTAGGAGGAAATGTGGCTAGTTGTGAGGATGTTTATTTCTAAGTGGGAAGACGTGGGCTTCCATTCCAGTTTACCTGGTTTTCTGAACCTTGAATAATGTGTCTTCACTACAAAATACTAAGCTGCTTTCCATACTTGCTTGTTCTTGTCCTTGTGCATTAGAGACTTCGTGGTAGTTGTCTTTTATCCAGTATATGATGTAGTTTGTTTTAGCTTCTTTTTAAAGAATATGGCTTGTAATAGTAATTACTGGGCTTGGTTGTGCATTGTAGCCCTTTATCAATATAAGGTAGTTAGGCCAAGAAGAGGGCTGTTATTGTGTTTTCTAGCTTGGAGGCTCCCAATGTCAGTAAATCAGGCTACTGGCTATACAAACACCTGTTGTTGTTTTCTCATTTAACTACAAGTGAAACTAAATGGCAATAACAAGAGAACTCATTTTTCTCTCCTGGCAATTGTTCTGCCATATGGACTACCATGTTTTTGAAAGGCTGCCTGAAGTTGTCCCAGATGTTTCTTACAGCAAGATACAGATGCATTAATATGAAGGCAAATTCAAGGTGAAAACAGATGTGCTCTTCAGATGCTATGGATCCATCGGGTTCAGGGAAGGTAAAGGAGAATTTCATCCCATATCAAAAGAATATTTAAAATAAAAATGTGCCTGACAGCTGCAGTGAAATAATCTGTTAAACATGGGGGACTGAAATGATCATCATACTCTTTAAAAAAAGAAAAGAAAAAGAAGCACTGATCTCGTGAGATTTCAGCCAGCTTGGGCTAACTTTGATGTACATCTAGCAAATAGGTCTTATCCTTCTTTGACTCTGAACTGATCCAAAAATGTTACAAGAACAACTTTGGATCAAAAAGTTCAGGAGTGAAATTTTAAATTTCAGGAAATTAAAGGTAGAATTCAAGATTCTGACTGTGTTTCATTTCTGGTAGTGTTAGGTATCTTGATTATTCTTGTTATGTAATACAGCTTTAAGGCTTTTAGTGATTTTCTGTTAAGAAAAACTGATGCAAAGAGACTTGAGTGGGCAATTTTTCACATCTGAACTTCTTTGTGTCTGGAACGGGTCAGTTCTTCATACAAGTTTGGTGGTGTAGTACATATCTAAAATATTAATAGTTGTACAGATAAACACCTTTGTGTCAGTTCATTTTTTACAAGTACGTTGTTTAGTTTCTACCCTTCCACTTTTCATTGTTAGATATTTGATCATTTCATATTATGATTATGTTAATTAGTTATTAGAAGTTACTGAATATTAGTTGGTGAAATTCATGACTTCATGCCGTTCTCCATATTATAGTGTGAGTTTTGGGACCAGAAATGTCATAACCTGTAAACGGAGAGCTGTATTGCAGAACATAGATTTGACTTTTCCTCTTTTAGTGTGTATCCCCATGTCTACCCTGTTATTCTTATCTCAGTTTTAAATTAAAGCCTGAACCAGATTGGAAAACTCTTTCACTGGAGTTAATCAGTGTATACTATTTCAGTAGTTTAATACTTGGTTTATAATGGAATGTACCAAGAGCTACATAATTAAGGAATAGCATGTAGGTGAAAGACCTAGATATTTCATACTGTGCAGCTGGGAATAAGCTTAAATATTTTTCATGTTGTAGTATATTAGCTGAGAAAGGAAATAAGCTTGTATGAGAATCTTTCACCTAAATCAGGCAAATGGGTATGTATTGATATTTGCTGGAATTAGAGGTAGTGCTTTTACGCTTGGTGTAGTACAAATAACGATATGTAGTTCCACAAAATGTCTGTCCTTGCAATGAAAGGGTATTTTGTTTTACTGAATTGTATGTCTGTCCTCTGAGTTCATTGAATCACATCAAGAACTGGTGGTCTGGAAATTGAAAAGCAGATTTAAAGACAGTATCTGCACCTGGGAATACAATCCTCTTGTCTAATAAGAGTAATAATAAAGTAGATTATAAAGTAGTCTTCAAAAATGAAAAGCTAGAATGACAAAAATGAAGCTAAGAGATAACATAGGTCTTAGAATGGATTTGGATACGTCTGACGGCACAAGGTTTATGTGACTAAGTGGAATTCAGTTAAGTAATGAAATCACAATTTGATTTCCTCCTCTTCCTACCCTCTGATTTTATAAGACGACCTGCAGTATTTTTCAAGTCATGGTTTCAAGTGAAAGAAGTGGCTGTGAATTGTGCTAAAGAAGGTTTTTTTTGTTTGACAAGAAAGAACTGTTAAACTTCAATGAAAAACCATCTACCCCTAGGCTAACTTAGCTTTTAAGAATAATTTTGTAATTGATAAAGTTTCAGTTGTGCTTCTTTACGATGTGTGGCTAAAGAAAACCTCATACCTCTTATTCGCATGAAGGCTGGAAAAACTAGTGAATGGAATCCTACAGTTCGCCTCAACAGGCTGGATTTTTAATTTTGCATGTGTTGCATGTGTGATTTTTGTTCTTCCCTCTTTTTCTTCTTCCTTCCCAGAAGACTGATGCAGCATAGGGACTGAATGCAAAGGTTTCTGTGGTTCAAGTATGAAGTGTGCCCAGGAGAAAACAGAAAAGTACTTTAAGGAACTTGCGTGACAGCCTTCTTTCCAATAAAAGGGCCTGTAGATCAGTATTTATCAGTTTTGTAAGATACTATTTCAATAACTTGCTGCCAGTTTTTTCTTCCTTTTTTTTTTTTGTGTGTGTGAGAAACTTATCTGGATTCTGCAGATGCTGAGCTTCCTGTTAGTTTTTGCCCTTGCAGGAAGTAAAGAGCAGAGTTGTCATTGTCATTTCCCAGCTGTGACACTTTGAAAACAATTCTTGTCACTATTTCCTTAAGCAATTTGATACTTGCTCTGTTTAAAAAGTGTATGTTTTGAAGTCAAATGTTCTCCTGGTTGCAATAGGGGTACTGAATAACTGGATTAACCCTGGTGTGCTTTGGCACCAGAAAAGAAAACAAAAGTCAATCAACGCCTTCTACAACACTCATAAACTCTGAGGGCACAGTGAGGTGGTTATGAGCCGTGGGGGATAATTTGAACTAGTATATCTTTCTCTTCAAATTACCTGTTGCCACTTCAATATCAGGTAAGTGTGTGAAGTCAGTTCACTTTGAATGGTTCATACTGTTTGGGTCGGCATGGTGGGGAAGGTCTGTGACAGATTCATGAACATGTGTTTTCCTGTCATCTCCTAATCCTACCCAGAGAACTTAAAATCACTCCCTGTTTTGCTACAGTTGATATAACTATTGACTGTCCAAACAGTCTTCTTCTAGGAAGCTAGGATTTGTTTGAGCATCTGGATCATACCCTTTCCTGCAACCCCAGATTACCTTTTTGGTTGACATAGGTAAACCTTTAAGGCTAGATAGCATAGCTGGTAGAGATAACTGGCTAGATATTTTCATGTTTACTTGAACCATGCAATGGTGTGGTGAGACTCAGGGTGGGAGTGAGTGGGTGGGGAATAAATGTATGTTCCTGTACTTGGGTGCCCTTGTCTAAATGCCTGGCACTTGATATCTGCTTCACTTGCTCCTGAGAGTTTTTTTGCATTCTTCAAAGAGTGTGGATACAGACCCTCTCCAGGTTTGCTGGGTAGAAGCTGTGTAACCACTCATTCAGAAATAAGCCAGAGCATCAGTCCTGCTGAAAATTGTGAAGATCAGGCTCAGTGATGGCCAAGCCATGTTCATGTTACTTAGAAGTGACCTGGCAACCAGGCTTGAATCTCACTTTCAGAATAACTTGGTGTATATTGAAGTCTCTGGACAAGTACAATAGAAGAATGAAAGTGAGGTTTTAGGGGTGCTTAAATAACATTATGATCTCATCCTGCTGCTTATGGCATTTTCTTTTTCTTTCCCCTTCCACTTCTACTAGTGCAGTGCTTGTTGAAGCATGGTTAGCAGGTTCATCGTGTGGTTATGTATAAACAATGTTGGCATCTCTGCTGAATGCCTTGACTTGATCTTGCAGCTAAATACTTAATTTGGCTGCTTACAGCTCTGCAAATATTTTACTGACTATTCTGAAATACTCTCAATATTGAAACTAGCCAAAGCTTTCCACAGCATTTTTGATGAAGGAATTTGTTTTTCCTTTTCTTGACCATTTGGCAAGAATAAACCCCTAACCTGAAGGCTAAATTGAGCAAAGTACCTTTTGGTTTCAGTTGGGCAGAGTTCTTGTCTGCACTATGAACCTTTGATTTGCTAGCTTTTGATTTTTATTTTTTCATTAATTTTTTTTCTCAACTTTTTGTCTGGATACTGGAGCTACTTGAATGGATCTATTAAGGGGGCTGTGCTTGACTTCCATCTTTGACGTCAGTGGAGATTTTGTTTCCCAAAGACTATATATAGCATGTATCTAATAGGAAAGGAGAAAAGAAATTTAATCTATTTGAGGCATTATTAGCCATCAATCTTAATAATATCTTAACTCCAATTTTTGCACAAACTTAATAATATGAATACTTTCAGTCTCTTGGAAGAGTTACAAAACCAATTATAGAAATGTCAGAATTTCCATAGAAAGGTAACCTTCCTCTTAGCAGTAGCAGGGGAACAAAACAAACTGATAGTGATTAAAGTGTCAGGATATAATTGCATTTTCTTCCAAAAAACCCGTCATCTCCCAATAAATAATTAAAACAAGCCATGCTCCTCAGGATGCAACAGTTCACTAGCTGTGATTAAAAAGTGCTAGGAGCCATTATTAGATATTTTTTTAATGATAAATTTTCTCTTATTGTCAGATTGTCAGATTTTATTACCTTGCTGTTCTTTAGGGTATATTTTCTTTTTCCCCGGTTTACTGGGAAAGCATAACTAGTGTCACAGACTCTAATGAGATATATGCTCCATGATGATTTCACAAGTGACTTTTGAATGATCTCGATTTTAAAAAGAAGCATGTGAATCTAGACTTATGAATGATAATTAAATTTCTCAAAGCAGTGTCCCAGGAGCTGTAATATGTCTGCCTAAATCTTTGACGTATATATTTGTCTTTCTCCGTTTTTCTTCATGTTGTCCCTGGCTAATTGCTTACTGTTTGGTGGTTTAAGACATTCAGTTTTTAATAAACAACAGAAAACCCAGAAGGACCTAGGGAGCATAATATAGCCACGAGAGTGGACTGTGTCCAGCTCATTGGTGGTGGTGATGAAGCATGAACTTGATTGAAAATATTTTGACTTCCAGAATCCAAGGATTTTTTTGTGGCACTGTCAGGTTGCACCATCCTTAATCTTCAAGCTGTCTTTATTAGACACAATAAATAATATATCTCAGTGTTGTTCTTAATTTTCAGAATATGAGCACAGCTTTAAGAAATGTGGTCATGTTTTTCTCCTAAATCTTGGTTCACTGTGATTTAAACTTCCTTTTCCCCGAGGTAGTATTTCTTTCTTTTTCTGAGCTGGGCTGGTTGCACAGTCTTCTCTTGAAAAGATAGAAACTGCTGAAAGCATACTTATTTTTTCTCTATAAAGTTAAGTTTGAACATGGATCTTAAATTTTCATTTTGCCTCATTAAATCTCTTCAGCTGATGAAACCTCTTGAGCCAGCACAAATTAAATGACAAGTGAGTAAAATGTTCTGTAAAACAAATGGTTAGCAAAAAGTTGTCGTTGGTTGGTGTCTATCAAATTTGGTTTTAATATCGTGTATGTTCTTGGGCAGTGAATAGGAGCTTCTTTTTATATTTGTTTGTTAGGAACTTATCTTATATGGTCTAAATCATTGAAGAGCAACTCAGCAGTCGATGGTAGGCTGTATAGTACTGCCCAGGCTTTGACAACTCTAGACGTTTGAAGGAATGGAGTTTTGGAAACCTGGGGATCTTGGGATACAGTTTCAGGAACCAGGGAATCTGTGCAGTTGGGCAGCAATTGAGGAGGACTGCTCAGGATTGTAGTTTTGGATATAAGCCACATAATTGTGTTAATTCTGTAAGCGCTTTGTTGAAACAAAAGATGATGTCACTAGAAGAGTATGAGTTGCAGGTTCATAGCAAGCATTTGCGTTAGAAAGAAAATAAGTGTTCCCAATGCATTTTAAGCCTAGGTCAAATGGGGGGAAAAAACTCTCTTAAGTCCGAATCAAAAGTTTTTACTGTTACAAATAATCACATCTGTGTTTTTGGGAAAGATTTTCGTTCTTTTCCTGAATGTAGTTCTCTAAATAATACAAGTATTAAATGAGAGTTCTCTGAGAAACTAATACTTGAATATCCAGATTCAGAGAAGTCTGTAAGGATGGGAGAACCAAAACTTCTTCCAGCCTCTTACCATCTTTTTGAAGGTGTAAACATGCAATTTATAGATTCTTAAGCCTAGGGTCTAGTGGTTCTGTATGAACAAAACCACTTTTAAAACTAGCAAATGAGGAAAGTGCATTCAAAACCCTCTCTTTAGGTAGATGTGGCTGCCTTCCATTTCTAAGCCCAAATGTGAGTATGCATGCATACTTATGCTAGTGCTTTATCATCCAACGCTTGCCTCTCTTTACGCTGATGGTATAAATTGGAAGTTCTCCATGGAAACTCTTATAGTTTCAGTTGGTTCTAAGAAAGAGAAGTGAATGCAAATGATCAATGCACAGCATATAATACCAATGGTACCTCTACTTTCAAATCCCATTTTGAATGTAATTGCATAGTCACGTCTGCTGTTCTGAGCGCCACAGGTAAGTTCCGTTTGAATATAAAGGTTTGAACATTGATAGTTCAGTATAAGTGGAAAAATTTTCCATGTACGTGTGAGCTGACTGTGTGTCTAGCCACTACAATATCATAGAATCATAGAGTGGTTTCTGTTGGAAGGGACCTTGAAGATCATCCAGTTTCAACCCTTCTGTCATGGACAGGGACACCTTCCACTATGTTAGGTTACTTGAAGCCTCATCAAGCCTGATCTTGAACACCTCTAGGGGCAGGGAATCCATTTCTCTGAGCAACCTGTGCCAGTGCTTCATTACCCTCTGAGTAAAAAATTTCTTCCTATCGCTACACTCCCTGATCAAGAACCCCTCCGCAGCTTTCCTCTTGGCCCTGCTTCAAGTACTGTAAGGTCTCCCTGGAGCCTTCTGTTCTCTAGGTTGAACAAGTCTAGCTCTCAGCTTGCCCTCATGGAAGCTCCTCCAGCCTTTTGATCATCTCCATTGCCTTCCTCTGGACTCGCTCAAACAGGTTTATGTCCTTCCTGTGCTGAGGGCTCCAGGTCAGGTCTCATAAGAGCAGAGTAGAGGGGCAGAATCATCTCCCTCAACCTGCAAGTCACACTTCTGATGCAGCCCAAGATTGTGGTTGGCTTTCTGAGCTTTAAGTACTCATTGCCAGCTTGTGTTGAGCTTCTCACCCACCAACATCCTCAAGTCCTTCACTTCAGAGCTGCTTTCAATCCATCTTCCACCTAGCCTGTAATTGCGTTTGGTATTTTCCCAAACCAGGTGCATAGTGCATTCGGCCTTGTTGAACTTCATGAGGTTTGCACAGGCCCACCTCTCAAGTCTGTCCAGGTCCCTCTGGATGGCATCTCTTTCCTCCATCATGTTGACTGTGCCACACAGCTTGATGTTGTCAGCAAACTTGCTCAATCACATTGTCCATGTCTGAAAAAAAGATGTTCAACAACAGTGGTCCCAGGACTGACCCTTGTGGAATGCCACTCATCACTGGTCTCCTCTTGTACATTGAGCTGTTGCACAACTCTTTGAGGATGACCAGTTCCAGCCAATTTCTTATCCACTCATTGATCCATCCATCAAATCCATGTGTCTCCTATTTAGAGACAAGAGTATCATGCAGGACAGTGTTGAGGATGAATGTCTGAATCACTTGCACAAAACCGTTCTCCAGATCTTTATCATCACTGAAACAAATTACAGGGACAGACAGAACTTAGTCATTCAGCAACATTAACTTGTTTTCCTGTATGCTGATCTCACCTTGATCAAGTCCCTGCTCTGTGTTGCAGGCTATAAAAATGGAAGCGCCTTGCAGCATGCCTTCCAGGTCTGCTAATGAAGTCCGTTTCCCACTGGGGGACAGATGACAGCATGCTTTGAAACTGAAATATTCTTCAGAAGATTTAATTTATCCCATATTTGGACTTTAGGGAACATGGCAAGAAGGAGTTGAAAGAAACTCTTAAATAATACAAGCATGTTGCTGATGTTTCTAATTCTAACTAAAACTGAACAAACCTGAATATCACTAGTCTAGGATGCTATTGCAGTTGCCCCGTAACGGCATGTACATTGCAAACCTCTTGTTAGACGCCTGTCTTTATTGTCTTCTGTCTACTAATAATGCATCTTGATGGCTGCTTTTCTTATTTTTCTTTCATTTTTCTTCTGTCTGTATTTCTTATTTTTTTTTCCGCCTACTGGAGCTCACTTTTGTTTTCAGTCTCTCCTCATCTTCCACAGTCTCTTGTTATTGTTATCATTTCTCCAGATTCTCATTGCACTTTTAAAAACTGTCATTTTCTAATAACTGTTAGGAAATTCATCAACACTGTTATGGTCTTTCTCTCCTTTTCTTTTCTGGACTTTAAGATATATCTGCACATCAACCTATTTGTGTCTTGAGACTAAATAAAAAGCGGGTTGACTGAGGAATAGGCTATTTCATTTATCAAGGAGTAGGAGGAACTAAGTATCTGTGTATTTGCATTAGGTAAAATACATTGCTATGCGCTCTTTTGTTTTTCTCCCTGACTGTTTAGAGTTAAGTGGTATCATAGAGGATGATTTGGTTGATCATCACAAAAGCAGCTGTGGGTACATGAAATGGTGGTATATATTTTGTGCAGTTATGATTGGGAGATATGAGGCAACAAAAATAGAGAACGCTTAAAGTGTTTGTGTCAAAAAGTAGAAACTCCAAAATAAACTGATAATATGATTTATTCTTACAAGTAGGGCTTTAATTATTTTGAAAATCTTTTTTTGACAGTAGTTGATCTACACAAAAGGTCAAAGATGTGTTAAAGTCAAAATACATTAAATCAAAATATATTTAATGAAAATTTCAGTTGCTTTTCATTGATTATGAAATGTAGTTGGCCTAAAAACTGAACAAAGCAATTGCACTGCAGATGCCTTACAATTCTACAATTTTTTATTTCACCAGTTCGGTTCAATTTTTGTAGTTGCTTCTTGTGGTTATTTAGTGATCTGTTATAACAGAAAAATTCTGCTATGCTTTTTTTTTATGATTGGACTTGATTCATTGTAAACTGTTTGAATAGCGCCAATTTTCTTCCAGAAGCTATTTAAGATCAAGGCATTGAAAAGGATACTTGTTCATCCTGTGCCATCTTGCATTTAAATTACACAGGGGTGCATCTAAAGCTACCGTGATTTACAAAGTTATTTTATGTCTATCCTTTGCGTGTAAATGGTAATACAGCATGAAATACAGAGGAGAATTCAGGTCTGTGTGTGGGTAAAAAGAGACAAGATTTAAGAAATGTAAATCCATTCAGCATTTGTTCAAAAGTATTTTTTCCTCATCTTCCTTATTTCATGATAGAAGCTTGTACGTCTGTTCTGGAGTTTCCAGTCAAGTTGCATCATCTTGGTAACACAGGAATAGTTCTTGCAAACACCTATTAATATTTGTTACCTTTGTCTAAAAGATCGGGTGTTAGTTGTCCTTGAGAATTTTTCTTCCTCAGAATTCAAAAGTATTCCAGTCGGGAGATCCTGAGAACGTTTAATTCTACCCCAGCTTTAGTATGTCAATGTGATTGTTCCAGGAATCCTTCCTGAAATCTGTGTATTTTAATGTTTCTGTTCACAGTTTCCTTTGAATATTCAGAAGATTACATGTACTTGAATGTTCTAGTTAAGTGGAAATTGAGAGCAATAAACATTTTGAAGTCCAAAATCTTCAGTTTCAGATGTTTCCCTTCAGCTTGTTAAGTACATGCTCAACAGTTAAGAATGCTTAAAGGGGACAAATATTTGGCTGGCTTTTTTTTATCTAGTTATTACTAGATAGGGGGATAGTTATTACTAGTTAGTACTGTGTCAGAATTGGATCTTGGTTAGGGTTTGAGAAGAACTGACGCGTGCTGTTGTTTAACCTGTATTTAACTGAGAATTGAGTTTATTGGGACCTTCTGTTGGGTGAAGTCCTCCTGATGGCATGTCTGACACTGGCTAGTAAATATAGTGGAAGAGGATTAAACTTTTTCTGCCCCTTCTCCAGAAGGGGGTAAAACAGTTGCCCACTGAAAGCTTCGTGTTTCAACTGGGAATAAGATCTGGAGCTGTTCTAGTGAACCTGTTTGTGTAACAGGAGTATGCAGGGACTGATGATTTTGGATCATAGTGAGGAATCTGATGGGATAACTGTGGTTCCACTGCCCTGGGTGTGGACAAGCTTCAGCTACCTGCCAGGCAGAAACTTGAATAAGGGTTTAAGCATAAAGAGCAGAAATTTTTTCAACTCTCATTTGAACAAGTGAAAAAGATTGGGTCTCAAACATGCGAGATAAAACATAAATGCTGTATCTTTTTTTTTACTGACAGGCTTATAGTTTTGTCATGTACTAGCACTTGCTTGTCAGTAGAAACCTTTGGGGTGTCTCACTTACTGCTTCATAATAAGCCAGTTCTTACTATATACTGGCTGGGCTAAATTTCCAGAGTATGTCTTGGTTTTGGTGATGTTTCCATGAGCAGAACATGAATGCTTCGTTGAGTGCAAGTGTGTCGTAATCCAACAGTTCTGTGCTTCTGAAACGTGAAGTCCACAGTAGGGTCTTAAACACTTGTGCTCTCTGGGAGTCTTGGTATTTGAATTAAGTTTTCTTCCTAAGTAGGATTTCAGTGTGTTAACTCTTTTTTGATTTTTTTTTTTTACCCAAGAATTATGCTACTTATACCTCTAATGTCTTTTCATGAAGCCAGCAGTTGGCTTACACTGTTGATCATGATGTTTTAGCTGTTTCCTGTATTGAGAGTTAGCTCAGTGTCTCCATGCAGCAACAAAAACAGGAATTGCAGAGTCAGTAAGCAATCACAATGGAGTAAGACGTTTGCCTTGGCATTTGGAAGAAGAGAATAACTTCCACAATCTCCTCTCCCACTCCTCCAAGAAGCCTGCAAAACAACACTAGCCCCTCTTCCCCAAAACAAACAAAAGCCTACACAAAACCTCATCACCAGCAGATCTTATCTAAGTTATTCTTGTTTTAACCGGTTCACCAATATAGGCACAGGACCTGAATTTTTCAGTTTGAAGCAACTGCATTTGTCCTAACAGACCACATGTGTAAATAGATTAATAGTAGTGATTAATGTAGGAGAATACAAGAAAGGCAACTTGGATTGGGCAGTAATAGGCTATATTATTTTCTGAATAGGCTTGAAATTCATGAATACAGCAAACACAAGAAATAAAGTGGGTTATCTTTTTATTTACTATGCCTGGTTTTTTACCTTGGCGATCTTCTTTCCCCCTAACTCCTTTTTATCATCTTTATTTAATTTCACACGCATACAAAGGCTTTCCCGTATATAACTTTGTGCTATGCTCCAGCATTCAGAGGTTTGAGACTATTCCTGAATACGTGGGTGTAGAGAACTTTAAAGGCTTGCAGAGAATAAAAGGAGTTGCAATGCCATTACCAATGCTGATTTCTTTATTTTAGTGATGCATTTTCTGATCCGAACAGGCTATTCTGCAGATGTGTGCGTTTATACTTCTGTTGATTCCTTTATAATCTTGTGACTGCTTAAAAGGCCTTTCAAACAGCTTTCTTTCAAACACTTTAGCCTGTGTCTGCATTTATTTCATTGTGTATTGCCAGCTGAAGGATGCTTTCCAAACCTGTGTCATCATTACATGTATGATCTGCATAGATGACCATGACTTGTTTATCTCACTGTATGTATCTAACTGAACAGTTTTACACTGAAGTGCTGAAGTATAATATTTGGAGCACTTTCCATGTAAATGTGTAATTTTCTTGTAAGTTAGTGTGAGCCAAATACGGGTGGAGTGCAGGAACAAGGACAAAGCCACACATAACTTGAAAGGAATGGATTTATTTCCTGTTATCTCATGAACTGGAGCAACTCTGAAACAGCACCCAAGTAGAGGCAATACAAGTGTGAATGCAAGAACCATGGAGCTTGGTCCTTGCTAGAAAAAGTGTGTGTGTAGCGTCTGCTTTACCTGTATTTATCAGTGGAAAGCAGAGTGGTTTTCTACTGTGCTTTGATCTTTCTCACGGCGGGGACAGGATCTCAAGCATGTTTTCTAGGATGGCCCTAAGTTTCACAGGCCTATGTTACCTAAACACAAAAGGTTCTGCCTGTTAAGCACCCAAGACTAAACATGATTAGCAAGTTCTATGTTTTTTTTCTATACTTCCCAGGTGCAAGGTCACTTGAGTGTGTTTATGCTTCCTCCTCATAGATCTTTCATTATATTCCCACCCTAACCACTGCCACAAATCACTTCTTAAGAATTAAAAATAAAATCATTGCTCAGAGACCATTTATCCAATCTTGGAAAGTAGCTGCCAAGTCTTCAAGTCATATGGGGAATTATTTTTCATGTGTTTCTCGGTCATCTTTGGAGCTCATTTCTCAGTTCTAGCCCACATATTTTTATCATTCTAGCACAACGCCCAAACTGTAATTTTTATCTATGCTCTCTTTCCTTCCCCCCCTCCATCTGACAGTTATCACACCTACTGATATGTAATTTTACTGGCTTGATGGTTGTGTTTAAATTCACCATTTCAGCAGACTCCTACTGTGAAATCACCTTAATCTTGACATCTTAAATGCAGCTTCTGTGGCTGGGTTCTTGCAGCTAATCAAGCTGTGGCATAACTTTTGCTGGTGGCAAGTGTCTGCAGTTGTCTAGGGACAGGGATCTGCCAGGGGAGCAGGTAGGGTGCTGGGGACATGCACGGCTTAAGTCACATGGCTCTTGTGGTTGGATATAATATAAGGTAAACCTCGAGATTCTGCTATGGCCTTAAACTGTGGTTGTGTTCTGTGTTTTCCAGCCTGGCTTTATGGACCTGCACTAGCTCAGGGTTCCCAGAGGAGCAGCTATTATGGGGTCCTGCACGTCCATACAACTCCGTTGTGCCCACACTGATCCACACTGGAATCCAAACTAATGTGAATTCAGAGGTTTTGTTGTTAGAGGTGACTATTAAATGCACAACTTTAGCTGGGGCAGTCATGCCTTTGTACCACAGGCATTCTCCACCACATAAAACCAGCCTAAAAGATAGTTTAAAATTATTAATACCATATATTTTGCCTCAGCATTCTTCTAAAAACCTGTATCTCAAGAAAGCGCTTTTTTCCTGATCTAATCCTTCTCATTTCATAACCACCTGTCACTCTTTCTCCATTATGTTATAGTTATATGAGCAGGTTCATAGAGATGCACATTTCCTTCCCAAAAAAACAAAGTAGAGTTATATTCCAGAAATTACATAGCTGTATTACCAAAGCAGGGTGCCCAAGCTAGCTCTGCTGAGAAGCCCTGAAATTTGTAGTGATGTTAATTCTGGACTAGGTCTGTAGGTGCTTCAGGCACCTATGCAGACACATAAGTCTGTGCAGAAAGTTTCCCATGCACCAGTCATGCATGATCTTAACCAAGGGATGTAATAGCTTGTCCTTCAGCTTGTTATCAGCACAAAAAGCATCTGAGTGATAGGTTTACACTGGAAGAAATCACAAGAAATCCTGGTAATGCCAATAAATAAATTGTGGAAAATTGGCATGACTTTTTTTTCACTTGCTACAGAAGTAAAACGTGTTCTGATAATACTGAAATGATGCTCTTATACACTCCACTTTTAATATTTCCTGAATAGAAAGCTTAGGAACCGTTGACACTAACAATATTCTTGTTGCCAGTTACTTTGGCTGCCAATTCCTGCTCAGATTCTCTGAACAGATATAGCTAATTAGCAGTATTTCCCATCTTGATACTGGATGTAAGTGATTTCCAACAGAGAACATGTTACAGAGGTTCATGCAGGATAAAACGATTGCCAACATCCTATTGACAAATCTGGTAGCACTACTTTGAGAGCTGTGCTAAGCTGGAAGCCATTCTCACCTGCTATTGCATGTCTTCATTTTACAGGTTTTTACACATTTCGGAGAGGCTGGTAACTACAACTAGGAGAATAGTGCTGTGATTGTGATTTAAGATACTGATTCAGCAATGCACTCTCTCTTGTTAGATTGATCATGGCACACTGGAAGGTCAAGAAAGCAGAGGCGCTATCCAGAAAAAAAAAAAAATATGTATGAGGCCTCACACAGAAATCTCTAGACTGTACCTATAAATCTTTATTTAATAAATTAAGAAAATAAACTATGATCACCTTCAAAATAGTTCTCTTCTGAGTTGACGCATAGGTGTATAGGATGCTGTCAACACTCACAGCAATTCTGCAGATTGTTTTCTGAAAGGCTGTTGAGGACTTCTGTCGTTTTTGCTTTCACATCTTCTAGTGACAAAAATGGGTTCCTTTGAGCAACAAGTTGGTCTTTAGAAAGAGGTAGAAATCTCGAGGAGGCAGGTCCAGTGAACAGGGTGGGTGCTCAAGCACAGCGATATTGTTATTAACTAACGTCTGCTTCACAGACAAATTGTTGTGGGCTGATGCACACTGACACTTTCAGACCAAGGGTAAGAGAATGTCTCTATTTGAAGGCACATCCACTCGTATGGAGTGAAGAGATGGAGTTGAGTCTTGTCTCACTGTGACAGGTTATAACATGTTCTATAGCCATCTCTTCTTTCCCCTCCCTCCCTCTTGGTTTCCGAGCTTTAGGGTTAGTCTTGTTAATTTGTTTTTTCAGATCTCATATTCGTTATCTTTGTTTTTTTATATATACACATTACACATATACATTGATATATATTTATTATACATACACAGTTTTTATATGTATACACGCATACAATACACGCTCACATTTTAATCTTTCTATCATGTCTCCCCTGTTAAATTTAGAGTGATAATAAATGTGCTTTGTGGATACAACCTTGTCATGCTTACACAAATAATGTTTACTCATTGTAATAATCCTATCCAAGTGGCTACATGTTCATGCGTATTGTTTGCTTTGTATTCTGAAATGGTGTTTACTCTTATTCAGAGTAACTTAGTATAAACTATTCGTTGTTTACTCTTGCATCTGTTCTTTTTTCCACTGTTAAGACAAACTTCCAATAGGGCCTTGGTATAAAAAAGGATCAGATTTTCAGTAACCATTTGCATGCATGAAAAGACTGTGTAAGATTTTATTAAGAGCTTTCCAGTTCAAGAGGGCTTGGGCCAACTTAAGTAATTAATAGCTAAAGGCCACAACATCTTTCACTTCAGAAACAAAGAAAATTATTCTGAAATACACAGTAATAAAAAGTAGGTGTTCTGTGAAAACTTACAGGAATTGCTGAAAGAAAATTGAAAGTTAATGTCATGCTACTGTGATATAACTTTTTTCTATTAAAATATGATTTTTTTTTTCTGATTTATTCTGAGATGTAAATGGTCCTGGTTTTGGTTTTTTTCTTCCATCTTTACTAGATTGTCCAAATATAGTTCTAATAAATCGGGCGAAAACCATTGCTTCAGTATTTGGTTTACATGTTTTGCTTTACCAGTTGACCTAACCACTTGGAGAACTCATTTCAATGTACTAGTTACTATTCAGTACGATATTTACTAAAATGCATTGGAATTACACATGCTTGTGCTGCTTAATTAAATCACTGTGGTCAGTGTTTTAATAGAAAGTAAAAGGAATATTTCTATCTTCAGAGGCTTCTGTTGCCTGCAACTATTCTAGATGATTAAAACACCCGAGTCAGTATTGCTCAATTAATTTTAGTAATAAGCTCAGTGGTCTGGAAGCAGTATCTCTTTATTTATTTATTTAGGTCATGTTCATATCTATATGGAATACTTACTGAACCTATAGCAGCTTTTGGTGGTTAGAAAATGATTGTTAATTAACCTCTCTGCCTAAATTTCTGCAAGCTAGACTGTAGTTGATGACTTATCATGCTAAAAACAATAAATCCTGAAGCTGTTTTGTGTTCATAGTCGTTTAACCTAAATGAGATACTCCATCACTGGAGACAAATCAATTCTTTAACACCATCTTTCTGTAGCATTCTTTTGCATTTGGAGGTACCTTGGTATTCATGGATGCATAATGGGGATTCATCAGGTTCCTCAGATTTCTTGAGCAATGGAATGGGAAGCCCTGATACCCATATGGATCTTTACAGAAATGTAGGTGTCTACTGACTGTGCCAATATTCTGCATCTTTTAATATTTTGCAGAATAACTGTAGTACTTATTTCATTGTTGTTGCTTCTTAAATCTGTGTTATATTGTGTATTTGGCTTGAGGTGAGAAGAGAATTTCTCTGTTTGCTGTGACTTAATGGAGTTATTTGCAGGTGATTGCAAAAATAGCATTGAACATATATCCGTAAAAGGATAGGAACAGTACTTACCTGTTGTAGAGTTTAATTGAATGCTTAATTTATTCTGCAGAAAGCAGTCTGTTCTCTCCAGAGAACTACTGGTTGCAGTTTAAAAAGTACTTTCTGTTCTCTGGTCTTGGAGAACAAATAGCCGTACTGTGGCTGCTCAGACAGGAGCAGCTGTTCCCATCCTTTCAAAATCTGAACCGCACTGCTTTTCCCAGGACATCCTGACCACTTTGTGGTATTGACCACTTAGAGATCTCATTCTGAGGAGAGAAGGTTCTGCACTTAGGAAATGGAGACTGGGAGCTGAACTTAGTAGCTTTGACAGCACAGTCTTTGCGCACGAAAATGCAAAGGCAAGAGTCTGAAAGCCATGTCTGGGGAACATGGTTTTGTACAGAACTGACACTGTGTTACCTTCAGACAGACAGTGATCTTAAAGTATGCCTGTGCAAACTCTGTAAGAGAATTTGAGGTTTTCTTAGAACTCTGTGAATTACTTTCTACTGCGTTCTCTAACTTTGGAATAACAGAATTTCTGCTTTGTTCTGCTGTTTAGAATGTTGTTTTAGAAAAGTCAAGCTATTTTAAAGTTATTTTCATGATTTTAGAAGTGACGTAGAGATGGTTCTTTTTCTTCAGCTGTTTTTATTGAGCTAGTATAGAACATGCAACTCAAAATCTAAAAAGAACCTGAAGTCTGAAACTTTATTTGATTGGATCTAAGGAAAATGATTCTACTTGCATGGGCAGGATTGATAACAATGTGGTATAAATAGGACTGTTTGAATCCCAGATAAATATAATTCTCTCTCTCATTGGTCAGATGAGCGTATTGGAAGATGGTGTCAAGATGACTGTTAACAGCACATTTTGGCCAGAGATGATATTGTATATCTGACCATGTACTGAATGATGACAAGACTGATTTTAGGAGTTTTCAGTAAAACATAAGACCTAACATGCTATTTCTTTCACTGTCCTTCAGCTTCTTTCATTTGTTGCAAACTTGTTTGCCTAAGATGCAAGGGATAAGAGGGTTATTGCTGCAATGTATTATTTTTTCTTAATGGATTATTGTGAGGGTTTTTTCACTTGGGGATATTGTCATTCATCAGTTGGCCAAGTTTCTAAATTCTGCCTGTTCCATTAGAGCTTGTTTCACAGGAGCTGTTTGCCTGCTCCACATTATGACATACTTGCAGCAACAGTTAGTAATGTGAAAACTGGAGTTTAAGTGGGGTGGTTAGCCTGCAGAAGACGACTTGCATGTTTCTGAGGAAGGATTGGTCTCTGTCCAAGGCTACTAAAAGTTTAAGTGCAACAGTGAGAAGCAAGGTATAAGAAAATGGAACAGCAGAGATGTAAATTCACGTGCCAAATACTGATGGAAAATGTGTATTAAACTGTTAAATGAAGGAAAATTCGGCTACAGTTTTTTTGACAGCAGTAATGGCTAGCATCGCTTACATCTTGCTGCATATGCAAATAATGGAAAACTCAGTGACAGAAGTTTTTGTAACCCAGGGGACTATGCCATACAGCAGAGATACAAGGGCTTGGCAAAACTGATATGTCTCTGATTTGTCATGGAAAGGTATACCATATGTTAAGTCTTTTGAAAAGTCTGATCTTGTCTTTTATTTATAGAGTGGGCTGAGTTGAGTGGAGGTTGTGGAATTCTTTGAGATGAACTTGTCTAAATTTAATTCCTTTCTGTCGGTAAAATACTTCTGGACAGCTTGTTTGGTTTTAAAATAGATTTTCTAATTATTATTAGCAATTGTTCAACATAGACTTTTCAAAGTAATCTAGAGGAAATGAATGCCAAACACCCATTTTAATTCAGTGAGATGTGAGCATCTTACTGCTTTGTATCCTTTAAAATCTTCAACCTTTGTGTGTGCGCATTTGGGAATCAGGGGTTATCTGCTTAGTTTAAGAGTGTTTTCTGTTAGCTCTGGTTATGCTGGTAAGGCATGATACATTTATAATAATAACTAATAATGTTTTATTTTAAATTTTGAAAGAAGAAAATGCAATATCTTGCCTAAGGGGCTGTACAAAGTGCCAGGTCTTTTCTGGAGTTAAATGGGTCAAAGGAAACTCATGTGTGTTAAGAATTTGATAAGTTAATCTGATTTCTTTCTTCTGATTTCTCTCCAAGAGAAGTCCTCTTCAGGCTGAGGATTTTGAATGATGCGGAATTTTAAGCTGATCCATGTGGCCACGTATGGTTTATTTCTGCCAATTATGGTCCCAACAAGTAAAATACTTTCTCTAATTTCTGCATGTTCCCTGTTGAACTTCTGACTCTTTTGTGAAATGCTGAGGAAGGTGAAAATGATCAAGAGCTGTGTTCTGCTGCAGGCTCAGGTTTGTAAATCAAGTCTTTTTTTTATAGCGTGTGTTTGCAGGTAAATATGTATTCATTCCCTGGTTCTTGCTTGTATCTTGTGGTGACGCATATGGATATTTCCAGCCAATAAATAGTAAAGCATTTTTAACTATTCAATCCAAGTTGAGTTTCACAGAATCACAGAATGATTGGTGTTGGAAGGGACCTCTGGATCATCTAGTCCACCCCCCTGCTAAAGCAGGTTCACCTACAGCAGGTTGTACAGGAACGTGTCTTGGAGGGTTTTGAACATCTCCCGAGGAGATTCCATGAGCTCCCTGGGCTCCATCACCTTCACAGCAAAGTTTTACCTCATGTTCAAGTGGAGCTTCTTTTGTTCCAGTATGTACCCATTGTCCCTTGTCCCGTCTCTGGGAACTGCTGAGAAAAGTCTAGCCCCATCCTCTTGCCACCTATGCTTAGATATTTATAAGCATCAATAAGAACCCCTCTGCCTTCTCCTTTCCAGACTGAGCAGGCTGAGCCCATTTGGTCTCTCCTCGTGAGAGATGCTCCAGTCCCCTAATCATCTTTGTGGCCTTCCACTAGACTTTCTAGTTGTTCCTTGTCTTTCTTGATCTGGGAAATCCAGAACTGGACACAGGAACTCCAGATGTGGCGTCCGTAGGGCAAAGTAGAGGGGGAGGATAACCTCGCTTGACCTGCTTGCAGCTCTCTTCTTGATGCACACCAGGATACCATTTGCCTTCTGAGCCATGAGGGCACATAGCAGCAGCAGATGAATGAAGCTGTTATCACCTGCCTGATGGTTTCATTTGGAATAACAAGAAGGGCTTTAAGGACTTAATATTCTTTAAACGTCTTTCATTCACTTGATGTTTTTTCTTCCCAAGAAGCGACAGAAGGAAGAGCCTTCTTGAATTAAGGCATCTAGAACTCCATCCAAAAACTTCTGTGTGTTCCCTGGGCACTGCTCTTTGGACTTTGGAGCAAGTCACTTTAGATCAGTACATTCATTCAAAGTGGAAATGATTTCCTATAAAACCTAGTTTGGGCTGCTTCCCTAATTTTTGTGTTATTTATGGCTTTTCTAAGAAACGTCAATGATCCAAATGTTTTTCTCTTAAATTTACTTAGGATTTTGTGTAGTTCTTGAATAACTGAAATTATCTTACTAGGTATATAATTAGTCTGGAAGGTGGATAGATAAGCAGTGTTACACTGACTTGAACCAGTGCAGAGTGAGACGGTGCCCATTACAATTTTTGTCACAGACTGCAGTGTTAACTATTTAATACTTTACAGTTAAAAAAACTTCCTGTTTTTGTTATGCCAATACTTCCACATGATTTTCTTGAGAAGGAGAGTAAAAAGCATTTCTACTTTATCCATGATCCAGCTGCTTAAGCCTATTTGCAGAGTAGGGAGGTTGAAGGAAGAAGATTTTAGTTTCTCTGACCTGATCAACAGTGATTTAAAGCCAAACTTGCACTGTCTGAGATGCTTGAACTGATTTTTCTCTTATTGTGGGACTGAAGGGAATAGTTAGGTTGCTTAGGCTCATAGGTTTCTTTAGGATTCTCATTTGTTTTTGTCAGAAGAACCATATCACAACTGTAAAGTAGTCATTGGGAAGCTTTTTATCAACTGAATTGTATTTTCTGCTGGTGTTCACTGGGATAATAGAAGATAAACAAAAAAATAGCCCTGAGCACCTGAAGTGAAATGTTTGTGGCTGTGCACTATAAATAAGTGCTACAACTTAGCACAATCTGTTTCTTTTAGGGTTCATAAACGTTTCTTTATACATATATTCCTTTTGTTACTCTTGGAGTCTGCAAATGATAGTAGCTGGTGACCACAGATGCGTGTCCTGGTAGTGAAAGCTTGCTGCTGTCGTACAGCTCTGGGTTGAGGCCAGAGTCTCTGCTGCTGGTTCCACTGAGCTCGTTTTTCTGCTTCTTCCACCCTTGGCATTTCCATTGGCTGAGTATTGTGAAAAGGGTTCTTGGGGAAGTGCCTTTGGGGGTCATGAAGTGTTTCTGCTTTCAGGACTTAAAGGACGCTAGTTTAAAATGTTATTGCAGAACATATTCATTAAAGAAGTACTTTTAGTAAAGAAGCAGCTATGAATGTGTGTAGGAATAATAAAATGCGAACAGTTTTTATGGTGGAGTTCAATGTTTAGGCGGAAAACCAGCAAGAGAAGTGTGGTATCATATGCTGTTAAAGGCAGTCTGTTAGGCTTATGCTTTCAGTTAGGGCTAATGATGATAAATATTGACAATGAATTAAAGTATTTGATGATTGCTTTTAGAGAAAACTACCAAGTAATTTAAATGCGATCTGAAAATCATATCAAATGGAGGCAAGCGTGCTAAAATAAAAACTACAGCCAAGAGAAGAAATTGGTCATGCTCAGCATATGCAGGCGCACACAGTAGAAAATATTCCCAGAGAATTTACTATCCTACTCTGCAGGAAGTATATGGGAATGAAGGGCATAGTTCCTATTAAATTGTATAGCCTTGTTAAAGGTGGGTATGTGTAATTCCTTTGCTGACCATCACTGTTAATATGAAAGTCTGTTCAGATAATTAGCTTCTAATGTTTGCTCCTTTGCAGCTGAGTTGGAGGCCATGTCTGAAAGTCCTATACAAATCCTCAGACTTACTTATTCTCAGAGATGATAGTGACATCTCTCCCTTTTCTTTACTTATCCTTTAGCTCAAAAACGCTTTCTTGATTCCTTGAGAATTTGTAGCAACTTTTTCCTTCATACGCTCTCAATTGTTATACACTGGGTTATTTCTGGTCCCTGCATTTAGCATCCTAGCTATTTTAGTGATGCTCTTTTGTGTGTGCCATAAAGTACCAATTGTTTTGTCCCAGTATGACAGTCAATAAAATGTTTCTCTGAGTCAGCTGCACATTTTTCTCCCTTCAACCCTAATTTTTAGTGGGTTTTTTTATTTCCTATTTACTTCATGGCTATATTTTTTCCCTTACCACAGAGCAGTGGAGCTTCTTCCTTTGATTTCAGTTATGTGCTTATTTCTTCAGGCTTCTTGTTTATTTTCTTTTCGGTATGCGAATACAAGTTTTATGTGATTTCTGTTCCTGGCTTTAACACTTAAACCATTCAAACGATGAGTTGGTCAGAAGCTAGTGTGCATTCAAGTGAGGATAACACATGATCTTCCAGCCATATGGCATATCTCAGCACAGGTCTGAACACACACATTCGCCCACTGTGAAGACTATTAGTTTAATAATAAAGATGCTTACATTAATTCATTCCAAATTACTGGATGAGAATACAGAAACGATTGAAGAAAGCTAATAGAAAGTAAATTGGCACATGTATCTCACTAATATCGCTCTATTGCCTCCCCAGGTTTCAATGTTTAGTAAGTGCCCAATTTCTTAAAGAATAAAAATTGGAAACAATAGCCTGAGTAAATTATTTTCCAATAAATAGGAATAGCTTCTCTGATTAAAGAATAGTAATTGGCTGTTGTATGTTAAGTGTGCCCCAGAGCAATTTTATAATAACCTTGAGTGCTTGGAAAAAAAACCCAAACCCACTGCCTCCCAACCCCCCACAAAAAACTAACATCACTTTATTCCTTTTAACAAATGCAGTTACTGCATTGCTTAATTCATTTCAGTGAGCTGTCAATAAATTTTAGTCCATTAGATGCAGAATTTAATTAGCTAGGATCATGATTTACGTGACTTCTGACTTGCTTGCTATTTACAATTTCTAGTAAATGTTGCCCTTGGCAAAATAAACATACTTAATTTATAGTCAGTTGAGAGCAATTATTTTTCATTTTAGTGACTCTAAATGTCACTAAAATGCTGTCTATTTTAAGGTTACAAATACACTGTTCTATTGCCAGAGCCTGCGTATGTGTTAGAGTAATATGGAGTGTGGGATCCTTAAGTATCGAGGACGCACTGTAAAGCCAAAATGATTGATCATCTTAAGGAAGCGAAGGCGTCATCTTGCCAAGTGTGACATTTATATTGGGCATAGAGCCAGGAATGAGGAACTTGTTTTCTTTCCCAGGTTCTCAAATGCTGTGGTTCATGAGAGGTTTTGAGGTGCTTTGGCTGATGGGTGGTTATCCTGCTTTCGTGTTTAAGGGGTTGTAATCTTTTCTTTGAGGCAAACTAGACAGATCTCCGTGTTTGCAAGGACTATGCTGGAGGAAAATAAGGAACTGAGGAGAAAGAGGCAAAGGCAGTTACTGACTTTACAAAAGGAGAAGACGAGGGACCATATGTTGGCTTTCAGTTTTCAAGCATTTTTCAAGCATTATCACTTGACCACCCTCCCTGCACAGCTTTCTTCATTCCACAGTATCTCTGATCAGGGTTGTTTATAGTTCCCTTTCAGTCTAGATGCAAGATGTCTCTGCCTACGCTTCCCCACTTTGAGAAATGCTGGTATGCTTGTGTCCACGCTTCTGAACGTGAGCCAGCAGCTCACACACTGGCCTGTGCTCCATAGAGGTTTCACGGACCATCCAGCCCTGGCGCAGGTTTCTGCCAGGACTGATGTTTCTGTGCTTTTTCTCTCAAGCATGAGATGGGTGTAGTGGTGCTCATCTAGAGTGACACTGATGGTTCGATGAGATGTGCACAGAGTGGATATGTGAAAAGCCTGGCGATGTTGAAGGGGAGCTGAATGCTGCTGCAGAATTTTGGTGTTAGATACATCTTTACAGGTTTGTCATCCACCTGTGGTTTAAGTGTACCAGTATGAAGCTCCCTGAAAGGGCTGGATCGCTTTGATCCAGCTGGCATTCAGGGAAGAACATCTGTCAGTTAAGACAGTAGGCAAAGTATGCTTTTATACATTTCTCTAATTAAAGGTGAATGATATGTGGGTTTCTCTGAGCCTTTAATAAAAAAAAATATTCAGGTCTACTAGCAATGCAAATAAAATTCTGTGCTAAATTTAATGCAGGGTTAAAACTTACAGTGAATGGAAGTCAAATATTTTTGTTATTCTGAAAAATCATTCGTATAAAAAGTGTGCAGTATTTTATTCCTGGAGAGGCCCAATCACAACTTTTTAATAGTACCATCTGTAAAGTATGTTCAAGTACTGATAAACTTGCTTTCAAGGAGTGCAGTTAGTCAAATGAAGGCAAGAGCTTGAGAGGCAATATTGCATTGATGTGCGCAAAGAATTCTCCCTGCTTATGCTTAGGTGCTCTGAGTTCAGAGCTATGCATGTTACGTATCTTATGCTTTGTATACTCATTAACGGTGGAAAATTATAATGTCCTATTTTATTATGCTGAACTTCCAAAAAGTCTTTCCTTGTTTGTTGAACCAGTGGATGTTTTTATCTGGGAACTGTTCCCCCAGAAGCTTCTATGGAGCTCAAAGATATCTATCATTGGAGGGAGTGGTGTGTGCTGAGAGGATGGACAGAACAGTCCCTACTGCTGGACAGGTTTTCTGCAGTTCACATTCGTCATTCTCTGAAGTCTGTAGCAGGTGAAGCTTGAAAGGAATGGATAGGAGGTTAAAATCTGTAGGCAAAAATGAAATATTTATCTGTAAGAGAAATATGAATGAAGATCTGTAAATTTAGTAGCTTTACAAAATAAAATCAGTATGACTACAAAGAAAGGAAAAGACTTTGAAAGAACTGTAGAAAACTGTGAAAGGGAAAAATACTAAAGCTTTTGAGGATTTTTCAGGAGCGTGCAGTAAATATTAAGGCAAGATTTGCACCTTTCTACAATGGAAAAATAATTGCACGGCTCACAGGTAGAGGAGGGCATGGGGTTCTTGATCTTTACTGTTCTTATTCTCAGTTCAGGTAAACATGGTAATGCAGTTTTAGGACTCTACACCATTTTGAGTGGAAAGAAAAGTGGTTTGTTTTCTTATTTTTTTTAAAAAAAGAAAGCAAGCTAGAAAGCTTTCTGATCTTACTGTGAGAGAACATATGGTAGAGGTGTTTCAAGACCTGTCACAAGAGACATTGAGGAATAAAGACCCGAGGAAGATAACAGTCTGTCTTGAAACAGAAAATATAAACTGTGGTTTTTTTTATTTATTTTTTTTTTTACTTTTAAACACATCAAGAACAACAGTACATCATAAAGAATAGAAAGGAGAGGATTAAATCCTTGAGAAATTGAATTTAGTGGAGGCGTATGAAAAATTCACTTTACCTTCAACACAGATAGTGAGAACACACCAAAGTATAGATTGCTAAACTGTTAAGCTCAAGAGCAAAATGATCCAAAAGATAAGCAGGAGGGAATATAAGAAAAATATTAATGTTTAAGTCACATAAGATTTGAATTACTTGTAACGATAATTTGCAAGGAAGAGAACTGAAAAATAAAATCATAAGAGGCAGCTAATATTTCATTTCCTTGATGATGGAGGAGGAGGCAGAGAAGACACATTCTGAAGCAATCAGAAAAATGTAGGTAAAAGGAGCAAGAAGGAAGAAACTGTGTAGGGAAGGAATGGGATAGAAAGTGGAGTTGGGGAGAGCTCTGAAATATAATTTTGCGAAGTCATTTGGAAGCCTGGTCCATGGCTCTCACACCAGTGGCTTTTTAGGGGCAACCATAAGGGTTTAATTAGACAGTGGCAGTAGCACTAAGGATGTAGGTGTGTAGGTGAGCTTATGCCTTTTGGGGAAATTGGAAAAGGCTGTGAGATAAAACAACAGCACTTGTTTAGGGTTTTGGTCTATGGGATGTGGGCAACTCAGTAATACCTCCAGAGACTTAGCAGGGTTTTGCATCTACCAATTTAACTGTTGTAATTTTATCTCAGAAAAATAAATAAATCCCATGGAGTACTGTCAGAGTGTAATTATAGGCAATTTTATTGGTGATGTTTCCCCTCCTGAAAAGACCAAAACCCCTCCTAATACTGTAGAAGGTTTGTCTCGTATGTCCTGTTCCTGGAATTAAAACATAAGCAAATAGTTTCTTTTTTCTTTTCCTTTATTTTTCTTTTTTTTTAAATAAATAAATACATTGGACAGTAAGTTAAAAAAACCAAACCAACTGAGGTTTATCTGAAAAGTATGTGAATATGTGCAAACCAAAGTGCCTTTCAAGGGGTTATATATTTAACTGAGAAGTAAAATGCTTTTTTTTTTTCATTTGCACAAACGTAAACAGGTGAGTATTAAATGTGTATAATAATCTTTACATATTGAATAAAAATACATGAAGTTGTAGTAGGATATTACTACAGAGAGAATTCTGGCAAGAAATTTTAAGACAAACTGTAAAATTTCTTACAAGACAGCTAATAATTACCTTATAAGAGGTAACAGGTAATTTTGCACGAGTTTTATTCTGAATTCTGTGCTGCAGAGGATAAAAACATCTAAACCAAAATTTGAAGTAATTACAATATCTAAAGTATCTGTCTATTCCTTTAGAAATATGAGGACGAAGTTCTTAGTTATCTCAAAGTACTACATGGATGCTTTTGAAAGGATCTTAAGATAATTAAGGTAGCAGACATAGGTATCCTTTTATCTTTCTTTTAATGGACACTGAAGAAATCTGGAACTACTGCGTGGATAGATTTATTTGTTAGGATTATTCATTGAGGCGGCCTCCTCTCTTGAAAGGAAGAAGGGGTTTCTATAATAGTAAAAAAGCAGGGAGCATGACTGACTGTTTATAATCTAGGTATAGCTCATGAATAAATGTCGATAGAGGGATTTTTGGTAGTGCACTGGCAGATAAATTAGAAAATATTTAAGTTAGATATTTGCACCTAAATCGGTTGGGAATTATAGTAGGCAGACTATTTGCAAATAGTATTATGAGCTCTCTGGACCTGCCTGTATAGAAGGCATAAAATGGTTATTTTGCTTGATGCATAGTAAGTCTTTATTTGGATAGAATGACAATATTTGTAGAGCGTAAGGGGCAGGTACAAGCTTTAGAAACGTATTTGACAAGAACTACTAAAAATTACGTATGTGGAACTTAGAAGAAAAAGGTTTTTTCCTTAAAATCTGTTAAAATTTATTGCTTAAAGATATGGCTAGGAAAAATGAACAGTAGAAGGCTCAAAGAGGTGTAAGAGAGAAGCTGGAACAATGAAGAGAGGGGTGGAAATTGCTGTACTTGCTAACAGAACTTCTTAGGAATAACAGTACTGGTGATGACTGTCACTAGCAAGATGTGAACTTAAACTACCACATGTCTTATGTATTAAATGCATTTGAAGACCTAGGACAAGCCTGTAAGAAATGAATCACAATAGTAGTTCTTGAGCTGAACGACGGTAACCTCTTAGATGTATGGTTTTGTCTATCAGAAGACTTGAAGATAGCTCCTGACTATGTTGCGTTGCTTTACTGAAGTTCAGAAAGCAGTGTCACTCCTCCATTTAGTAGTATGGATTCTCATTGTACTTTCAGTGAAGATGGCAGGTGACCAGTTCCTACCCGTGTTTCTCATTTATAGTTTTGATTGATGCTTTTCTCAGATTAGTTTTTTATTTTACTATGTGTTCATTCACATCATTATTCATATCACTTATGTCACTATTCTTATCACTCATGTCTTCCACCACCTCATTCTAATACGTTCCACATCTGTTTGGTTATGTTGAATTTTGGATGGTTATATAGTTTGAAAAGAAAGGGGCACAACTCTAGCTCTTCCTGTGATTAGAAGCGTACCTGGGCCTTTGATAATTTTAAGGCACGTCTTTATTGCGAGTAGTTTTGTTGCATTGTGGTTGATAAAGGCTGGAGAATGAGCTGCATCTTAGTTCCTGAATAGTTGAAGTGCTTTTACAGCTGTAACTGACCTGTGATTTAGTTCTTTTGTTAGAAAATCAGGTGATGGTCATAACTTAAAAAAGGTAAGTATGTTAGTTGGACTAATACCATGCAGAAGCGGAGTCTCGGATGGGATTAATTTCCTTTTCCTAATTCAGTGGCCCACAATACATCTACTTATCTTGCTCTGTATTTTCCTTTTCCCATTAGGAGAACAGATGGTATCTTTAACTGAAGCGTGTCATTGCAGTGAAGAGTTGGAACATCTAGGCCTCTTAGGCCTATAAGGGACGTGTGCATGTTTGTGTACTTATACAGATAGCAGTCAGGAACAAGCAGAATTAATCTGGTGTATTGGATGTTCCCTACCTGCCTTCTGCACTGGGAACTTGTATACAAAAAATATGA
Organism: Phaenicophaeus curvirostris; assembly: GCF_032191515.1. Lineage (NCBI taxonomy): Eukaryota > Metazoa > Chordata > Aves > Cuculiformes > Cuculidae > Phaenicophaeus > Phaenicophaeus curvirostris. Next base: position 8,875,720 of record NC_091395.1, read on the forward strand.
ACTCCCTTCAAAACCAAAAAGACAATAAACCACAGCAAGCTGGCATCCTTCTAGCGAAGAGGGATCCTATAGAGAAATTAAAATGTAAAGTATTTCAAGAATATTTTTAGACCTTTTTTTAGTGGAGGCTGGATGAGCTGAGGCAGATGTCAAGAGAAATGTATTTTACACCTCAAAAGCTGTCACAGCAGAAGTGCTAGCCTGTGGTTCAGTGATGGAATATGAAGATAGCAGATGGTGTCAGAACACAGATATCTGTCAGAAGAGGGCTGGAGAAGCAGAAAGCTTCAAATAAGTAACAGTTTTGACTGTGTAGGTTTTAGAAGTGAACCAGGGAAAGGCAAAATCAATATGCCACGTTGTAGACAGTCGGTGAAAAATGCACAGAGTGTTTAACATCATCCTAACAGATCAGTCAGCAAACAACCAGGTTAGCATACTGCGTGCGAGCCAAAGAAAAGGGCTGGTTGATAACCCATATAAAGAGGAATTTCAGCAGATTTGTCTCTGGACTTGTGAGTATGGGTGCTACTGCCACAAGGATGGTGAAACTGAATCAGGGTGGAAATGGAAGTGGTTTTGGTGTCATGCCTGGCTCATTCCTTTCTGCGTAAAAGATGCAAAACCCCTCAACCTTAACATTCTTTGCTTTGCTTTACGCTTCTGGGTGAGCCTCTGTAATTTAGAGAAACAAAGATGAGAGAAATTCCTAAACTGAACCGGAAATAAGACTTTTCCCCTCACAATTGAAGAGTAAAACGCTTTAGGTGTTTTTTCTTTCCTTTAATGAGAAATTCATCCTGGAAGTTTCCATTCCTGAGAATGAGCTACCAGGGCTGTACTTGGTTCATGACTGTCCTCAAACTCTTAAGTTGCTTTACAAGACTTTCTAATGACTGTAATTTTTATTGTAACTATTATGTAACGATTGTAATTGTTATTATAATAATGTTACTTCCTAAAGTGGTGACACCGTTTGACTTGGATCATCATTGTAGGTCCCTTCAGCTGAAGTATTCTGTCATAATTATATTAGTATCAGGAGGGGCTAGGTAGTAAAATCCTGTATTAGAGACCCTAAAGCTTTGTGCCGTGCTGTTTTAACCTACCTGTTAAATGCCATGCGGTGTTGGTAGGCCTTCCAGTTGCCATTTGAAATTTTCTGAAAAGCAGCTATAATAAATTTTATATTAAACTTTTATCAATGAAAGCCAGACATTTATTCAAAACCCTAAAAGAGATGAATTACAGCTGTGCTCCATGTGAAGTAAAGCTTAAAAAAATGTCACTGTGTGAGATGCCGTTCTCAGATGAGTATCCTGAGAAAGCTAAAGAATCGTTTTCCACTTATGTTTTCTGTTCCCATGGGAATATCTAGTCTTGACCTTGTGGAAGACTTGCTGTGTAAGTTATCCCATGATATTAATAATTTATAAACCCCTCGCCCCCGTTTATCAATCCTTTATCCTCCAATAGATCTTTCAGAGGAATCCTTCTGTCTGAAAATACAATAAAACCAACAATAATGCATTTTTTTAACCTTTAAGTGTAACATAATGCAAAGGTTAATGTATCTGTCATTGCAATATTTAAATGTAAAGACAGTAATTTAATTTCTGAACTGCTACAGTTAGTTCTTTTTTTATGCCAATAAGACTTAATAACTTATATCTATTATGCTATAAATGCCATAAAATTAAAAGTGGATTGTACTAAAAAATATGTCAAGGTTATTTTAAAATACAGCACTTAACTTTTGTTTCTTTATTATTTATTTTAATTATGTATGGGCAGGTAAAATTACTATAAGTCCTCTATAATTGTTGTATGTATGTCTTCTAAACCCTTCAAGAAAATGTTATTTAATTAATTTATAAAAAAGAATTTGTAGCTAAAATATTAAAAGAAAAGAGGTATTTGTACTTTCATTGCCATAGCAGCTTTTTTCTGGTACTGTGGTCTTGAAATATTGGACGGCACCATGAACGTTTAAGGGAACGCAGGGGTAATTTTTACTTGGGGATTATAGTGAACATTATGGCAAAATCTTTGAGTTTTAATTCCCTCCTATACTAAGCCTGGCTGGCACTCCTACAAGCGGCAAGCCTGGCATTGGAGCATCCTGAAGCTGTACACCAGAACATAAAGCAATGGCGATGTCCACCAGTTAAGAGGTGTTAGTTGCCACTGATTGGATGCAATGTCAATTAGTGGTTCTGATTTTATAGTAAATTAGTAGTTAGAGAACTTTTAATCTCTGCAGTGATCTGGAAATGTATCACCCGTAAGTTGGAAATAAACGCCCTTTTGAATAAAGGGTAACTTTTGTCAGCAAACACTTCAACTGCAGTTTGAAGAAAGTATTTCAAACAAAGAAAACAACCTTCCTTGCTAGCCACATCTCCCAGCCAAAGCTCCTGTTAAAATCAAATGATAACAATAATAAAATCTAGTTCTTGTAAATCACTTGTCATTAGCAGCCACGAATAACTTTACCAGGGAGGAGGTCGTTGTACTGCATCATCTGGGGCTCAGATCTCGGGGGGTGCTGTGACTGATGGAAAGCTCTCCCTCAGGACTGCTACCCCTGCTGCCAGTTTGTGCATTGAGCCATAAGGTACGCAAGAAATCTGCATTGGCAGAATTCCTGGGAAAATAATAATCCAGACATGAAAGAGAGGCTAGCTGTCAGTTTTGCCAACTCTTCTGTTTTATCTTTGGGTTTTATGAGTTTCTTCACTGATCTTTGTGAAAGTTTCAGCTAATGGTGGTTTTGGTTTGGGTTTTTTTGTTATTTTTTGCTTACCCAGGAATTCCTTTTCCTTTGATGAAGGGATAGGCTTTCATAGTTATGAAAAATGTTTTTTTGACACAAACACTTGGAAAATCCACTTTGAGAAGACAAGAATTAGTTGCTTTAATGTTGTGGCTTGGGAGTCTTGACATGGTTTTTAAGTGTTTTTTTCTGGAAATATTTTGTGTGCCTTAAGGAAAAGGGAACAAGGAGGCAGAAGGTGGCTGAGCAGAGCTCTATTACATGTGGTTCTCTACTGCTGTCTTGCACAGCAGTCGCAATATACCTCTGATTTGTACGTAGCAGTTGAGAATAACGGAACTGTAGACAGCTACCTGTGGCCACATCTTCCAGCTGGTTTTGGGTACAATTGGATATAGTGACAAATCAGACCTGTGAGGTTCAATTTTAAAAAAGTATTAGCTGAGAAATTCTCTGGTGTTGTGTTGGAAGGAAAGAGTTGGTCCTGAACCCAAGTGTGGAGCCAAGTTATAACAGTATGAAGACAAGAGCAGATGCTTGATCCATCTTGGTTACAGTAGGGACGTGAGGTCCAGTAAGGAAAGATCTGCATATTGGGCAGTGTTTCTTTTAAATCTGTTTGGTTATGTGTTTTGTGGAGGTGTGTAGGGTTGGGTTTTAATATTATTGTTACATTTCTATGTGGATTTTATTTATGAATTAGGGTTCTAAATGTAAAAAGGTGAAATAGGCAGATGTCCTGGTTTAGCCCACCCCCAGCCAGGTTAGTAGTTAAAACTGAGCAGCTTTGAGTTCCAGTTCCTCCTACCTCTGCAGGAAAAGGGAATGGAAGAGAGACTTGTGGGTTGGAAACTAACACTGAAACCGCTTTAATGTAATGATGATGATAATAAAAGTAAGGTAACAATGTTGATAAATAAATAGTAAAATATAAAAAAATATGCAAAACCCAATTCAAACTGCCCTGATAACCATATGTCACCACTGACAGGCAGGCACAGGGAAAGACTCAGTGGCAGACATGAGTGGGACTCAGGAACACGGGTGTAGGTTCAGGGCCGATTGCCTGGTGAATTCTTCACTGAACATTGGGCATTGAAAAAAAAGGGGGAGAGGAGTGACCCTCATGATCTCTAAGCTTTTGTACTATGATGTGTATGGCATGGAATACTTTATTAGCCAGGCTGGGTCATCTGTCCTGTCTGCGTTTCCCAGTAGGTGCAACCTCCTTTGTCACCAGTTCTGGGATGACCTTGATTTAAATAGCTATAGCTCTGAGCAGTGGCATCTCTTCACAACAGTGAACCATTACCTTGGTGATAGCTGTGAGGCTGAAAAGTAAGAGGAAAAATATTCTGCTTCAGCCCAAACCAGCACATCAGACCACTTCTAGGACTTTTTAAAATGGTTTGCATGTGTGGTGTGTTACATGTAGCTCTAGTATCTTAGGATTCTATCAAGAGAGATAAATGCTATGTCTGCATAAAGCACTCCTACAGTGCTCATCTGCTGTGGTGGTAAATGGTGCAGGAAGCAGAAACTGAGACTGCAGTGCTTTCTTGTATATACCTTTCTCTTTTAATTTAAATTCCACTTAAATTCACTGTAAGAATCTTCTCGTGGGGTAAAAAAATATTTTTTGTTAAATATGATCATTTCTTATGTTGTTGTTCCATATCTGCTATTGTTACACTTTTTCAGTACATGTATTTCACTGACATAATTCTGTCCTCAGACTGAGTGTCAAATGAAACCATCTCTAAAGTAAGCTATAGAGCCCACGCCAGCAGTCTGTGTTGGAGGAAAAACCACTTTTGTTATTTCAGTAAATGCAAGCATAGCTTTTGGATCCAGTTTGTGTTTTCAAACTTATTTTTCACCATCGTTATTCTTAAATGATGCCACTGCTCTGTGATTATTAAACAGCTTTAAAATATCTAATCTGAGTCTACAAATGAATTGGTTTGTTAGGTATATACTACCTGTATGGAGGTGTATGTCTGGTGTTATTTAACAGGGGTTCACTAAGAATAACTGTAAGAATAACTCTGTGCAAGGGTGAGAGAAACTGAAAATAGGAGTACCTTTTATTTATACCAGTTGTCATCCAGCCTGGCAAACTTAATCATCAGGAGAGACTGATAACTGAAAACTTGGAAAATAAACGTGGCAAGGCCTTCGCAGTTCTACAGAAAAAATTCCTTGAGAAGGAGGATTGGGACATCCCACTCTATTCATATAGTTTTGTGGATCTTGGAATGATGGCGGACAGTTTGGTGACCTGTAGCTAAGGTGCAAAAGGTTTTTGCAGTCTGGAGTGATCTGGGTACTTTACACAGCAGATAGCAATACAGTAATGGCAAGATTAGCATAAGGAAACCTTCCCTGTGTATTCTTAATAAAAGCAGTGTTCAAATGACTGAAGGTAAAGTGAAGAAGCTCTATCAAAGCATAGATCATGTGGAATTCAGTGCAGGGACATCAGCAGGCTGGAGAAACAAACCTTGTGAGGTTCAGCAAAGTTAAAACTAAGAGTCCTGCAGCTGTGGAGGAATCACCTCCTGCATCAGTGATCAGCTGGAAAACAGCTTTGCAGAAAGGATGCTGGTGGTCTCATGGACACCAAGGTGGATGTGAGCCAGTAATGTGCTGTGCAACAAAAAGGGCTTAACAGCCTCCTCAACTGGATTAGGAAGAGTTTTGCCAGCAGGTTGAGGAAGGTGATCCTTCTCCCCTCCAAAGCACTGGTGAGACACATCTGGAGCAATGGCATCAGCACAGGGCACTACGAAAGAAACATGGACATACTGGAGTGAGTCTAGTGAAGCACAGTGAAGATGTTGAGGGGATTGGAACATCAGATTTGTGAGGGAAGGCTGAGAGCTGGAGCCCCTTAGCCTAGGGAAGAGAAGGCTTAGAGGGGTCTTATTGATGTCTTTAAGCGCTCGATTGGTGGGAGGAAAGAAGATTGAGTCACATTTGTTCCAGTGTATCCAGTGATGTGGCAAGAGGCAATGGGCACAAAAAGAAAAACAGGAAATGCCATTTAAATTCAAGTTGCCTGGAGAGGTTGTAGAGAGATATCAACAAGTTAACTGGGTGTGGCTCTGAGCAAACTAGGTGGCTGTGCTTGAACAGGGGGATTGGACTAGGTAGTCTCAAGAGGTGCTTTGCCAACTTCAGCTGCTCTGTGATTCTAGGAGTTCTGTATTTTAATGCTAGTGAATAACTACTACGGAGTTCATTATTAGAAATTTTAGGTGCGTCGATGTCTACTCATCTGAATGTCCCTGCCCAGTACAACTATGCATTTTCCTAAAAACCATGATTTTTCTGTTTCACAAAAAACCCAAATAACCAACCTTGGGTTTTGCTGCAAATATTGTAACGTCTTTGCTCACTTACATCTTTCAGTTATGTGCAGCAGACACATTACAATGGGGACAAAATACTGATGCTCAAGAGACTGTCTACAGAATTTTAAGAACTGATAATCAAATTTAAAAATAAGTCACATAGACACATACTCACACTCCTTCAAACTCACATAAACCCTAGCCCCTCATAGCTGAGAACCTCTTGTCACCTCTACTTTGAATGGCTTTTTTTTTTCTGGGGAAAAAGAAAAATCATTGTTGTGATTGGCACTAGAAATCTGCAAAGCATTCTGACAAACCGTCTCCTAGTCTGCTGTTTGTATGGATACTGTTTTACTGTTTGGAGACAGCAGTTTTAATTTGTCTTCCTTGTAATTAACGTTTGAGTAGATGATGCTAAGATTTTTTTCATAGTAGGCTGAATGTGTTTGCTGCTAGTTCCCCTTGTTTGCCGTGTTGTTTTGGTGTCTCGTAGCAAAACACGGCTTCCTTAATCACGCAGCTATATTATCTACACATTCTCTAAGTGTTTACTGCGAAATGGTATCCAGATACGGATGGAACTTAAGAAAAATAAGTAAATATTACAAGTGAATTAATGACTGGTGTTGTAGCTCAAACACAAATCTAAAAGTTCTGCTCTTGGCTCTGTCACAAGCTTCTAAAAATGAAGCTGAGTAAGTCAGTTGTCCTCTGAGTTGTATTTATCTCCATATATAAATCAGAAAAGTAACTGGTTGTTGTCTCATCGCTGTAGCAAAGCTTTATTTCCTAATGCTCATGAAGCACCAAAGATCATTGTATTTACCACGGAGAAGAAAAACCTTATAGTGTTATTTCTCTAAATTGCTGTTGAAGAGAAGTAGAGTTTGCTGCTGGTAGCATTAGAATCATAGAATCATTTAGAATCCTGTGCTAATAAAAGTGTTTATATTTGGAGGACGTAATTTGGTAACACGTTGTCCTCATCAACCCTGGGCAATGTATTTTTTGCTGTCAAGTGAGTGACTTCATGTGGAATTTTTGCAGAGGCTTTGAGATCTGTTATTCAACCTGTGTCCCTTCTGGTAGAGAAAAGCTTGCAGAAGATAAAAATACAAGTATCTTCTGATAAGGGCTTCTGTAGCATGCACTTAACCTGGGTGAGGTGGAGCAAAGATGGGATAGGACTGTGTAACATGTGCCTTACAATCCTTCGCTGAATCCCTCTAAGGTTTTTACTGTTTTTATACTAAGGGCAGAAGAGAGATTTAGTGTCTATCTAATTTTAATCTAAAGATGAGTGGATAGGTCAGGGGAAGATAAATCTTTAAAATGAGAACACCTTAATCTTCCCCTCTCTCCCCAGCCCCAAAATGCCAAGAAGAAACTCCCCCATGACCTAAAAAGCAGCAATGAAGGCAGTAGATGATCTTTCTGGGATGCTTAATGATAAGCTTTCCTGATTGTATTTGATAAATGTTTGGGTTTTTTTCAGGAGCATATGTTAATGTATGGAGACTGGGGGATTTTGTTTGCAGGCTGTTTAGAAACACTTTGGCATTTGTGAATGTCCTTTAGTTCTAAATACCTTGGCCGAGAACCAGTTGTACTGACTACATTTATGGGATACTTTCTGTCTTTGTATTTGATATCAGTCTTATAGGAGGGCATCAAACAGGAGACAATATTCAGTCCAGGCCTTTTTGCAGTGGTTATTCTAATGAGACTACAGTAGTTCCCTTCCTTATTTCATTTTTTTTTCCTCATCTATTATATTGTATTTCCAATAAACAGTGTAAATCGAAGTGATTTAATTTAAAGTAGAGGCAAGATTGTTACCTGATATAAAAAAATATTGTTTAAATTAGCATTGCTTTATATTGGGCAGTAATTTTAGGATGGAAAGAAACCAGGTGAGAGTTGATTGGAGTTTGTTATATATTTAGTAAAATATAAAAGTGTTTCTATCAAATGTAGTGGACTGAGCAGATTCTTGCATGGGATTGTCTTCCATTTTACTGAAAAACGTATTTTACATTCATGATTCACGTATGTTCAAAAAGCATGTTTTATCTTTGACATATAGAAAGTTGTTTGCATTTCCTTGCATGTTTATGCCTTATTTTATGGCAAAGGATAGTAAATGCTCTTAAGTTTAGCAAGCCAGGTCAGATTGCTGCAGGTGATGAAACAAGTTTGTAAAGCTGGACCACTCAAATATCTGGTTAGGGGAATGGAAGAGGTTTTGCTGCTTCTTTAGTCATTACACGCTCTCTTTCACTTCTGAGTTGTTCTTCAGAAAGTTAAAACAGCCTGTCTTCTTTCTGTGGTCAGCTTGATTGAAATGCAATGGTACTGACTATTGCCACTACCAGCCTTATGAATTTTTAAGATATTAAACAGAAGGGCATGGATAACACCAAGTCAAAACTTGGTTTGTACTTCATAGAATATTCACAAATAATATTCCCCCTATTTGCTCAGTCCTGATCCAGCTTTTTTCCCTGTTGCATCGTTATTACCATTTCAAAGGAAAGAAGAACAGAGAGAATTTACAATATGAATTTCTCTTTCACTTTCTCTGTAATAAAATGCAAACAGCTTTATTTTCCACAAGGCTATTGCTGGCTTGCTTTTATTCAAACAAATGTCATATCCATTAATTATTGTTCGATTTAATTATTAATTGTATTATTGAGGAATAGCTCTTGATGATTCACAGAGGTGCCTCTTGGACTATCCAACATGGTAATAAATAAAGGGTGTGAGAAAGTAGTACTGTGAAAGTTCCTGGTTAATGTTAATATGAAAGGACTTGCCATGGGTTATTTGCATTAAGTAATGATGACCTGAGATCAAAGTCAGAGCCCAGTGGAACTTGAGATTGCAAGGTAGCCTAATTCCGAGATGTCTACTGAAATCTTCCAGAAATGAAATATAAACTACTGTAATGGGCTATCAAAACTGTCAAGCTGGCTCAGCAGAATGAGTGATGTGTTTAAGTCTGATGGCTTTCAAAAGCTCTGTGAAACTACAATAGTTCCATCCAAATGGCCACAAGCGACTTCTGTATCCAATTAACAAAAACAAGCTTAACAAAAGCTGTCAAGTGCTGAATTGTGTTTTGGAATTGTGCTGCAAAGCGATAAAATGATTACCCTTAAAGAGAACTTTGTACATAGATTAATAAACATTTCTCCTACTTAGTGATTCCAAAGCAGTAATTAATAATCGGAAAGAAGTAATTCCATTATTGGCTCACGCAAGTACTAAAAGTTTAAATGTTACTTTTGTCGACAAGTTTTCAACAATGCTGTAAAGTGTGCAAGCACAAAAGGTGAGGATTTAACATTAAGCAAAATCTGACAGACTGTAAGAGCTCACAAAGCTATTCTAATAGAAAATCACTGATTATGTAAAATTAATTAGTATAATTCTGATCAGTGATTCTCTCTCAGTAATAGTTTAACTGGAATTAATAATCAGCTGCTCTTTGTGTTTTTTAATGTATGCTTCTGACTTTACTGTGTGCATTAAAAACAGAGCTGAAAGTTTTTTAGGGAGCCTTGCTGCAAGCTCTTATCTCTTTAAAAATAAAATAAAGGCAAGGCAAGCTTGTGAGAAGAAATATTATATAATTAAAATCATAAATGAAATTAAAGTGGGTGGGAGAAACGAGGACAGCAAAGACCTCTCTTCCTCTTCAGAATTTAAAGCACTAGGGGTAATGAAGCCAGAGAGTTGAAGGGGAAAAAAACCTCAAATTGCTTTCTTTTTAGTTCATAGAAAACTACTTTTAAAATGTTCAGTTCAACTGAAATTTCTGTTTCCCAGGCCTTTTGGAGCTCTGCTGTGACTAGATGTCTCTCATTCTCCAATTTTAGCAATGAATACCTTAAAGAAATATGAAGCTAAGAAGATGTAGCAGATACTTGTTTACTACAGGTACTCTGTCCTATGCTGCTAGCAATTTTAATCTATTGAGCTTCTGATAAATTGCTGTTTTTCTTGTTGCACTCAATAACAGTAGAAGAGACTGTTTGCATTGTGAGGAAAAAAACCCAAAGATTTTTGTCTTTTAAGAAGAAGAAAGATATAAGTTGAAAACTGTAAATGATTGTGTCCTGTTAGAAACAAGGGGCTGCATAAAAAGTCTAAAATATGTAGTCTTAAAAAGCTGTCATAGAAGTTGAGTTTTTCTTGTTTCATTTTCAGTTTGTTTCAGAAAAATGAAGTAGAAAACACACACAGCTGTTTCTGGGGCACTCTGAAACAGATGATGCTTGTTATCAGGAACACTTCAACAAGGTGTTCTGGTGGCACATAAAGGTGCCTTCAAAGAAAGAGTTTTACAATAGTTCTATAGACATAGATACTTTGTTGTTCTAGTATTACTCTTCAATTAAAATTGGATAGTTTGGAAGACAGAATAAATGTTTTCCTCTATTTAAAAGCTAAAGGCGGCAGTTCAAAATTATTCATAAGCTTTTCTTTTACTGTATTGAGTCTTGAGTGTTTATTGGGACTGGCAGGTGAAAGTAATCATTACCTTCCAACTTCTGTATTATTGTTTCTCAGCTAAGACAGCAAATAGATTGGGAGCAGCTATTTTATTTATTTTGTATTTGTTAGATATCCAAATGCCATGGGGCAAACAGTTGCTAGTTTTGGGTCACATGGTAAATGGTATGAAATGTTGAGTCCTGTAAATGCCATGAAAACCACAGTGCAAAACATTGATAACTACTTAGAAGTGAATTTCCTTCGTTGGACAGCAGTACCCTCAAGGAACATCATAGGCCCACCTTGGGCTTTATGGGGAGCTCTGCCACTACTGGTGAAGTTTGACATGGGCTTTGAGATACACTTAGAGTGCATGAGATTAAAATGTACTTGAAATGTAATAGATGAATTTCTGGCAACTCTGCATTTGGAATACATCACCTGGTAAACACATGTAGGTGTGTTCTGTTGCTGAGGCAGAGATAAAAGTAAGCAGTACCTATTTATTAAATTCTAACAAGGTGTTTGGCTGTGATATTTGTGAATGACCTAAGGGTCTGGTTGGAATAAATGCTTTTGTTCACATTATACACGCACTATTTTATGATTTTATTAGCTGCTTAAGCCTTACTCTGACTTCTGGAGAAGAACTGGTGTCAAACTGCATTTCCCAAAAGTTATAAATGTCTAAAGATTATATCCAACATCGGTAGTTTAAAACTTGCCTTATCTAGTTTTATTTGTTATGCGGCATGTCTTGTATTTACTACTTGCAATAATTGTGCTTTTAGAAGCTTCACTGCTTCTCCAGTGGTTTTCAGTAGGTAACAATTTATGTTTTATAGTGCAACTTTCATCACTTGACTAAGTCACACATTCAGACTTCGTAGGCTTCCTTAGTCGTGGATTAAGCCAGGCTAAAGGGTGGTTAACCTTTTTAAAAATTTCTAATTTGCTTGTCATTTAGATAGTGGGTTTGGTTTTTTTTTTCTCTCACTTATTAGAACAAACAGAACTAGAGTATTTTATGGAAGACATTTGCTAGGACATCTCTATTGTGTTCACTGCATAAATTCTAAATTGTATACCTAAAAAATTTTCCCTTGGAAAAACTGTATTAGAAGAAGCTACATTGACTAAAATTTTTTTAGCAGATCATAGGAAGATTTTTTAATTTTTCTTTGTTGCAGCAAAGATATATACACACAATTTCATATGGCAACAGCTGTTACTTACTGAAATAGCAGAAATTAACTGAAAAAAATGGAGTGTATTAAATTATCATCCTCTACTGAGACGTCATGAAGATATACTTGTAGGAAAAACAACACAGATAAAATTTGAAATTGAAGCCAAAACTTGATTTTCATTAATATCTCTACTGGGAAAACTGTAAAACTTCATGATATCTGTTTTTATCATCTTTAGAATGAAATCAGGTTTTAGAATTAAGTGTTTCCCGTGACCAGTATATCACAATTTATTTTTCTTCTATGAATCAACTATATTTTAAAATAACATAGCAACTAAGCTAAGTCTTAAATCCTAGGTTGTAATAATATTTTGTCTGCAAAGATTGAAAACTATTTTGTTTAAAAAGAGTGATGATGATGATTTGTCATCTTATTTACATGAAACAGTTGTATATTTTGTATAGGGAAAAACACTTTTCTTGGAGGAAAAAGAAGCTGTATTACAAGACTCATGTAAAAGAAAGTTTTGGGGTACCAGTTTGGTGCTTCTCCAAGTAGGTTTGTCGCACTTGCAAGTGTAGGTGTTCCAATAACAAACCTGCCACTTCCATGGTGTGTCTAGTGAGATGCTTTCTCTTTGCAGTATTATGTGCCAAATAAATGTGTTATAGGAAATATTTGAATCTATCTCTTGGGCAAACTGAGCGTAAACTTAGCAAAGATCTATATGAAACTTTATATACTGATGGTACCCTGTCTCCGAGTACTTCATATCATTAGACACTTAAGTTCTGGCGCTGAAGAATGCAGGATAGAGATCAATGATGTCTTATAGCTGCTTATTTTCAATGCCTTGTTGCTTAAACTCATACCTAGAAGGAACTCATTTGCTGATATGGTATTAGCCTGGGAGTGGTTGTGGTTTGTTTTTTTTTTTCCCCCACCTAATTTTATGTGATCAGTTGCTATATAAAACAATATCTTACTGTTCTGAGTAATTGTCTTTGAACAAAAAATACTTGTAACAAAAATCTCAAGTGTTTTGAACAATATATAGAACATCTCTGAAGAGCAGGTAGGGGTTTTCTTAACTTGTCAGCTCCTGTTGGTCTGCCACTTTTTAACCTTTTTAGTGGAAATTGAGGTGGCACTTCTAATGAATCAGGTTTGCTTATATGATCAGAAATAATAGGTGTAAATCAGACAGAGTAATCCTTTCCATCTGTAGAAAATTAATTCTGAGTGAAAACAGAAGGCAGATAGTTTGAAATTAATCCCCTGAGTGATTGTTCTGACTTATTGTACTCCGTATTTTCAGTGCTTTTAATAAAAATAAAATCTTCCCTGTGGCATTTGGATATATTCTGCTAAATAAATAGTTTTGTTTCTTTGTTTTCTTATATTTCACTCTCTGTATTCACCTCCTTTATTACATTTTTGAGTGGAAACTCCTTAGAGTAGAGAGGGGAGGTTGAGTTGGTTCTTATTTCGTATATATTTTGTTGTGTTTTTTAAATATCACAACATAAAGCTCAGAGGAGAATCCTGTTACTTGACCAGAGCTTCTGTGTGCAACTAAGACAATAGCAATAACAATTAAACATTTCTGGAATGCTTTTGGACTGCCATAGGACTTGCAGACCTGAAAATGGAGCAAAGATAAAACATCTTCGTTAGAAGGACCTGTTACATTGAAGAGTTCTTTTTTTTTAAAAAAAAGAAAAATCTTTGCCAGCAGCAGTGAGAGGAATACTCACGTAAACTTTTGCAAACATTATTCTGCAAATGCCATTCTAAACAGTTGTACCGCTATGAACAGTAACCTGACATTTATAACTATACTAAATAATGCAACAAAAGAGTTTTCAAGGTTCATGTGAACCTTTCCACACAGAGACTTTGCAGTTCCTTAAATTATTTACCATGTTTAGAAACCATCTCAGTGAATCAGATTTTTGAAACGCAAAGTAAATATTAACTGTTGAGTTATATGAGAATTTTGAGTTTGTCGCAGGATGACATAAATCTTGTGTGACTTGTGATTTTACAAAATAGTGAGGAAAACTGCTTTTCCATTTCTGCCAGTACAAACAAAAGCACTTCATCTATTATAGTTCTTGTAAGTTAAGATTTTCCTCTAAATATTTTTAAAGAGAATTGGAACATCACTGTAATATTTCCTAATGGGAGAGAAATGAGTAGCTGATTCTATACGCTGTTGTAACAGGAGCCACATATTTAACAGTATGGGGATAAAGTTTCCTGTATCTTTTGGACAGAGTTTGTAAATTTTAATTAAAATAGTGATTATTCTCATTTTAATTAGTAGTTATGCTATCAAAAATATTATCAATAGTAAGTTTGTTATATTATCATACACAGGAGGCCACTATGAACTCTACGAGGAGATGAACTTGCTGATCCTTATGGGTTCTTTCTAATTTGAGATATTCCATGATTCTATGAACTTTTACCAATGCAGATGTCAGGGAAGAATTTTCTGAATATTCATTTTTGGGTTTGGTTTTTTTTGTTCTTGTTTTGGGTTTTTTGCCATGTAGTAGAATATGGGAGACCAAACACTAACCTATGGAAATGTTCTTTTTAGCATATATCATATTGTGACTGCTAATAAGCATATATCTCAGATACTGGAGCGGTTCTTTATAATTCTTTGTAAGTTTGTCAGTATCCCTGGGGAAAATGTAATTTGTAATGGAAAAAACCAGTAATATTTACCTCAGACCCCTGTCTTCTTGATAGATAGTCTTTATAATGGAAGTATTAATATGTGTATGCTAAGGCTTAGTGCCAAGGTTTAAAATGTAGTTGTGCAAACTCTTCCTTGCTCACATTTCAGGGTTTTGTAGGACAAGACTGTTTTGTTTGCACAGATTTGTTCTCAAAATGAACTGTGCTGGAAATTGAAGTAACTTATGTCATAACTAAATCTTTAGCCATTACAAAGGCATAATATGAAGTAGTTTATTTAAATCTGTAGCCAAAGAGTCAAGACTTCTGGAACTGACTGCCAAATTTGCATCAAAACCAAGCTACTGTACAACAAGGACAACAGAACACATTTTGGGGGTGGATATTTAAAGCACCCCAGATTTTCTTGTTGTTGTATGCTATGCCGAGTCAGTAAAAGAAATAGTAATCAATTTGCAATCATTGTGCTTAATGGAAGTGTATGAACCTCCTGCTCTGCAGTAAGGAATTATTGTAAAATAATTCTGCTGATAACGGGCAAAAGTTGAGAAAGAAGAAAAACCAAACAGCAAAACCCAAACACCTCTGCTATTTTCCCTTAAGCAATCTGCTATTTCAGAACAGGATGAGCTTGGAGTTTCTTTAACTGATGAATATGACATTTCTGAAAATGAAAGGTAGGAGGCTGAAATTGTTTATACCAGAATTTAAAGGACTGAGTTCACTATAGATGACATAGGACAGCACAGTGACCTCCTGAGATTTTCTTGTTTATTTTTTAGGGAATTAGTTTTCTTGAGGATTAGTTCAGATACTGCTCAAGGCTGTGTCAGATTCTTGGTGCATTTGCCTGATAGCTGTACTCAGTCTAAATAGGCAAACAAAAAAAAAAAGTAAATAGCAACATGACGATCAGTTTGTGAAATGTCAGTTTTAATTTCTTGATTGGCTTACCAAACTCTGCTCTCCCAAGAAAGGATAGGAAGGGAAAAGCAACAGTTATTTTTGACGTGCCCCAAGGTAATTATATTCTCCTTCATCAGACAAAAATGTGTATGCTCGACTGCACAATTCAGAAATTAAAAGATGCTGCACTTATTTGAAAGGCATGTTTTCTTTTGGGGTTTGTGCCACCATTTAGAATAATCTTTGTCTCATTTTAGCTGTGATCCTCTCTTGGGGAATCAAAGGGAGTGTTGTTTTAGCAGTATTGATGAAGATGTAGCCAATCAAAAATACAGTAATGTATTTTTTAATGCAAAACTGAGAGGATTTTTTAGTAGGCGTTCAATTAAAATTTTCTTTTAATGTAGTGATATGGTAGACAGGAGCAGCACACGTGGCAAAAGATCCTACTAGACTAGTTTGCCTGTTGGGGAATACTGAGCCAAACTGACTCCATGTTTCACCTATGAACACAGTGTTATGTGTGAGGTAATTATCAAACCTTGTCTCTGCTGTGTGATATCACCTTGCATGTGCCCTGGGGAGCTGCTTATTGCTAGACTGAGGCAGGGAAACTGGAACAGGTGGTGACCTTGGTCAGCATCCCATAGAAAGGTGGGAGAAGATCCTCCTCTTAGAGGAAGAGAAGAAAGGACACCAAAATTTGCTGGGAGCTGGATGAGGACCAAATTTGTCAAATACAAATACTTGACACTAGGCCCAAATTTAGGTTTTTAAATTAAAATTGCTTTGTTTTCTGGGCATTGAACTTGCAGTTTCTGCAGCAACTGTACATTTTTTTGGGTGCTTACCTGGCCTCCATATGAGTTAGTGTTAAATATGCATCTCAGCAGCTAGCCTTAACCATTAAAATCTGAAATTTTTTTCCATTCTTCATTTTGTATTTGCACAGCTCTGTTTAATAAGTCAATTAACAAAAGAAACCATGGTAATAAACTCTTCCAGCTCAGGCAAATGGTACATAATTCCTGCTTCTCAACTGGCTCATTTATTTCTGCTTCATGATACTGACCAAATTCACATCAGATCATTTCTGAACAGTTTATTCTTTCTGAACTTGACAAGGGGTTAATTTTTGGGCTCATATGTTGAGGGCTTTTATTTTTTCCACTTAAGGGAAATTAATTTGATCTTTGTAGCTCACTAGCTTCCTAATCTCCAAAGCCATATTGTCACCAGCTTAAAATAAACTGTGTGCTGATTGATTGACTGACAGGGAGAAATTTTTCTCATTTGACTGGAAATGCATCCTTTGCCAGAAATGAGCCCTTTTTTTGCCAGCTATTCCCCCATCATTTATTCCACTTGAATGTTAAAATATTTGTTTCTGTTCTGTTATGCAGGGAAATAGCTTAGTGGTTCTTTCCCCATATTAAAATGCTGCAAGTGCAGAACTGCTTGGAGTGAGTGTTTATGAATATATGTTGAAAGCTGCATGTTCAATATCAAATTTGAAGTCAGATCCAGATATGCATAGAATAAAGCTTTCTGCCTTTTACTAGTTTGTGGTGGTATCATTTATCTGTCTCACCACATAGCGAGCTTTGCAAATAAGATAATTTTGCGGCAGTCTACAGCCAAATCTTAACAGCTGGCTTTCTGTTGTGCTCAGATTCAAATCTGAGCTTTTAATGCAGCTCTTCTTCTTAGAATGCCCTTTATCACCAGGAGAAAGGGAAAGACAACTGCTTTGCATTTTTCAGATGTAATGTGTTTTGGGATTTTACCAAGATCAAAGTCTCTTGATAACAGCTGAGCATGTAAGAGTGAGGAGGAGAAAGCTTAATATTAAGTAGTTAAAAATACAGATAACCTTTGTGAAAGATCATCTGAGAAACATATGAAATAATATATTTAAAGAGATCACCTTTTATTTTTGCTTTTGCTGTAATGAACCAGGTTATGATTTTAAGCCTTATGAGATATGACTGCTCAGCAGGGGTGAGAAATAGTTTCATCACCTACAGGTAGAAAATTGATTTTTACGCAGTGTAAGGTGATGTGTAGTATTTCTTTAAATCTATAGTAGGAAGGAGAACACATCCCCTCATGCTGTACAAAAATCAATTTACCAGACCAGAAGGAAACTTTAATATATTCTAAACTGTGAAACAGAGTGTAAACAGAGTCCTGGAGACAGCATTTGGTACTAACTGTAACAAGGTTTACTCTACCATTGTAAAGGAAAGCAGCGTTTTTTGCCGTTCTCTTGGTTGTTGATTCATGTGTCTCTGTCTTTGTAGTGCAACCAGATTCATAAAGCGAAACAGTCATAATACAGTTTGCTTTTTTACTCGATGATCCGGTGGGTCTCTTCCAATCTGGTTATTCTATGATTCTATGATAAGAAAAATAATCAGATAATGACTTTGAGCAAGCAGGACTGCTGCTCTTTGGAAAGTACGAGGTCAAATTAAAACAGTGGGGCAAGGTATTACTTTAAGTGGTATTTTTACTGAGGTTTTGGCATCCGTGACTAGTACTGTCCTCAGCCACCTAGGCAGTAAAAAAGTGCCTGCAGCGCACCCTTTGCTATTTGCTCCCAAATTGAAGCTTGTCAGGATGGCAGCTGGTGGGAGGTTAGGGCCACAACAGTCAAGGAAGAGAAAGGTGCAACCTGGCTGCAATGCAGAGGTGCAATTGCAGTTTTTGTAGACAGCAGCACTGCCTGGCCAGAGCAGCAAAGAGTGCAACTGTGGCATTGAGACC
Source organism: Phaenicophaeus curvirostris (assembly GCF_032191515.1). Lineage (NCBI taxonomy): Eukaryota > Metazoa > Chordata > Aves > Cuculiformes > Cuculidae > Phaenicophaeus > Phaenicophaeus curvirostris. The sequence goes on from NC_091395.1 coordinate 8,893,938, forward strand.
CTCAGCCACAGGTTACATAGCTTCCAGGTCAAATAGATCATACTGAAACTGAAGACAGACCTGGCAAACTGGTGTTGAGCCTTGTGTCATAGCGACTTCACCACTGTTAACCTGCAGTCTCTTGGAATTTGAACTATATGAAGAACAATTTACTTTCTATCCGAAACTGTAATTGACTACTGAAATGAATAATATAATTTTGTTTGTGCTGGTCATGTGTGCTTTAGAGACTGAATAAATAAATGAATAGCAAGAAGGACCAGTATAATGCCCATATTTCAGCCAGTCGTGTTTCAGTTGTTCATGCATTTCTGTATGTTTATTGTCTGAACACTATTTAATTATAAGTGGATTTTAACCTCATAGAAGAATCCACTTCACAAGCATTATTCCTACGTTAAACAGCAGGACCTGGGTCAAGTTCAGGTTAGATAACTTGTATGAGTACATGCTTATGGGTTTTTTCTTTTAAAAGAAACTCATCAGATCAATCCTAATAATTTCATAGGATGTGGTATTCCTGCTCATCACACAAATTGACTTCATGCAAGCTTTCTTGGAACAATTTGGCTGGTTTTCTGTGCGTGTGTGTCTGTACAGATAGCCTTTCAGGTTGTGATCTGTCCGTGTTCAGTATGAGATGCAGAGTATGCCTTTTTGACAGCTTGGTCAGGTAGATTGCTACATCTTTCAAATGTAAGAGGAATTATCTTGAAAGAGATTGAAAAATGTTACATTTAATCTTTTCAACAAGGTGTCCTTATGCATGGCCTTTGGGAGATGCTTGAGAAAACTTCAGAATAGCAGAACTTTATTTACATTTGATAGCCTAAATCCACCAGCAGAGAAAACATGCTATGTTAGTGATGAAACTAACTCCACAGCAACTTGATCTGTCAAATAAATACTGCTTTAAATGACAGTATGATAGGCAAAGAATCTGTAGCAATACCAGTCAGCCATTTGTTTCTTCAAATTAATGCCTATGTATATATAAATTTTAATTCTATTTTTATACCAGTCCAACAACTAATTTATATCATTAGAGTTACAGAATTCACAGTTCTGAAGTTTAACTGCACTGAGATTTCATATATGAAGCACTTTTTACATTGGAAATCAGATATTCTCCATGTGTATGTAATATCTTTATATAGGAATTTGTAAAGCATAGTCAGCAAGCTGAACAACTTATTGTGTCACTGGAACATCAAATGTTTAGAAAACTGCTTGTGCTAGCAAGATACCTATTTTGTCTGGATTTTTACCCTTCTGGTACTGTATGCAAACTGTCTTTTTGTTGCTAAGCAAGAGAGTTAATTTCATTGACTAGACTTATTTAAAACCTGTAAAAATTCTGAGTTTAAATACTGATTTCTGTGTTAAGCTTGCTGCTGAAAGTGGAATGCAGCCTGTAAACCTATAATGCAAGGCTTCAATCAGTTGTCATGATTTTATTGCAGAGTGGCAGTATTGTAGAAAAACATGAATACCTGATGCCCTGACAGTGTTCACTATAAAACAGTAATAAAATGCAGGTTGCTGAAATGAACAGCTTGGGATTTTTCTTCGTGTTGAAGTGGAACTTCCTGTGTTCTAGTCTGTCAGTTGGCCCTGTCCTGTCACTGGGCATCACTGAGAAGAGTCTGGCCCCATCCTCTTGACACCCATCCTTGAGATATTTGTAAGCATTGATAACGTCCCATCCCAGTCTTTTCCAGACTAAACAGATCCAGGCCTTTTAGCCTTTCTTCGTGAGAGAAATGCTTCAGTCTCCTGATCATCTTTATGGTCCTCCACTGGACTTTTTCTACAAGTTCTTGATCTTTTGTAAGCTGGGGATCCCAGAACTTGGACAGTTGACTCCAGATTTAGCCTCACTAGGGCCCCACATGCAACCCTCACTATGCATCCCAGGATACCACTGGCCTTTTTGGCCACGAGCGCGTGTTTTTAGCTCATAGTGAACTTATCCTTCAGGACTTTTGAGTCTTTCCCTATAGAGCTGCTTTCCAGCAGGTCAGTCCCTAACCTGTACTGGTGCATTGGGTTATTCTTCCAGAGGTGCAGGACTTTGCAGTTGACTTTGAACTTCATTTAGGTACCTTTCCACTTAACACTGCAGCCAGTCCAGTTTGAATGGCAGGGCAGCCTTCTGGTGTATCAACCATTCCTCTTAGCTTTATGTCCTGAGATGGTATCTACTCTGCTGTTTGGGTGCTGTCGCTTCTGCGTGTGCTGGCTTGGAAACTGGAAGTGCTGATGTTTGCAGATGGGGAAACCTTATCTGGGTTAGTTAAGGGTCAACTCAGGTTGGGATCTCTGGGTTTGTTAGCATAGGGTCAGAATGCAGGGCTTTATAGGCTAATTTTTGGTGCTATGAGCACACAATAATGATGTTTCTTGGGCTGCAAAGCGTAGACTGACTTGTTTGCATCTGAGTTCAGGGATCTCTGTGCTGTGTCTCTTTGTGCTGTCATGTAGACATGAGCTAATGATGCTTTTTTGTGAAATACTCTAGGAATATGCTGAGTCCAGTCCTCCGTTAGCCTCTGCATTTATAAAACTGGAAGTTCATCTTGGGATAAATATTTTTTGTGCTAGGATTTTACATATGAGATAGTATGTGTACAGTCTTACATAGGACATTGCTGTTTAGAATTGTGAAAGCTTGTTCATGCTTAATGTGCCTCCTTATCTTTCAAAATTATCGTTAATATTTAGGTAACATTGTCTTCTGCATTATATAACTTAGAGAATTTGCTGTTCAGATTTGGAAGGTACCAACAGGAATGACATCTTTTAACTTCTGAAAATAACTTCTCAAGTTTAGGAAATGCGTATTAGGAAATGCCTTTAAAAAAATTCTCAGCCTGATGTATAGACTTCTACCTTTTCTTTGAAATATTTCTGATTATCCAGTCTCCTGCTTATGCTTATTTGAGTAAAGCGCTTTTATTTTTCTACATTATTCTACCTTTTAAAACCTAGTCTCCACATAGCAAAGAACAGAACCGTATTTTTGATTGGCAGCTATTATTTAAAGAAAAAAATCCCTTTGAGGGAACCATTTGTAATGGCTCAGAATAATTGCTTTCTTAAGATTCAGCAGCCTTTCTCACAAATGATACAATATTTCTTAAGAGGTTTACCTTGTCAAACATTGTTAAACTGTAAATAATGTAAATAAAATGGATTTGAAGCCACAGGGTGCCTTTAATAGCTTTTTGCCTCAGTTGTGAAATAAATACGAACTTTATCTAAAGGGCAGATTTCTTCTGAGATTGCCAAAAAAAAGACAGCTATCCCTATGCTATTCACTATAGCTTTGTCTAGCTTTAATTTTTGGAGTCAAGGGGCAACAAGAGATACCTATGAATACTGTGTGAAGAGCAGATTCATAAATTATGGATGAAGAGGGACAGTTGTTGGTTTTTCAAGACATCGTTCTTGCAGATGAATATTAACAGAGGTAAAAACTTCAAAGAATTCTGAAAAAAATAACTTTCTGAAACAGAGCAACTGAACCAAGTTTGCATTGTGCAGTACATAATACTACTGATACCGAAATGATGGATTTTTGAAGTATGCATGTGTATGTGCCAGATTCTGCCTGTTCTCTGTACAGAGAAGTGATTCCTCATAGCACAACTCTTTAGCTGCTAAGTCCATCTTCAGAAATCATTTTCAAGGCAGTGATTCCTGAACAAACAGCTTGAGTGAAACCTTTGCATCATTAACTTGAGTCGCTTCTTCTAGCCTTTATGTCTGAGGCAGATATATTTGGTAGTTTTAGATTGCCCTGGGTTGCCCAAAAAAGCAGCCTAAACCAGGCAAATGTGGGTTGTTGGCAACCCAATTTTATATCTGTTTTATCCTGTAGAAGCGATCAGGTAATATCCACTCTCAGAAGATAGAATCATAGAATAACCAGGTTGGAAGAGACCCACCGGATCATCGAGTCCAACCATTCCTATCAAACGCTAAACCATGCCCCTTAGCACCTCGTCCACCCGTGCCTTAAAAAAGATTGTATAATCTTGTTTACATTTCACCAATGGTTAAAACCAGTTAAGGTTTAGGGGTGTTTTTTTTGAACTTGGTTTTCCAACCAAGGATTAGAAAATATTCCCGATGAAATAAATTTGCCAAGTACTAAGCAAGATTAGACTGACAAGGATAGTGGGAAGCAAGTAGAGATGTAAAATGGGCATAAAAGAAAGTCAAGAAAAGAAAAAACTAAATATAGATGTAATTTACAGACTTTGAGATACACAGGCCTAGTTGAGCCTGGTATCCATTTCTTTCCTCATCTTGTGAAATAATTAACAATTGTACCTGCCTTTGGCTTTGGCTAGAGCTGATTCCCTTCTGGCTTTAAGCATGTACATTTTGCACAATACTACAATGTACTTAGTGTACACAGAATGCTAGAAAGAAGTCTGTTCTCTTATGCTGCTTTTTAGGTTAATTTGCATTGCCCTAGCTTTCTAGAGAATGTGGTAGGGATCTATGTGCTACTGGATAAGGATTTAATGATTTGATTTTTTTTTTTTAAGAAATTGCTGAGTTAACCTATTTTTTCTAAACTTCAGTGAAAGAAGTGTAACAGATCATTTTAGAATAATTCTGTTTTTGAGAGTTCTCAAAGATTATTGGTTTTGGATAATTTATTCTTACTTTCATGAGCTAATTCTTTCCTTTTTATTTCTGGTGAATCACACACAGTATACTAGAAATCTGATATGCAGAGGCTGAAACAGTAATTACAGAGGCACTGTGTGGAGCCTTGTGAGATGATGCCCTTACCGTGAAGCATTCTGTTTTGTCAATAAGCTTACATCAATACTTGGCAGGTCATTTATGCAGCTTTAATGTTTCAGAATATAAACTAGACAAAGTGACTAATATCAAACTGGAGCTGCTTTGCATCCACAATTGACAAATCCTATTTTGAAAGCATGCATGAACATGAGGATCAGACCTAGCTTTTAACATTTACATTTTTTTCCAATGGGGAAGCATCCGATCCACTTCTAATTTACCTGGTGTTGATTTCCTGATACTTTCCTAATCCCTTGCAGCTGAGATGTCCTCACCATTGGAGAAGCAATTAACAAAATCCCTGACTGGAGTATATGAAGTATCTGTTAGGGAAGGATAAAGGTTAACCTAAATCCCAGCACACAGAGATGTCAGACTAGAACAAATCAGCGTGGAGAATTACCTGGAGGCACCACAAGGTTAAGGTGGAGCATATGTACGGTAAAAAGGTTGTTTATGGCTAGCAGAATTAATTTTTCAGGACAAGAAGGTCAGACGTGCAGAAATGAAGACTGTTCATGATGAACGGAGATTGTTTTAGGCTCCACATTTTGCATGGCAAAGACCAAGCTGGAATAATTTTCTTGGTTTGTCTAAACTGAAAACACTTAAAGGATTGTAGAGATGCTACTGGCTGTCCTCTCTGCACAGTCTTATCTTTATTAGTCGGCTGTGTTTTAAACTACATTTTCTTATAAATATATTTTGTACTAGGTGCAGGAGATTGGTTCTCAAGAAGGTTATTCTTTCTTTCACAAACAGACAGGGTAAGCTGTTTTAACCCTTCAAAGTGGAGTCATTCAGCCTGCTTCAGTGCATATTGGTACAAGAGCATCTCATGGTGCTTGTATTAATTGTCTACCTTCCAAATCTAATTACTGTGGGTTCTATGTCTATTTGAGACAATATCTTAAGCTAATGAAGTATATACTTGTGTAATAATCATAAAATTATGAAAACATTCAGAGTGGAACTTCATATAACATAAACAGGTGTACAGATATTGTTTTTCTTCTGCCTTTGCTGACCAAAGTAGATATATTTTAACACATACTCACGATCAGCTGTTTCCTAGGGTAAAGTTTAATTCTAGGACATTTGAGTGTTCTCCAGGGGACTTACACTAGTGTGTAATTTTTCGTTTTTGTTTGAAATCTGGTCTAAATTAATTCCATTTTGTACTCAACATTTGCATGCATGTTTTCCAGTATGTAAACACTTGTGCATTAGCCATCGTGTGCTAGCGCCGTTGGAGCTGGCACAACAGACGTGTGAATATGCTGGAAAGAATTCAGGCAAAAAGAGTTACCAAAGAGATTGGAGATTGAAGGGACCAATTAGTGGGAAAAGATTAAATGGTCTGATTGTGCGCTTTTCATGCAGGCAAAATTCAGTGGAAGATTGTGTATTTGGTTTTGGAGGCAGTGAGGGACAGGAGCCAAAAAAGGAGACATAATCAGGGAAGAAGTAACTGAATATGATAAACATCTCAAATGCTTGAATAGAGAATAAATTTAAAATGTAGTTCAGAGAGCAAAATGAAAATAAAAAGGTTAAATTAACTCTAGAAAATTAACTTCCATAAAGAGGGAAGGTGAATAGCAATAGAATTAGAAGAAAAAAAAGTAGATGAAAATGAGATTCTTTAGGATGTGGAATGGAGGCCGCAGAAAATCTACAGAGAATCCATTGATGGGATAATTTAAAATGTAACTATTCCAAGCATTAAAAGATGCAAAGGCTAGAAAGACAGGCATTTTTAAAGAATGGGGTAATGGACCACATATGTTCTTATCTCTGATATCCGTGTGTGTATTTGTGAATACAGTAATGCTTGAAAAGGATCTTGTATGTGGAGTTATTGCCTGGAAATTTAAATATTTGACTTAAGAATGCCTAGAAGATGGAAGCGTAAGGTTTTGTTCTTACCCTATATCTTTTGCTCTGTATTTTGTTCAGGTACTTAGCGCACTGCAAGTCAGGTTTTCAGTAAGACCTCATTCCATTTGATTGTGAATCTACAAACATATGACCCGTCCAGACAGATGTGGTCTGTCACTGCCAAGTACTTGTATATATGCAAGTATGGGGTCCCTTGAAACACTGCATTTGCTTAGTACTGTGCTATACTGTCTAGTGGGCTACTTCTCTCTCTTCCATAGGTAGCATTTACAAGTATTCCAGAGTTGAAATACTTAACAAGTTCGGCTTTTATTTTTCCTTGGATATTTTTAGTGTGTATATTTTCCGGTAATTAGAAATAATTTCTTTGTTTTCACAGTCTTATTGAACTTTTATTCTTCTGCTTGCCAGAAACCGTGATAGAAAGTACTTTCTATGACCTTGGTTATATAAGCTGAGATGTTTACTCGCATTACTCTATGCTGTGTTTAATTTATTATGCAAGTCTTTGGCAATTGCTAGGATTTTTTAGATGTTTTACTTCATTTTATATACTGCCTGTAGATAGTTCTTTTACCACAAAATGCAAATTCCCCTCTTGGAGCAACAAAAGGAATGTCAGCATCAATAATGAAGTAACTGGTTATTAGATTTGCATACCAACTGATGTGTTTGGGGGGTTTAAATGATTTCATTACTCCTACCTCCTTCCTGAAGGTTAACGCTCTGGTTAGACAACCTTGTTTACCACTGCTAATATGTCCCATGATTGATTGAGTCACCTTATCAACATTTCTGATTTGTGATTTTTTTTTTTTTGCCCTCTAGGGTATTCCTGCCTTTTAGAAATGGGCTACGGGGAAAAATCAGAACTTAACACAAAACTCTTACTGTTTCTTTCTCTTCAAGACTCTATGGGTTTTTTGTCACTGTTTTATGAGTACCTATGAGTATTTTTTATGAGTAATTATGAGTAAAATAAAAATTATGAGTAATTTTTAATTTTTTATGGCTAGAGACCCTATACGGCTAGAGACTATATACAGACATATACAGACTTATATCTGTATTTTTATAAGTGTATCAAAAGTGCTGAGTGTTAAGCACCCATCAGGAACAGATTTACCTACTTTTTATCCTCCTGGCCTCATACCTGGTGCTCCAAGTAGTGTCAGGACATAGATCTTAGCAGCTGATTGCATTTGTGTTTATGCTTGTTGCCATGTGAGGAACATCTGTTATAAAAAGTAGTCTGAGAAAGAAAGTGTCAAGAAGTGAAATACTCTAAGAATTAAAATTGACGCTGTCTTCCATCAATGTTGAGACTGTCAGAACTTGTACAAGCCAGCCCTAACTATCCGCAGCAGGCAATCTGGTGCCAACCTGCTGTTAAATAACCAACATTTGACAAGAAATAGCGTGTAGATGTACTGTGTGGTTTAAAACATTGTGTTAAGCATCATTAAAACTGAGTCTCCTTTGAGCCTTGTTAAGAGAGTCCTTTCTCTCTTTGTAATAAAACATTGCTCTCTGACTGTTTCAATTAAGGCTTTAACAATACAAACAAAATGCCTCCTAATTCAGCATTGCATTGGAGAACCACAGTTGCTGTCAGTTTACAAAGGCAGGTGGAAAAAAGCATCTTTACAACCAACAAAAACTATCTTTACAACCCCCTGTCTAACCAGTAAATGAGAAGCATCAGATAACTATATTTTCTTGCTTTTCTCAAGTCCATAATCACTGTTAAGTTTTATATTTGCAAATATTTCAGGGCCTGTGGCTAACTGTTTGTCAGCTGCTTTCCAATTTATGTTACTTGTTGGCACCAAGGTTTATGGTTTGCAGGAGCTCTGACATGCTGAGCATGTCTGTCTGAGGTGCTTGATTGAGTGAATGTTCAGTTGCAAACTGATGATGTGAAGTATTCTTAACTTGTCCTGAAAAAAAATAATAGTAATAAATATAAGTTCGGGCAGTGCAACAGTAACCTCATTGTGTTTGGGATGAATCAAGAACTTCCTAACACGATTTGGCTCAGTTTTTGAAATATATTACGACAGCACTATCTCTGTCCATGAGGATTCCCACAGACTTCATTTTGTTTGGTGAAGCACTAGAAACTTCATAATTTAATACAGTGGCCAAAATGAACTTGCCCAATTACGTTATCTGGGGTATCAGGCCTTAGTTATAAGGCACAAAGGGAAATTGAATCTGTACATTAAAAATGTAGGAGCTTTCAGGCAACTCAAACAGATGAAAATCCTGAAAAGCTGCTTAATCCTCTTGGACTTTTGAAATGTTATGAGTCTTAAAAATGGTGATAAAATAGTACATACAAGTAAAACATCCATAGACTTGATCTGGTGTGACTGAAGGGAAGAACAAACTGGATGTAAGCAGAGAGATGTTTTCTCATGTTGTAAATAAAATTAAAAAACACCTGTGAGTAAGATAAAACACTACCTAAGATGGGTACTAAGTGCTTATAGCACAGAGAAGGCTATCATATTGTACTCAGTGAAATGATTGGTCCTTAGACTATTCATTTTGAGTCATATATATTGCAAATTCTTTTATAAGCCAGATGAACACTGTTACTATTGAGGTATTTAGAAGTTTTCAGTTTTTAAAGCCGAAAGCCCCCAAAGCCAAAGGTTCATGTATGAACTCCCAAGGCTTAACCCATAGTGTTTCTTTGAGTTCCAGCCCACCTCTTATGAGAATAATAATGAGACTTTCAAATAGAATTAAGTACTTAAAGTTTTTAGCTTTGGTCAACAGCAATGGTGATGTGCACTCATCTTATTTTACCCCTGTCTGCCTTTCTTAAAGGAATGCTGCCTTCTGTCCTGGAGACCTAATGCTTCTGAAAGAGCTCCTCCTACTGAGTCTGGGGTGCCTCTTTCACTTTAAAGGTCTAAAATAAAGTCTTAACTCTTTCCTAAGATAGTGTTATACCTGTTCTTGCTGATTTTAGCAGGAAACTTGATGTCATAATTGAGGTCTTATGTTCTGGAATTCTCTCTTTGCAATATACTTAAAATTGGGGAAAAATTACATGTAAAAATGTGAATATATAACAGTGGGCTCTCTCAAACTAGGGTGTCAGCAGGTCCATAAAGATATATGGCATTTGATTCAGCATGTGTTTATATATAAGTGTTATTTGGCAGTTTTTTACAGTCCAAGTGTAGCCGATGACATTGGAAATGCGAATTTTGGTGCTGATGTGAGTTGGTGGTTGTAGAACCTGTACAATTTGGTGACTGTTTTCTTTTATATTAAAAGAACTTTTTAGGCTGCTTACTGTACCTAGTTTTCATTTTTCTTAGTGTAGCAAAGGTTGAATTATTGCTTCACCAAAGTCTTTGCTTGTGTCTGCTAAAATGCAAACAATATTGTGGAGGGAATGAATCGCGTCACATACCCACAACAGATTTCACTGTAGACTACAGCAACGGGTTTAGATCGTGTTATTAAAAGCTGCAAATGTATTGATTTCTTGTGGTCTCAGAAGGGCAATGCATTTTCTCCTGTTCTAAGTAAAAATAAACCAATAAATGGCTGCATTAATGATGCTATTACTGGGTAGCAGCAGTATGTTTCTTAATGTCTTGGGCCTCAATCATGCAATCACTTACTTACTCATATGTTTTACTCTAGGCAGCTTCACAGAACCATTATGCTCAATTGGGTCATTTGTCTCTGAAATGAATTCACTAAAATCAGCCTTGGTTCAAGTCACACATTCACTTTTGAGCAAATGTGAATTTGCTGTGCATTATGAAAGGCTAACCTGAAGGAAGATATTTAAAACCATTGCAAGCAGTGCAAATTGCTATACAGTGCCTTACTTCCAGTGGATTTCAGACTGACTGCATTATTAAGTAGATTTATATTTCATCTTTTACAGCAAGATAAGTGACATATGCCAACAGCATAAAAATCACAGCATACCTGAGAGTCGGTACTTTCTTTTATCGGTTACTGAGTTTGTCATAGCCGTATATTTCACTTTTTCCAACCCTCATTGCTTCCCTATATGTGACCTTGTCTAGTTTTCCTTGTGAAAAAACAGAGCATCACGTCTCCCCTGGGATTTTGTAATGGGGGAAATATCATCCATGCCAAAGACATGTTAAGTCATGAATAGTCTCGAAGAGAAAGTAGAGTCAATTGTGAAGATTATTTTTATGTATTTATTTAAATTAAGTTTCAAGTCACTCAATTTATGTGAAAAGGTCAAAAATACATGTGGAAGCAATCTATTTTCACTTCCAGGAGACTTTAGCAAATGATAAAAATATGAAGTGACTTCTTTTGTCACTGGCAGTTTTGGCAGGTATCAGTACATAGTGTTGTACGTAATAAGACTTACATAGGTAGGCTGTAACTTCATTTACATTTTTGTTTTCAATTTGAATGTATGCTCCAAATTACCTGGCAGAATTCTATCAGAGATTTTCTAATGATTCTTGATTTACAAGGAAGCAGTGGGTAATTGTGAAGGCCAGATGCCCAGCTACGTCTGCATGTCTACCAAGAGTCCCTGTCTAGCAGCTAGAGAACAAACACGGAAAGAATCGCTACCCGCACAGGATGTATTCCTTCCTACTTCAGGTTGTTACCAGGCAATTTACTGACTTACAAGGATGTCTGTTTGACTCCCTCTAACCTACCAGCATTACTGGAACTCTCCTGCTGTGCAAGAATTGGAATCTAAATCCCCGATCAGACCTCTGGATGCCAGATGGCATTTTACCAATTTTATTACATGAGGAAGAAAAAAAAAAAATCATCACCTTTAATTCCAGAGCTGTCAGAAAGAGGTGCCTCCCAGCATGAGAATCAGCTGGTGAGACAAACAAGAGTTATACTCCCTGTTCGGAAGTCTTGAACATAATAAATGTGCATTGTGTGTGCAGGCAACAGGAAGGAGATGACCTTCTTCCCTCAGCTGCAGGAAAGAAAAGGCTAGAAGGAAAGAGTTTATCATACTGAGCAGTTCCTAGCTGAGAGATCTCTGTGGTTCTGCTGCTGACCTTATAGCTCTGAACCCACCAAAGCTGCACCCTGGCTAGTAAAAAGATAACAAACATTTTGTTTTTAAGTAGACGTCCATCTGAAACTACAGCTTAAGAGTAACTGTGCTTTAGAGATAGGAGTAGTCTTGGCGCAGGTGCACTGCTCGTTTGATTGCCTGTGTAATCAACAGTTAAAGCACAGCTTAATTTCTGCTGATGGAAAAGAGATCAAATAATATGGTATCAGTCCTTGATATCCACTAGTTCTTACTGAACTTCCTCTATTCATAAATGGAAGACTAATAGGAGTAAAACAAAATCATCTGGATTGTTAACATGATGCCTTTTTAGGGCTTCAAGTCTGTGTTCATTAGTGAGCCTAAGCCCTGCTAAGGGTGTTGTTGTAAAAACCAGTTGCAGATTGCACTTAGTATTTTTTCTAGACCCTGATGAATGGTGACAGATGAGTAGGAGTGTGCATATGTCTTACATTTACTCCAGCTCTGCCTCCTACAAGCTTACAGTTAACAACACAGAAATGACATTTTGGACCTCTGTTTACTTATTTTCAGATATTCTTAGTTCTGAATTTACAGCTTATTGTGCTGACAAACAGAACGTTCACAATTAAAATAGGACTTGCACCATAGTCACTAGGAAGAAAAAAGGAATCTGAAGATATGTATCTCATTAACTAAGTATTTCCAGATGAACAGGTATTTTACACTGTCAGGTAAAATCTGCTTTAAACCTCATAACTTTATATTCATGTTTACTCATTTAGGAATGCCTGAAATGTGAAATTTATAAGAGATTCTTACAGGAAATACACTCATTTAAGGGACTACAGGCACTGATATAGATCAGAAAAATAGTATATTATACTTAATATATCTAAGGCGCTGATCTTCACACTGATCCTTGTATGTGTTCTTTTATGTCCTGTTACAGTTAGTAGTAGCTATGCACAGATTTAAGGTTCTGCATATATTCTCAGAAGACAATATGTAGTTTAGATCAGATTTATGGAACAGCGTGTGTTTTTGCATCAGATCTAGTGTAAACAACAATGATTTCTGAAAGAGGACAGAAAAACAATATCTTAATCAATGTGGAAGCAGCTGCAAAAAACTCAATACCTCAATTTCTGTTGAGTTTTTCCAGCTGCCTTATAAGTTATTGCCACGTAGGCAATATGTACTATCAACAACAGCAATGTACATGTAGGTACTGCCATGAAGGCTTCGGAGTATGGAATAATGTCCACAATGTAATTCCTGGGAAAACGTGGAGCGAAGTAACAAATATGGAAAACTAATATATAGGTGCTAGAGTAACAGCACTTTAATGGCTGTGCAGAAATAAATTAGCTGTTAGTTAATTAACAAATTGATTTTATTTTCAGTTTTGCAGAAGAGCAGCAGAAAGGTCTTAAATATTCTACTTGCATGGGATGTATTTTCCATGTGCAGTCTGACAATAGTAATAAAAATGTTTTATGGTGAATGTTAAATGGTGACAGCTCCAGGTCAAAACTTTTAATAGGGCACAAAAATCCTCTTTAGATGTTCTCTTTAGGTGTTCATGTATTGATTGACTCAAGACATCTTCGGAAGTTTCCTTTCTGTGCTCTATCTGCCAGTTGTTCAACAAAAAGCTGAAGATGTGCATTTATTTTTGTTACCCCTAGTGCGTCTATTTTAAGCACTTTGTGTTATAAGGAACGTGTTTGTGAAGGGAATCCCTCAGTTGTCCCCGCTCACCCTGCTTTGGTTTGTGCTGCGGAGCCACATCAGACTGAGACCTGGATTCCTTTTGGATGAACTTAAAATGGAAGATACAATCAAGGAGTGCACTTAGCACACCCTAACTGCTAACTGGCATATTCAGTCTGTGGGACCATAGAAAAAGCCAAGCCAGCCCCCAAACCGAAGTAAAGTAACACCTGTGTTCTTCAGTTCTTATTGACTTTCTCTTCAGATCTGCTTTTTCTGGACCGTACTATTTACTGATTATAGAGCCCTATGTCTATTCTGTGAGCAGTGTTTATTTTTCACGCTGAAATGAACCTCAAAGGAGTGCTTCAGTCTGAACAGGAGTTTCTGGCCTGAGCTGGCATCGATGTGGTGTTTGCCAGCTGTCACAAGGAAAGGGTGACAGAAAGGCACGTGTGTAACTAGTATGAAACTTGCCATTCCCTTGCCTTCATGACTGTGTCACACCTGGTGTCTGTAAAGTCCTTGATGGCTCTATGGTGACTTCTTTTAAAATAAGTTTTACCTGCCACACTTTATTCCATTTACGTTTTCTTTGTTTCAGCAACGGGATTTCTAGTGCTGTCCTATAGAAGAAGAGTAGATCTTGGTGGAGAGGGTTATGTCAGTAAACAGCATTTTTTCTGGCAGATGAAAGTTTATAAATCAATCTGACACATTTTCTTTCTTTACAGGAAAAAAAATCTGATCAAGTATTCTCTGACACAAAATTATTATTCTATGGCAAAATGGTATGTACATAATTTATGCAATAATTACACATTGCATTTTTTATATTAATGAATGAAAATTTGAACTGTCATATTTATGAAAGAATCTTTTAAAACACTATTGGTATCAGCCACATTTTCCCTTCAGTGTGTTCAATCATCATCAGAAACAAACCCAGGAAGATTATCTGTTAAAACCCAACCAAACAAAAATCAGAAAAACAAAATACAATCCCTCAACTTATTTTAGAAATGCCTTTCAAGAGATATAATTGATAATTATTTAAGTGCAATTGTTCAGAAAAAACCCCAAATTTCCTGTAGAGAGACTATGGTGGGAAATAGAACTGTATCCCGTTTAAATGAGCTGTGGTTTGGTTTTCTTTTAGAACATGAAGTAAACTGGGAATAGAAACACTGTATATTTGTATCTGTGCAGGACTGGATGTGCTTACTCTCTGTTAGTCATTCCCACGGCAGGAGAACTTGTCACCAAATTTTCCTTAGAATTATCATCTAGGAATGGATTGGTCATGCAGCATAAGGACTGGAATAGTTATGAGTTGCCTGACAATACCTTTTTGAGTCTTTTTTTAGGAAGTAATGCTTTAGTATAGGTTCATGGAACATTAAATCTTGGACAATGAATAAAATCTCACCAATAAGGTATTGTTTCCTGGAACTACTCATGGAAACAAGTTCTCACCAGCTGTGATGAATACAAGTGAAACATTGTCTTCTCTGGAGAAAGAAAATTATGGTCTTTTTTGTTTAAGAAAGAAATGCAGACATTTTCTTTTACAGCAATTACTGATGATGCATGGAGCGAACTGCTAAGTATTCATGACTAATCTGGATAGACAGGGCTGTCCCTTGCTAATCACGATGAATATTGGCCTGTCCATAAAGAGCAAGGAGTGATGATATCAAAGAGAACAGTCAGCTATTACCAGGGCAAACTCTTGGCCGTGAGCTTCCATAGATGATAATATGACAAGACAGAGATGAAATTAAAAGCAGTGTTAACTACCCAGGAGGCAGAAAAACACACAATTGTTTCTTTGCAGTTACTTCTGTATTGTACTGCTTTGAGATTTTTTTTTTTTTTCAGTTTCTTATATGCATTTTGAAAGTAGAAAACACTTTGGAATGATTTTATTTTTGTGTGGTGGCACATATATAATGCATTTGGCTTCAGCAATACAGAGAACAATCACTATATTTATTATAGTGGGTGTGTGTCTAGGGGGGTTACACTATATAGTTATTGACTTTGATATGAAAAAAATAAAAGGTTCTTGCTAAGATGTGACTGGTGGTTTTGTCTTTGAGAGGAACTATTTGAACATAGAGTTTTTCTTTCTGGTAAGTCAGTAAAACAACTCTTGTCCCTTTGTACCTCCCAGCAGAACTTACCAAAAATCATGTAGAAGGGTTGGTGAGGTCTAATGCTTTGGTCATCATCTCCGGCCTGTCTCCTTTTGAGACTATTACCAGTGTAAGTGTCCACAGTAGGGATGTGGAACAATGGATCTCCACAACATTGTCCTCTCCCAGTCTACAGAAATTTTGCTGGGTCACTAATGAACGTATTTTTAGGATGGTTTTAGGGACTCTGTTCCTATGACACATATATGTCTCTGCAACTGTGGCAGCCGTTTGCAACTTCATCCTTATTAATGTTATTGTGCAGCAGAGAGCATTAAAGTAAAGAAAACTTCCTGGCCTCTGCACAGATCCTCAGGGGTCTATTTTGGTTTAGGAAATTGCCTTTTTTCTCTGAGAGCAAATCTTTGCAGGTATAGTTTCTTGGAGTATATGTACATTTTAGTTCCTCCTGCGACTCTTTCTCATGAAGAAATGCTTAGGTTGCTTTAAAAATAGTAGCTGATGGCTTTTGCCAGTGCAGAAAGCTCACAGCCTGACCCTGTGCATCTGGGTCTTCTTCCTGTGCTGTAGAACCTTACCTATCTTGTGAATTGAATGGTTTAGGTGGGTCTTTAGTATGACAATTGCAATGTGGATGAATCTCAAGGAGTAGTCTGTCTCCTAGTGGATGATGGTAGAATTTGAGGAGGAGCTACTGATGATGAGGTTTAGGAAGATATAACAAATTATTCAATATTTGTCTCTGGTAACAATTCAAATCTCCCATAAACCTCTTAGGCCACAGAATTCAAGAGCAGGTACAGTAAATTGGTTTAGAATCAAGCCTAGAAATATTTACCATTTTTGGAGTCACATAGAGGGGTGGCAGAATTCTGTAGGAGATGGTGATGTGGGCAAGAAGGACAAAATAAGGACATGATGGGAAAGAAAGGATTCAAACATAGTCTGCTGCTTTTGAGACTCACTTTCTTTAAGTGCCTTCTGTAACTCATCTGTTGCAAAAGACTTATTTCCATGCTTCCCTTTTTTTGTCTATGAGGAAAACGTGATATTTCCTGGTTGTTTTGTGTGCTTAACTCCCCAAAAAGCTCATGAAAGCACTGACATTTTCAAATATTTTCTTTCTCCTTGAGTTTGTTTCCTTAAGTTCTGATTCCTTATCCAGTGTATTAACCAGTGACTGTAAAATCACAGTTGAAAGTTTACCTCTTCACCATAGTTTTCCTGTAAAATAATAAGTAACCTCAGTTAATTATTGGAACCTCAGTCATTGATATGCTATAACATTTTATTAACTTTAAATGCTCAAGCGTTGTGTTATACAAATGCAAAATATTATTTTTTAAGTAAGTACTGAATATTACTGCTGTGATAAAGTCCCTTAAATGCACAAATAGCTCAAACTTGGCTCTTATATTAGGGTGAATATAAGAAAATGTTGTGGAGCCGTCTATGTCTGACATGGGGCAGCCCTTGCTGATTCTCACAAAGGCTCCCCTACAGCCCCATGCCAGCCCCTGGGCACCTGCATCCAGTACAGAAGTGTTCTGCTGAACTTAATATTCTGTGGCTTTTTAAACAAGGTGTGTGAACGATTTTGGATTTGAACTGCATTGGCTTTTGTTTCTCTTGTTGCTTCCAGTAAACCAGAAGGAGCAGGGCTGTTTTCCGATTCCTCAGTTTTAGTAAGAACTAGCCAAGTAAGTAACAATTCTGGGAATTTTCTGCTAAAATATATACTTTCGCTGTTGTAAGGAATGTGTGAAATTCCTTGAAGTCGTACTTTAACTAGGTCTGAAGTCTCTTTTTTAAATGTATGCAAAATTGTTAGCACTTGGCTGTGACCTCTTATAGGACCTTTTGTGTGAGCTTATCTACACTGGGGCTGGTTGGCTTTGGGCCAGGCTCAGCTGTTCTATGATTTGGCTTTTTTTTTCATGTGAAAGGTGAAAGATAAGTGTCCTTAAATTTCAGGCTTCTGTTGGTGCTGGAAAGAGTTGTTACACTAAAGGTAGTGATATTATGGCAACGAGGGGAAGAAGAGAAGAAGTAAGGGTATGGGCTACTGCTCTCCAAAACTCTGCTTCTTTTATCCTGAAAACCTTATGATAGGTAACAATCCAAGTGAAGCCTGTGGGCTGGAGCAGGGTGTTTGGATAAGCAAAGGCTCAGGATCTGGTCCATGGATGCCGAATGCTGTCACTTTCTTTTCTTACCCAAGAAGTCCTTTCTGTGAAGCTGTAAAGTTCATGTGGCTTGTTTGTGAATGCTAAAAGAATAATGTGAGCAGACAGCTCATTTTTTGGCCACGTTTTCTGAGAACAGTTGTTTTCTTAAATGAAGTTCATTAAAAGTGAATGGTTTGCCAGGAGTTGTCTTCCTCTGGCAAACATGAGCCATACGCGTTGAAGGCCAGCAGCGCATCTGTAACCCCTTTGACCCTCACCAGTTACTAAACCAGTGTAGCTTCTTCAGGCTATCTTAGCTTCTCATTTTGATTTAAGTCTGTCATATCACTGACATATGTCTACATATCATATTATTTGAAGGAAAATGTTTTTAGAAGAAAAGATATTTTGTTTTTCAGAGACTGTGTCTCTGTTTCAGAGGACTGTTTGTTTGTTTCTAGTCTTGTGTCCCTGATTTATGCACTTGACTGAGACCTTAATGATATCCTTGGTTTGAACCTCAGATGTGAGGCTTCTACTGAAACTAGAAATTCCTACTATGAACAGTCTCAAAGCTTTTAAATTTTTTCTTACTTTTCATCACTTTCTGAATAATTAAAATATCTACATCACAAACCAAACTCCCACAAGTGTGTACTGGGGATCAGAAAAAAGCCTGAACTAGAGTGTCTGAACTAGAGAGACCAGTTTGCTGAGTATTGCTTCTGTTTTGTTGGTCTCCCTTGTGAAATTGCAGAAGCTACTGTGTCTCCCATTAGATGGAGGCATATCTGCATTTGTTCTAGACTGCTAGATGAGAG
This sequence comes from Phaenicophaeus curvirostris, assembly GCF_032191515.1. Taxonomy (NCBI): domain Eukaryota; kingdom Metazoa; phylum Chordata; class Aves; order Cuculiformes; family Cuculidae; genus Phaenicophaeus; species Phaenicophaeus curvirostris. Next base: position 8,912,557 of record NC_091395.1, read on the forward strand.
GTTGTTGCAGGACATCTCACCCTTTATCAGACTGCCAACTGCAGGTGCCGCACAGGGAAGGAGCAAACCCATTATCAGCTTGAGGGAGGAATGGATGAAGCAGCTCCAAAGCTGTGCACCTAGCAGTCTTATGTAGATAACAGAGATAAAAATCTACATTCAGGTGGAGGTGCAAGGAGAGTCAGTCAAAAGTGGTGCTTTGTTCCCTTCATTCCCTTTGCTTGCCTTTCAAACCTGATAACTCTGCTAAGGCATCTGTGGGGAGGAGGATGGCCTCTCAGAAAGATGTAGCTGGGGCAAGCAATTACAGACATGGGAAATGAAAGTCTGCCAGCATGCAGTCAGCTTGAGCTGCTGGGGAGCAGCAAGGAGTGCGTAACTGGCCTTTCTGTTCTGCTTTCCTTCTACCTTCCCTGCCTTATCAGTCTGTAGGAAAAACAAGATGGGAGAGCCTCAGGAAGTGTCCATGTTTTTGTCATTGCAAATCTAGTATAAGCCAACTGAAGTAGAATAGAATAAATGCAAGAGCTGACCCAGTCTTTCTGAAGACTGCCACGTTAAATGGTAGAGTAGCGTACCTGCTTATTTTGAATTTTAAGTTTTCCCTGTCCTAATTAAAACCAAAATAAATTAAAAAAATACCCTGGTTTATGATTTGATGGCAGAGATGACTTTACAGCTGTTTTGAGATGGTAGCTATCACTTCATCTCGAATGCAGCCCACAGAAGAGCTGTATATAAATAGTGCTGCACCCAGCCAGTGTTTTACAAAAGCAAGGCGCTCCAAAACATCAATGCACGATTCCAGTTTTTCACTAGACAGCTGGCTCTAATCAGAGTGGCAATTTGTTACCTATTAGTAAAGTCATCTTGCTGCTGGCTGTGCTGTAAACAGAGCTTATCTAACTCTCTTTTAGAAATAGCAGTTATTGCTAGCCCTTTTTATTGATAATGCAATAGATGATGGTAATAGCTGCGTGGTGGTTGGAGAAAGCTCTGTGACATTTTTGGTCCCCTATCCTATATGTGGCTAGAAGGAAAAAAATCACCCTGATGTCAGATGGAAATTGGGGAGAGGAAATGAAATAACACCCATTTTCTGCCAGGCCTGAATTTGTGGTGCTAGTGTACGCAAAATGATATCAGGATGGAAAAGATGAGGAAACTTCTGCTTTCATCTTTTCAACATAGCTAAATATGAAATCTTGACTTGGGAGGAATGACTAATGGGCCACCTGAGAACTGACAAGTGTCTTATGAGATAGTGTAATTCTTCTTATTGATTAGCATTTCCTGGAGTTGGCTTGCTACTTAAGACTGAATATTTCTGCGCAAGGACTGAATAGAAACTGATTGAATTGAGATTCATCCTTATTGAGAGAATTATTTCTTTTTCCCATAGATGCTGCATCTGGGATTTTTGAAGGAATATCTCTGCTTCCTTTACTCCAACTCTTAGGAAACATTGAGGTAATTAGTACAGGCATGGCTAACATGACTCTCGGTATGAGCTAACACAATTGAGGGAAGAGCTCAGCAACAGTAGGTTCATGAAGAATTTGAAAGATGGAAAGGGGTGACCTAAATGATTGGTAGAGAGTGGGTTTTGCAGTCCTAGGTTGGTTACTGCAGTGTTGAAAGCACAGCAGCATTTTTCCTAAGTGAGCAGACAAGACTATTATATACACAGGCCACTTTTCAAACTGCCTAGCTTTCTTTTGGGAGGAAAAGCTGTATCTTCTTTTGGATTCTGGAAAATAAGCAAGACCAGAGACTAATTAAAGGCCTGCAGTAAGTCTCTAGTATAAGGCTTATTCTTGGGCTTTGCTTACAAATTTCCTTCCTCAGACAAGTTTTATGAGCAAGTTCTAGGCATTGCTGACCTCTTGCAAGAATTGAGGTCTTATCTGTGCTGTTACATTCATGAGGTATGTGTGACTGCTGAGGAATCTTAATTTCTATGTGAATACCTTTGTGAGTGCATGCTGTACTTCTGTGTACTGAGTCAAGCCCTGTGAGTCTCATGGGGTCTTACAATATTTGTAGACCAACAGCAGCTAAAAAAAAAGTTGCTGTTGGTGTTCTTTTGTGTTTTTTTTACTGGTGTTTTATATATCAAGTCTCTCACCATTTTGACAATAGGTTGATTATTCTCTCTCTCTCAAGTGAAGGGATGCCTCCTCACTTTTGGTTTGATGAGGACCATGCAAGCACATACCAGAGGGGAGGCGGATCCTGCCAGAATTGCTCATTTTCATCCCACCCTTGAAATGGGTTTTGTCAGAGCCAGCAGAGCTTTGTTCTAAAACACCCACCACAAAACCCAAATATCAACCAGTCTGGTGTAACACATGATTCAGTTATGTTGATGATGTCAATAATGTCCAACGTTAAATGAGGCTCTGTGTCAGAGTGTGCATTCCAGTTCCTCCAATGGGTTGCAGAATCATTTCTCCTTTTCATTGGAATGCAGGGAGAATTTAAGTTAAATTTGTTTACAAAGCATGCTTCTCTAAACACATTCACTTCTGGGGCAGAAGTTTCTTTACCTGTTTCCAGCAACGACAGAAGGAGATGCTATGTAGGGCAAAGTCTGTAAGCCTGCCTACTTTCTGCAGTTTATTTCTCAGCACTGTGAGTTTTACCATGGGCATCACAGGCCCTGCTTTTTAGTATACAGTTAGAACTGTTTAGTCCTACTTTTTTGCCCACTTGTGTTTGCAAAGGTCCTGCTGGCATTCCTTACCACAGCCAGACTGACCAGCTGAGTTTAGTTTCACTGTTCATAGCCTTTCAGTAGTCACTGATGAATTGGAATGGATTTTTTAAATTAATGTTGAATTTATTAGCTGTAGTTGAACATAAATTGTTTTACTAATGATCCCTATGGATCCCTGTGCTGAATTTTTCCATCCTGAGGAGTGACCAGTTAAACGCGTCTTTCACTTCTTGGCCTGTAACTGAATTTCAGTCCACAAAAGAAACTTGCCTACAATTGTATGATTGAAGCTTTTTGAATAACCTTTCATGTAGAACGTTTTCATGCACTTTTTGAAAATTCAGATATGTTACATTTGCTGGATTATCTTCATCCTTCTGCTTGTTCACACCCTTAAAGATGTTATGTTACACACCCTTAAAGATATTATGTTAGTGATCCAGGATTTCCTTTTATAGAAGTCATGCCGACTGTTTCTGGATAGACTGTTCTTGTTCTCACGCTCTTTATCAACTGCACTGTCTTAACAGGATGGAAGTCAGCTTGAGAGGTGTGTAGGTCTGGGGGTCTATCCCTGAACCCTTTTTATAGTTGAAAATTACATTTTACTCTGCCACAGTGGCTGGCTGCAACGTGTAGTGACGTTACGCATCTTGGCCAGCAGTGATGCATTTTCACTGTGAATCTCTTCAGTGGTCTCAGGTGAATGTTACAGACTTTCTAGCATCTGATTTATCTGTCTGGTTTAATACTGTTTGTTTACACTAAGCTGATATAGCTCTTCTGAACTTTCCTGTTACAAGAAGTGAGCTTAGCATGAGAATCTCCCCGATGTCTTCAGCAAGGAGCAGCAATGCAGAGCGGTTACTGAGCCTTTCTGCTACAGCATTAGCAACCTCAAGTGCACCTTTTACACCTTTGTCAGCCTGTCCCTCTGAATCTCTTCTTGCTTCTTCCTTTGATGTAATTCCTATCTTGTGACTGACACTCCTCAAATCTCTTTTTAGTTTTCTTAATTTCCCTTTTAGGTTTGTCCTCCCCTGTTGTGTAGGCTTTCATATTCTCCTTAATTGAGCAAGCTTTTTTTTTTCTCCTTGCAAGAATCTTTTTATGTATGCTCTGTAGTTAGGTTATAGAGCTTAGAGCTTCATTTCCTGTGTAGTTTTGATATTTTTATTAATATGCCTTCTTCTTGATCAGTTTAGTTATTTTTGAAGTCATCTAAAGATTAGCGTGTTTTCTGTTGCTCGGTTTGAACTGAGATCACGATCTTTCTGTATTTCAGTCCCATTAGTTACACTATCTTGTTTTCCTCAAGAGCTATCCTATCAAGAGCAGTCACTTCCAAGATCTTACTGTGTTGAATATTTAACTTGAGATGAGTACTAGTATCTTGCCCCCCCTGTGGATTCAAATCAGCAGTTGCGGTTTTCATTTGGGTTTGCATTTATTAACTAGTAACTTAAAATGTATTTTGTTATTGATGCATGGGATGCATGCATCTAATCATAACAGCAAAAATAAATATGTTGGAATAGATTATTTGTTGTTTAAAGTAAGATTTTTTTTTTTAGATGACAAGTGATAAGGTTTATGCTCGTTCTGTCTCTGTGTCACTGAAGTCATGTATTTCAATTACTGCAAAGGCTGTCGTCTTCTTCATACAGAATCCTAGACCTGCTGAAATTTGTAAGAATTCTGCCACCAGGGAGATGAATCTTAGCCTGTTGCCTTCCTGTAACTTCAGAGTGATGCAGTCACCCTTTTAGTTCACCTTCATATTGTATGACAACTATTCCTCTCTGTATGTTTATCCTGTTTGGGGACTTAAACCTTGCTCTCTGGTAAAAAAATTAAAGTGTGTGTTTTCTGTTCGTTGTATCTATATACTATTAGAGTTAAATGTATATTTCTAAAACTGTGAATTTCTACTACAGAATAAGCACCAGCTTCCATTTTATCTAAACTCCATAATTTTCTCATTTACTTAGTTTCTATTACTTTATGCTCTTTACTCTTTCCCCAAATGCTGACTAAGATACCCATTGTTCCTGAATTGGGATGAGATTGCTTACTGGAAAATGTAGCAGAAAATTGTCATTGCTCTTAGGACATATGCTTTGTTTACAGCAGCTTCTTCTGTCATCACAAAGCTCTCAATTTGCCATGTCCCAGCAACTTATGTTTTTCTACTGAGCCTTCTGAATACACAGGCAGAAAATACAACATTCAAACACCAGTGCATAAAATTACAAGGTTTAGCAAACAATCCACTGGAGAGGCATCAGGTTATATATTTACCTTAGCTCTACTTCTATTATTTCTGCACTTCCCTGCAACAGTAATGAAATGTGTTCACTAGGCTTTTTGTATGCAATAAGAATTTTAATTTACTCTGGAGGAAGAGCTAGTTCATAACTCAATAGAACTGACTGGGCTCATAAGTTATTTACTTTCAGCTCCTTGTGATAAAATCTGGACACGAAGCCATTTATTATGTTTTGTCTGCCCTCTCAGCCCTGTAAGTTGACTCAGAGCTAAACAATTAAAGTGGCAAATTGATTTGTTTACAATGCAAATCTGAGCTAGATTGGAAATAATGCAAAAGGCATAACCAATTACATGTTTCATAGTGTAGGTTAGCCTGACATGAAATAGGTTTAACTGATCTGTGCTCAGGGATGCTGTACAGTTACTAATTCACAGCCAACTTGTAGTTCTCGGTGGCTGTAGAGGATCTGATACTGCTGTTTTCAGAACAGCTCAGGCACATGCTATGAGACAGCAGGCTTACTTCACCTTTGTTTTTGCTAGAGAAGAATTTTCCACATTTTTTTGGGGAGGGGGAAATAAAGAGCTTGTGTTTGAGATAAATGTGTGCATGCATAAATTGGGAGTTTTGTTTAATTGGAGAAAAATGCATGGGAAATAGGAATTTAAGAAATTAAGATGGAAATAGTGCTAAGTGTTATTATAATTATCATTTATTATTCTAAATTATTAAATGAAGAATTTAGGTTTTTGTTGCAGGGCTTTAGTGCAAAACTTGAAGAAAGTAGTCTTTACAAAAGTGAAGTTCTCAACAGAGTTGTTCATTAGTCAGTCTTGCCCTTGTTTGAGTCTAAGCTTCAGGAGCACATAGGCAATGCCTCGGCACATTGCAGCGAGGGTGTTATAGAGTTTCCGTGCAACACAGTCTTGGAAGCTTTGAGGTAAAGTTGACCGTCATCTAAATTCTTCTCTTGCTTGTCTTTGCAATCAAGTCGTTCTCCACCCCATCTCTCCAACAGGCCTGTCCTGAAGGGGGCTTGCAATCAGTTCTCAGTGGTCTGACTTCAGTTTCATATTTTCCCACTATAAGGTATTTAGATTTTTTTCCTTCTTGTTACATACTTGTTCTCATCCATATAGAACATCTGTGTGGAGATAACAGACAGTAATTCACCATTACTTTATTGTGTGCATCACGTTTTGAAAGCTTACAGCAATTATTGGAGGCTATGCTTGCTTGTTGGCTTTTCAGAAACAGTGGTTGCAACTCATAGGGACATGGCATATTGAACACTCTGGATTTTGAGAATGCAAACACAAATATATGAGTAACCTTTCATCTGGAGTCAGGCACTAGAGAAGATCTGAACTGATACATATTTTTTATGTTTGGTACATGAAAATGAATATTGAATTAAGAGTTCGGAAGAGTTAAACTGCTGTTATATCACCAGTGCCACTCGGTTCATCTCTTAAAGTTATTCCGGTATACAGATGTAATGGATTCTATAACATGAAAAACTCAACGTAGCCTAAGCGACCCTACAACATTTGATTGTAATTATTTTGAGTGAAAGTGTGAGTCAATTTAAAACAGTTGTCTCCCTTTATGCTAGAATGATGAATACTTTGACAGTAGTTCTGGATCTCCTATGCAAATAATGGTACTGGAGCATATGCTAGAAAATTCTTTTTTGAACCATCTTCAAAGTAAAGTGGGATCAAAGTGTCAAGAGTGTAGATCAAAACCATCGAATGCTCATATATAAATACATATCTATTTATGTATGTATTTTAATCAAGAGTTCAAAGGAAGATTATAAACACTATCTTCCTGATTTCATTAATGGCAAAGCAAACATTTTAAATCAGTGTTCAAGTGTCATCATGATGAGGACAGTTGACTGTCAGAACTTGAAAGATGCTTCTTCTTATGTTAAAATAATAACCCCCTTCTACCTAAGATGCTGAAAATATTAAAATAACTCCCCCTGGAAAAGCTCTTACCCTAAATAAGGAATCATTACCAAATCTGTTGATTGGAAGAATAGCTATTGCAGAGGAAGTAAGTGTTCTGGGGTGATGTATTTTTTCTCCTCTGTATAAACTGTAATGTTGAAGATAAAATAAATTGCATTGAAGGGCTCAATTTCTATGGTTACATTAGTTTTTCAGTAAAAGTTGTCAAGAAAATGTGAATTTTTCAAAATATTTGCCTTTTTTTTTTAAAGTAGGTCTTTTATTGTTCTGTTTTCAGGGCTTCATGCCCAATTGTTTTAAAGTATTTGTTGACTTCACATTCTTCTGTGATGAATGCCTGAATCTGACATAGCAGGAAGCTTTTGCAGTTTTAGTGTATTAATGATACTCTTCTCTAGTTTTCTTCCTATATTTATGAAAGATTTTGTATTTCCATATCTGTTTCTATTTCCTTCTAAGTTTATGTACCAAATCAAGCACAAGCAGCTTTCAGCAAATTCACAGAAATTTTACTTTGAGTCATAAAAATCACCCATTTTCTTGGAAGTTTTCATTCAGGATACAATTAGGATACAATTAAAAATCATGCTTATTCATATAAACAATCATAAATTAGAAAACTGATGTCCTGGTCAATTTTTGCTTTCCAGTATTTATGAAATGTTATTATTGGAACAAAGTCTCTAAATATTATTGATAGTTTCATTACCAAAAGTAGTTAATAACAGCATGCATTTGTATTATTTATTCTTGTTCTAATGATTTTCAGGATATTAATTCTAGCTATTTTTATTGCTGTTCTAACCTGGCATTTGTTCATACTTATTTCATTAGTTGCGATATTTAATGTACCAGCATATCAAATCCAGTTTAAATTTCAACATAATTGCAATGGGAATAGTTTTCATCATGTTCTTCATTTACAATGAAGAAATATTTCCTATTCATTTTTCTATAAAATGACCAGGGGTTTGGGGAATGTTCATCAGTTAGAAACACTGGTATGATGAAGTTGTCTTGCAGGTTTACAAACTTTGCTGCAATATTAGTGTCTGTCAATATATATCTGACTTGAAACAATCCTCGAAATTTTATAAAATTTTTTAAATAAATCAGTTCTGCCAGGTGTGGCTTCTCGAACGGGGCACTGGGGCAATGGAGAAGTACCAGTGAAGGTCACAGGCAACTGAAGATCTCCATGCTGAACAGAGGCAGAACAGGAGATGAGCATCTGTCTGTTCCTCTGTGGCTCGTGCATCCTCACTGCTATATATGCTATTATGTTATATGGCTAAGGGTGTGTTTGTCATGGTTTTAGATAGTAATTACTCAGGAGACGGAAAATTTCCATGGAGGCAATAGAAAGATGTGGGACCTAGCTCCAAAATTGTAGGTAGATGATACAAGAGACAGAAGTGAATTTTAGGCTGCATGGTGATCCAGGCAAGTTTTTGCCCTTAGAAGATACGTGAACATCCTATAAGGCAGAAAAGCTTAACTTTCATTTCTACCTTTAGTAACGATTTGCCACTTGTGCTACGCCTCTTTGCATAGTCGTGTCCAAAATCAAGTTATTGATGTTCTGTACCGAAGGAAGTAATTTTCCCATTCCAAATCCATAAAACACTAAATCCATTTAGTTATTACCTTTCTGGCTCCTCAATATAACAAGCACTTATTATTTCTGTTATCCCAGTTTCTAGGATTCATTGCTGCAAACAGTGGGGTGGGCAAACCCCAAGTGTTCCTTGGTCCTCCCTTTTCTCGTGTTGTTATCTACTCGGTCCTGCTTCCTTTCTTGTGCCAGAACTGGTATCAAATTTATTCTTTTCTGAGCTGTATCAGCTTGTAGTTTTCTTCGCTGAGCTCATTTTCTGTTGTGCACATCAGGTGTTTTTGACTCATGGAGGAACCTAATGACTGCCAAAGCTATTACAAATTAAAGAGTGGAAGCATGCTGTTGCGGAGTAAAGATTGAAGGGTGGAGGAAGAGCACGTCTTCCCAGTGGTCACTCAGTTGGCTTATGCATCTTAAAAATGCAGTCGTAAATGTTTGGTCAGGAATTAAGATGATGTTAAATGTCAAATGAGAAAAGCAAGACAGCTGCTGCCAACTTGTCTAACAGTGTAACCAGGTGCGTGAGGCAGCTGATATGTGTTGACGGAGTGCAAGATGAGTGAGACTATGCTGTCTGCTCTCAGCACGTCAGCAACCTCCCTATTAGCAAAAGTAAGTTCTAAGAAGAGTGGGGCATCTTTGTGCGTTTTCAGAAAGTATCTCACTTCAGATTGATGGAGTACAAGGAAAAAGTGATAGAAATAACATATTAATTGTAGCTACATGTGTTAGAAATGAACTGTTTTCTAAATAGTAGGGGTTTTTCTCTACACTGCAGGGTAATTGTGCATGAGTATGTATTTTTGGGACGCTTTGCCATAAAGTTACGCATAGAGATCTTGGAATCATAAACCAAAAAATAAAAGAAGTAAACCCCTCCCCAGTAAACAAAACCAAAATGAACTCATCCCAGTGTTAATCCTAAACCGATACTTTTTAAATGTCTCATTGTATTCAACAGCAGCTATTCATTCAAATCTGTGCAAGTTGCTTGGTGGTTGCATGTTCAAAGGGATCATAAGACATTTCTGGCACTTAGAATCTGATAGTCAGAATGAAGAAAACCTAATCTATTGCCATTACATGTCATTGCTCATAATTTAGAGTAGTTGCCTTGGAGGGGAAGCTTATAGGTTTTTTAGGAAGAAATGCAACAGCTGTTTTGCTGTGCAGCATTACTGTCTACCTGACATGAGGCCATAATTTCTCTTAGTTTCCAGACTCTAAAGTAAGTGTGAAAATCTAAACTAGAAATTTATTTACTATTATGGGACTACTGTTTTGTATTTTGTTCTATGGTTTTGATGCAGAATTTCTTTTTATCACCATCAGTTTGCTTATTCTAACACTGCTTTTTCATATGTGGCTCTGCCACACCCTGATTGTTCTTGACTGACCTAAACAGCACTCCACACTGATGCAATGTGCCACCTATTATTCAACTCTAAGTCAATAGAAATAATGCATTCAAGAAGAATTGTTTGTAGAGGTGTTGATGTTGCTGGCAGTCTGACAACAGCCTTTGTAAAAACGTAGCTGTTGTCATCTGTTTAGAGCGTGACCAAGTGGCACTCAACCAAGTGCAGTTCAATATTCAGATCAGTCTCACGTTGCCTGTTGATTTCACTGCAAATGGCTTTGATGACTTTTGCTTTCTGCTGCATAAGTGTTCACTAAAGGAAAGGATAATTTGCTGCACCCTTTCAGATCAGGTTGGCTGCTCTTCACCTCCTGTCAGAACTGTGTGTCAGTGAAACAGGTGAAGTTTTTTAACTTTTGTTTAGTTCTGATGGTTGGAGGCTGTGCTGCATGCATGTCTTGCTTCTTGATAACAGCTCATATTTGTAGAGCAACATCAGTCAGAGTCTCATGGATGTTTCCTTGATGTCTTTCCACTCTGTCTTTAACACATGGTGTTTTTTGACAGGCTCTTACAATGACAAGTTTTCTGAGTTCAGGATGGATCTTTTCTTGTCAGCTGAGAAGTTCAATACTGTGCTAGTAAGTTGGATTTCTCTTTAAAACACTACCATATGGTCTGAAAGAAATCTAATTAAAAAAGAAATGATGTCCCTTCACAGCCAGATGTACAAGACCAGTGCAATAAATTGGAGTAGGGAAAAAATTCTGAAAAGTCCACCATCATGAAATGAACCTTTTTTCTATTCCAAATAATTTGTCTAAGTATTATTCCTATATGCTTCTCTTCTTTATGTGAACGTAAATAGCCAGAACCTGAAGGCTGGCTCTGAGGTGGATCTTGCATCTATTGGCCATTGCTTCTGCATTTTACCATCTACCACACAAATATTTGGTCATGTTCTTCTGCTATATGAATTCTCATTTATATTTTAGCATCGACTGAGTATGCATTTCCAGGGATATTCAGATGTTCCTTGTGTAATTGTTGTACTGTCATTTGCTTAGCCAAGGAGTATGCAGGAATGCGTTTGTTTATAATTGCACTAAAACCACAAAGCTGACAGACTCTGCTTCATGCAGGTTCATTGAAACATTAAGCTCAGCATGGTTTGTGTTTCAATAGGTTCCAAAAGATGGCCTACAAGTTGCTGGTTTCCCCAACCCATTTTTATCTTCTTTAGTCCCACTTTGGCACCTAAAATTGCCTTGCTCTGGCAAGTTTCTTTTTCAGTGTGTCAGTAGTGTCTATTTAAGTTACTTTTCCCTCTGCTTTCATCTTCCAATAGAAAAGATCATATACAATATTTAAAATGAGTACTGTATGCGTGTGTGAAGGAATTTACTTTTCTGAAATGTGTTTTCCATTTAGGAGAGGAAGAGATTGCATGCAATGCTCTTACTTGTTTATGTGTAAATAGAAATGTTATAAGAGCAATTTAACTAAATAAGCTTAATGTGTTTCTGACAGCACCCATGGCAGTCAGAGCTCTGGGTTGTATCTGCTTATTCCTTTTCCCTATAGTGAGCACCCCAAAGAAGTAATAAGACTTTTAAGCTGAAAACCGTGTTTTATTACCATATAAACTGGAATAATAAACTATCTAAACACAGACATCTTGAAGTTGTGTGAAACAGAAATGGTAAGTAAAATGAGTTTATAAACAGATCTCGCCTTGTCAACTTTTTTCTTGCAAGCAGGTTCTTTGCTTCCGAGCTTGCTTTCAGTCCAGCAGTTTCTCTGGGCACTGACCCTTGGCAACCTCGTCCATCTCAGCATTTTCCCAGACTCTGCATACTTCAGTCTCCTGGCTGATTGTCTTCCCCTTTCCCGCTTTCTGCCTTACCCTGCAATCCTCTTCTCCCTAACTTGCTCCTGTACTCGCCAGGAAAGTCTTACCCTCCTCACCTGTAGAGTTTTCCACTCTCTGTTTTCCTCAGTGAACCATTTAAATTAAGAGCAATCAGGCAGTTTGTCATGGGCTCGTAACTGCTGAATTGAGCAACTTAGGTATAAAAGCTCATTAGAAAAGTGCTAGATGGTTACTGATAACCTGCAAGTGGAGTAGCAGAATGGCTAAGGTTTCTTGGGCTTGGCCAGAGGAAAGCATCCTAGCCTTTCACTGAGGTGCTCTAAAAGGCAGTGGCTAAGCCCCTGGCACAGGTTGCTGAGAACGTTGGTACTAAGGAGCCCCATTTCTCCTTGCTGCAGAGAGTTTTCTTTATTCACCTCAAAAGTTAGCAGCCTGGGCTTGATGCCACCTACCTCGTACTGTTCTTCAGGTGCCCTTTTGGGTGACTGGAGAAGAATAATGGAGAAGGACTTCAAAGGGAATTCAGACACACTGCTCACCATTATCTTTGATGTACATCCCCCTTTCCCTTGCTGTCGCTTTCCAGCTCTAACCTGGCAGTGAAGGTTATTTCTCACTGGGAGCTACTGTCGGGAGAGGGAAACTGAGATGTTTGATGTTAGTAATTTGGTTTTATTTTGCGTTCCCTCGGTTTTATCATGTATGCTTGAACTCAGCCTTTCAGTACATGCTTGCGGATAACCATCCATTTTATTCAAAAGAAAGTTCTAAAACTTCTGTAGACAGATGAGGGTGCATTCAGAAGGGTGCCAGTTTTACAGCACTTAACAGTGGAAGGTGGCAAAGGTTTTACAATAAAACAGCCACAAAAGGCTCCTCAAAAGAGGAGCACCACGTGTCAAGGAGGTTGTGGCTGAACCTCAAAGTTGCAGGAATTGCTCTTTCCATTATGCTTTCCAGGACAGTGAAAGCAAATGACTTTAAAGACAGATTTTGGGAAACAAACAGAAGTTCTGAAAAGTTAAAGTATAGAAGTTCAAAATGCCAAGAACTTAATGGAAAGAGAACCTTTTTTTCCTGTAATGTAAGATTTGTTTCAAAATTGCATACTTTAGTCTCTTCTTCACTCCTTCAAAGATACCATGCTTGAACTCTCCTTTGCTTTTTTCTCCTGTATTTCTTTTTCTGTGCTTTTATGCTTGGAAATCACTCTATGCAGTTTTGGTTGTTGTTTTTTTTTTTTTTTTTTCCTCTTGCTTTAAAACCTCAGAAGGTATCAGAGTGGTTTTGCTTGATTTAAAATAAATGTGTTTAATAGAATTTGAAAACCATCGGTCTGTGAGACACTGATTCTGTCTGTGTGAGTGCATTTTCCTTATATTCAATCTGTTCTGTTTTTTTTTTTTTCATCATTTTGTGTGCTGTACGTGTCTTTTATGTGTTACGTATTTGATTTTTGCTGTTACTAATAAGAGTCTCTAGTCTGTTTACTGACCTGAAAAATGTAGGGTTTAAAGGTTTTCCTGGGCTGTTTTTGGCTGAGAAGGCTGTCAGTACTTAGTTTTAGTCTTTTGTCGTTGTCTTATACACTAATTTGTTTGGTCCTATTTTCATTAATATTTTGGATATTACATATACCAAAAAGTTTATGGGATGTAAAACCAAGATTAGTTTGCTTTTTTAAAGAAACATTTTCAAAACTACTAAGAAACAATATGCCAGAAAGGCAGGTGTCTCAGTATGATCAAGCTAGTTCTTTTTCAATGAGTGCAGGAAGCAGTAAACTCTTTAGTACACGAAAAGCTGTTTCTTAGGTAAGATTTTTATGTCCTTAGTGGTATAGGATCAAATAATTCAGCATGATAGGCTTGGAAAGAACCTTTAGCTTTCTCACACTTGTTACTATCTGGGGGCCTTTGAAGATTTTTCTCAATTGGTTATTTCCTTCTAACTGCATATTTGAGCTTTTTCACTTTCATACAAATGTTCAAGCCTTGTAGAATATTGCTCAGTTTGATGTCTTTATATGTTTGCATGGCAGTGGGTTCCACCAGTTTAATTAGCTTAATTCCATTGTTATCACTCATTTATGGAACCTAGTCCAAGCTTTAACATAGTCTGTTTACTGGATAGTTCTGTGGATCCATGGTTGAGTTTCTATCATAATCAATGGGTATGATCCAAGTTCTCATTCATTGCTATGTGGAACGCATTCATGTAGGTTGGAGAAAATGGAGCTTGGTGAAAGTTCAGTTTCAAGACGATAGAGATGGTGCAATGGGGAAGGGGAATAAAACCCCAAAGTAATTAAAAAGTGGCTGTAAGTGTATTTCTAATTGAGGCTGTGTGTCTATGTGATACTTTTAAATCTCTCATTTGCAATTTCAGAGTCTTTAGGATCTGGGATTGTTTTGGAACAAGTCCTGTGACAACAGAATTTGCTCTGGGTAGGCAGAAAGGAGATTGAGGCAGCAACAGGAGAAAAAAATAAAAGGGTAGGAAGTGGAAACTGACCACTTTCTCTTCAAGTTCTCTAAACTACTTAAATTGTGGCTGTTAAAGACTACTGCAGCTTGGTTCTTGCTGCCAAAGTCAGCTATGTGTCATTCAGGCACAATTCAGGTGCAAAACCTGAGCCACTGTACTGCAGCTTCATTAGCTTGACTTCTTTAGGAGAGAAGTAGCTGAGCCCATGGAACTTTGATATTGCCCATCAGGTTAAATTTAAATAACTTTGGGGTCTTTTGCCTCTGTTAGCTGGTTATACATTGATTTTAATATAGCCATAGCGCATACTTCCCATAGAAGGACACTCTGAAAAGTTGGACTTGTTTAGCAAAGAGAAGAGAAGGCTCCAGGGAGACCTTATAGCAGCTTTCCAATGCTTAAAGGGGGTCTGCAGGAAAGATGTCAAGGGGCTCTTTATCAGAGAGAACAGAGATAACATGAGGGGTAGCAGCTTTAAGCTGAAAGAGCGGAGGTTTAGATTAAAGGTAAGGAAGGCATTTTTTTCCTGTGAGGGTGGTGAGGCACTGGAACAGGTTGCCCAGATAAGTCATGGATGCCCCATCCCTGGGGGTGTCCAAGACCAGGATGGTTGAAGCTTTGAGCAACCTGATCCAGTGGATGGTGTCCTTACCCATGGCAGGGGTGTTGGAACTTAAATCTTTAAGTTTTCTTCCAACCCAAACTATTCTATGGTTCTAAGTAATTTCAAGAAATAAATGTTTACACATGCCTTCATTGCTTAGAAAGCTACATCATCATTATTAATTTTTTTTTTTTACTGCAGAACTGGGAATACTTGTCAATTAGACTAATACGAAATGCACGGGAAGCAATGAACAATAATTTTACCATTATCCCCAAAGTCCATCTTTAATTTAATATAATCGTTTAAATTGAGTTAATCTAGTAGAAACTGGTGGAGTTAATTACCATCTGATATTTTATGGTAGCTATGTGACACAAGTGAATATATTTTCATCCAGAGTTAAGGCAGGTAGTTAGAAATTCAGATTTTCTCTGTGAAGAAAGTTTGGCTGATTATTGATACACAAAGAGGTTATGTTTGTGTGGCTGAACTATCTCACACAGGAATCGGGGAGAGAACTTGGAAACAGAGAAGGAATGTTTTATGCAACCTGAACAGGTGCAAGTTGTGTTCTTCCAAGGCAAATTTTTGGAACTGGATGAGTGAAGGATTTCTGATGCTTTGAGAGGTAATTGTCTCAGTTCACTTCACTTCAGTTCTCCTTTGGTTAAAAGAGCAGAATTTGTTATGTTCTTGTAAGCAACTATTTTATACTAAAAATCCAATTCAAACATCAGTCACTGCCTGTGACTGCTATTAACTACAAGGCGGTGAATTTTTTATTTGAGTGCATTGGAGTTGTAACTATATGTAGCATTAACTTTGTAGAAGTTAACTTCTTGCTCTTCTCCGTGTTTTAGTCTCATAATTACTGTGGGATTTTATAAAGTCTCATTGTGTCATATTGGTACAATTTTACCTCTTCTTCAGTCTTCTGAAGCTTTGCCAATGTGACAGAAGTCACTGACAGCCTAGAATGATGCTTGGCTGGTTATTTTAAAATACCTCGGTTATCTGGATCTGGTGATTTTTAAAATGTCAGACTTCAGGAGCTGCTAGCTAACATTTTCCTAAGTAAATACAGGAAAGTGTTTCATCACTTCCTGAGACATCCTACTGTCTCTGAAGCATACAGCAGAAATAGCTATTGAATGCTTCTGTCTTTTATGAATTATAGCTAATCATAATATTGCTGCCATAGTTTAACAGGCTACTGTTTTCATTTGGGTTCTTTTTACTATGAAAGGCTTAAAAGCTCTTCTGTTTGTACCAGTATGGTTGAATTTTTAATTGGAAATAGCCTGTAAGTACTTCCGAAACATGCCTTCCAAACACAGTTTTGTTACTCCACCACAAAACGTTATGGAGAAAGGAGAAGAACTTTTTAAAAGTTTGTAAGTAGGGTTTTGAAAGAATAGGAGGTGGTTTGGCACGTAAACCCGAGACATCTGGAAGCATAAGAGTCAGAGAGTAAACATGTTTGTGGTTCATATTTGTTGTGCATCATGTTTCTTGGCATGGTATGGAATGCAATACAAATCAAAGCTCTTTGTGATTTGGTAGAAGGAAATAGGAAGCAAAGAATTTGTTTTCAGGGTATGTATTTCTGGACCAATTTTTTCTTTTTTTTTTTTTTTTTTTGTTTTTTGCACTGACCTTATCCAGACCCCAGCATTTTTAATCCCTCTGGGTGGAAAATTGGTGCTGGTCAACACTAACTCTCACTGGTTCCAGGATGAATAAACACATTATGCTGTCTGCCTTTTACGACTCTCCACCTCCAGTTTTGGGATGCAATATTTTGCAGGATGATTAGATATATGTCAGTCTAATGTACTCTTTTTCTCGGTTCCACTGACAAGCATAGCATTATTTCATTAAAAGCTTGTCATAAGGACTATCAGTGCTTCCAGGCACTCAAGCTGTAAGATCCATGATTTCTCATGATTTCTGTGTTGTTGGATGAGTTATACATTACAGATTTGCACTGGTTATACTATGCAGCTGAGAAAGCATAATAATACAAATATTAATAACAGACCTTGTCTAACAGTTAGATCTGTTAGGTGTTCAGTGTTCTAAATTTAAGGCTTACATTTTTATAGAAGTCATTTAAGCTTTCTACGTTTTTTACAAAGACATATTTGTAATGTCATATCTTTCCATGATTTTTAGTAAATTGTGATTGATATAACTTGGCTATCGGAGTGAACGTAGGATGATGAATTAGGTCTGTTTATGATTCCCACTGCTCCCCAACTAAGGTGCTGTAGCTGATGCAGTAAAAATTGGCTGAGTTTTGTCCCATTTGTCATTTATAACTCTGTTTCTTACCCCGTTGTTAACATTATCTTATCTGCTCTGCAGTGTCTTAGAGTAAACAAGAGCAGTAAATTATTTTAGAGGACATCTTTGATCTCGCAATCACATTCTTTCTTTAAACTTTGCATAAAATGCTTGTGGAAGTATGATAGATTTCATAAGATGAATACTCTTTTGGTGCTTAGGTGCAGTGAAATGTGAGGTGAAGAGGATTTTCTATATTTTCATTCAGTGAGTGTACTCCCAATACGGCGTGGTGATTGCAGAGGGACCTTACTTGCACCTATTGCAGTCGTTTTCCTTGGGTCTGGGTCAAACTTGTGATTGCAGAATTATAATGCTGGGTCAATTAAGTAAAGATATAAAGTGTTGCAAATGGTTGCAGTTTCAAGCAGAGTTTATTAGTATGAGTGATGCGCTCCTAAAACAAAAGGCAGTATGTATGTCTTGGATGCTCACTGAACACGGAAATTCATGCCTGGTGTGCCAGATGCATAAGAAGGTTGCTAAAATATAGTATTGCAAGCTTTACCCATTTAGCCTCACTCCAGGCTTCAGGAATATCTTTGCATACTTTCTTTAAATGTTTAAAATGTTTTACTGAATGCATCAGCATTAATTCAGTTAAGTACTTGAGCACAGAACTACTTTGTAAGTATTTAAGTACAAGCTTAAAATTAGATATTGGCTGGATCAAAGTCTATAGTGAAAAACAAGGATGGTTCTCCTGTTAAATAATTAGCGCTGAAACAATTGTAAGTATTACATGAAATTTTTGTTAAAATGTATAACACATTTGGACTGAAAATTTGTTTAGAAAGTTTTTAAAAACTCAGATTCTGTTTTATTATTTCAGCTACTCAATATGCATTGTTTCCATTGTGACACAGACATCAAAGCATAATTAGTGCTGAGAGCTGAGATCTATTGGCAGTCCAACAACTTTCTGTTCTACAGAGCTTTATTTTTTTCTTAGACCTTCAAAAAGATAAATCAGTCTATAACACTCTTAACAGTTAATGCTTGTCTGTGCTAATGAACCCCTAATACAAAGCAAGAATCTTGACCTTGCAAGCAAACAAAACAAAGTTTGATTTGCTCAATGACAATGAATAAACCAGTCAATGTCCTTTGATTTTCCTATCTCTTCTTCAAGTTTCTTGTCACCCTCTGCAGCCTTCAAAGACACTTTGCGCTAGCCACTGGTGTTATAAGACATTGACGATGACAGTTACACTCTCCGTTCTGTCACTTGTGCCTTCAGTTCACCGCCAGAGGCATTTCGTGCTGTAGTATGGATGAGTCTGAAAGCTGAGTTACATTTTTCTGTGTGTGAGCATCTCAAAAAAAAAAAAAATTGCTTCTCCTTTGGATTGTTTCTTCTAAATATGCATATTCCATTCAGGTGGTAAAGGCACAGACTGAAACCTTTGTATTTTGAAAATTGTTATACCATCTTTGGAGAAATAATAATTGAAGATTTAAATTTGCAATGTTTTTTCGTATTTTTAATTTTAAGCATGGGTGATGATCAACTGACTTCTTCAAAAGCAGGAATACAAGCCCCGTGGGGTTGTTCTGTTCCTAAGTACTCTGCAAACTTCTGCTTTCTGTTGCTGGTGGCTTTGAAACCTTGAGACTTTCAAATTAGTTTTTAATGAGTTATAGATACTGGAAGACCAAACTCATAATTCAGAGGCTCTCTCAGGATGCTGTACTGAATGATATGACCTTCTGCACTGCATAAATGACACTTCTGACACTGTGGAACTTTCTGGGTTTTTAAGTATCCAGAGCTTGTTCTAAAATGAAATAACTGAGAAAGTTTCTTGTATCTGTCTTAGAAGTCGGTGTCCACCATCATTAACTGTTTTCTTCCCTCAATCAACTATGCTTTGTGAGTATATTTTTATTTATTTGTTGGTGGCAAGAAGAAACAGTGGAAAACATAAAATTAATATACCAGCTTTCAAGTTCTTCCTGCGATGGACTCTTCATTTTTATTCTTTCTTATACCTGTTGGAGCTTTTTTGATAGTGTCTCTAAAGCTGTGTGGTGGGAAGTCTATAGGTGTCTGGATTACCTTGTTCTTTTTAATGTAAGTGATATAGATCAAAGGCCAGATCTTAGCCCTGCAGGCTGTGTGCAACAGATGCTGTTACAATGTTAAAGCAATAATTTATCACTACTGTGTGTTCTCTGCATTACAGACAACACAATTTCACTTCTGAACTGCATTAATTGATTATTTGCGTTCTTTGCATACTTGTTGGCCATTTCAGCTTATCATCCTCTCATATGCAGAGCAGAGCCTGAGGGTGATGAGTAGCTAAGTTTCAGGTGCTGAGGAAATTCGGAGCAAACATGTAGTGTTTGTCTTTGGCTAAGAGCTTTACATTACTTGAGCAGTTTTATTTTTGTAAGAGCTAGAACGATACACTGTTTAAAAACCAAACTCCTCAAACCCCCTTCTACACCTGTTGTTAAATCCTTATTTGAGCTCTCTAAGGGAAGAAATATTACACGTCCTGTGTTCTAAAATTTTATGTTCCTGTGTTTCGCCGTAACAAACCCAGTGAAGTGAATTATGCTATAAATAGTTTTTCCAGTAGGATTATGTGCTTTTTTCTCAAAGTTTAAATTTTAATTTGAATGTTGTTTTTATGCTTGCCTCGGTAGTGAAAATACTTACTCGTTAAGAAGTTGAGGTGATTATTACATCTAGGAAAAACTTGTGAGATTTGATACTGACCTTGAATTGTAGGGTAGTAGGTATCTTATTTTGGAAATAAATGCCAGCTTTGATTTTGCTTTGTAATTTAGGGAAATTATTTTGTCCCTTAATGATTTGACCTCCACTGAAATTTAATTAAACCTGTCTTTAAATAATCACAATTGGAAATTCTATGGTGTTTGTGCAATATATTTCCATTTGCTGTGTTTATGTAGTAGTTTGTTAGAAAAACTACGGTGTTGAAATGGGGAGAGAAGTGTGACTTTCATAGTTTATTTTGCATTCATTGAATTGCAAGAGCTTCATTTCAGGGTGATTTTAGGGTGATGTTATTGCCAGCAACTACTGGATGAGGAGACAAAATGAAAAGTCGTGGAGTGGTAAATCTGGCAGTTGATTTATTTATCTGTAAACAAAATGAATTTCAGCCAAACACAGTATTACCTTGCAGTGGCCTGCTTTCCTCTTCATATTGTGTGCATACTAATCATTCCATCTTGACATTTAGTTATTCGAGTTACTACAGATATATCAGTGGATGAGCGATCATTATGTACAGCTAAGTAGCTCTAAAAAGATATAAATAGTTGTGTAACTACAGAAAAGCAGGCAAAAAAAAAAAAAGCTTGGTTATACAAGGATATATACAATAAACATACACGTCCTACAGAACAACATGCAGAAAGCATTCCAAGGTACTGTGAGGTCTAAGGATAGTTTGCCTGTGGTGAAACAGGGCATAAGCATACAGTAGATCTCCTACTGGATCTTTCTGTGGTTTCTCTTAGATTATTCTATTTTCAGAGGCTGAGCATGCACTGAGTTAATGGTCAGCAGCTATATTTCTGTAAATTCTCGTTCTAGCATGTTGTATACTTCTGTGTGCTTATTGTTCTCATTATACTTTGAAATCAACTTGGATGCATGTGAGGGTGCATGTTTGTTTTAGGTGATACTTGAAGTTATCGTCTAAAAAATATTGATTTTGTCAACTGATTAGGAAGCAGTGCCAGGACTGCGCATTTGGAGCAGTGAATGGCAGTTGGATTAACTCCCTGATCCTGAGCTACTGTGCTACGCAGAGGCAGATTTCTCTATTGTTTCGATTTGGCCAAGGGGCAAGCTCTTAGAAAACAGTTGGAAGGTCACTGATGTAAAGTTTCTCCACAAGGCTTTATAGTGCCCTGTGTTCTGCAGGGTACCACTTTCTCTGGGGTCTTCTGTATGCTAAGATAATTTATCACAGACAGTGGAATGCAGGAGTATGTTCAAATGAAAGTAAGAAAGGACAGTAACGAAAGGGTTAAAGAGACTCTAGAGCTTTAGAAACTCTTTTATGAAGGGCAGATTTGGTGGTATGAAAAACTGGGCAGAAGTACTATAGGATTTACAGTACCTGGTAGTTTACTTTTTTTATTGTTTTTTTTTTTTTTTCAAACTTGAGTATTACAATTAAAAGATCAAGGGTGGAAAAAAATTGCCTTATGTCATGAATCAAAAAGCATGCAGAAATTCTAAGTGGGGAATTAGGCATTGAGAAGCTAAGGATGACCTTCAGCTTGTGCAGAGGATTAATAATGCTTGTTGTGTAACAGTGAGAAAATCCTAGCTTGGTATATTTTCTTTCATGAAAGAGCGCTGCATCAGTTCATCTACAGGTAATTTTTAGGATCCATTGACCCATGATGCAGTAAGGTAGAACTGACATGAGGCCTAGATTAAATTTTAAAGTGCAATTACATGTTGCTGTTGTAATAACTGAGGCATCAAGGGTCAGACCAAAAGGTATTCTAGCATAAGAATAAGATAAACCCTTTTTTAATGTACAAGTGCATTGGTGACACTGCGATTTTAGTCTATATGATGCGTTCTTAATGTGAAATCCTATTTTTCACGTAATATAACAATATTTGGTTGCCAGTGATTGGTATTAAAAAATGTGCAGTGAGATAAAGGCTGTTATTACAGAAATCCTATTAGCAAGTCCCGATGTACTGTGCATGTAGCACAGATTTATTAACATACCCTTCTGTAGTTACTTTCTTGAAAACATTTTTACCTCCTATGAAATACTATGCAATAATGTCATTAATATATGTCTCTAATTGCGGTATATAACTGTGAGAGCCTGAATGAATTGGAAGAGAAGCAGGATTATTGCAGTGGGATGTATTGAACAACAATATTGTATGTCCTTAATTTTTTGTAGTACTGTATGCCAACAGAAAGAGTATTAAGGACTTAGTCAGGTAGCTAATGAAAATCGCAAGTCTTTTTATAAAGAGCTGTCAGTAGATGGCAATGTGACTATTTTATACAGACTTTTTATTCCATATGAGGCTTAAGACTTGTAATCATCTGCCGTTGCTGCTTAAATTACTATAATTTTTTTAAAAGCTCTAAGAACCCTTTAAAACTCTTCTTTAAATAATTGATAGTTACAAATGGAAATCTTAGCCCAGAATCTTCAAATGTGATCAAAGTTTTTTTAATTTTCTAATGGTCAGGGTTGAATAAAAATAATGTCGCATAATGTGCCATGAGTAAACAGGAGATTACTGCACTTATGTTTCATGTTGCTGTAGATTCACCAAACCCATGTTTTGTTGATAGTTAGACACTTCGGCCCTAACTCATCCAAAAGTGTGGTGCTTATAATGAGTACCAGAAGGAATAACAAAAATAAACATGTTCTTGTGCTGTCAACAATACATCCAGTTTACCAGCATCTCTTCTTTCCTCTCCTCTCTTTTTGTAGAGAATCTAACCAGGGAGAAATAAAGTATCGGAATATCAAGTTCATCATCTGGCATTAGGTTAGACATTATGGTCATACCAAATATGAGCAACTACAACACAAACATATATGTTTAGTGCTTAGCTGTTAGTTGCTACTGTTGTTAATATTTCATGTGACAGCAGTAGAGAGAAACATAATATGTTACATCCATGCCAAACAAGTTTGAAAAAATGTATTCTTATCTAAGACCCGTTGGTTTTAAATGACAGAATGGATTTGGAGGGCCTAATTTGCCATGGCTTATTTATGTTCTGAAGTATTGGGCCTGTACCTGAGAATGCTGATGTCCAGTTCCTTCCAACCTTTTTTTTATAAATCCATCTGCAAATACCTAAATCATATCTTAGCTTTGGTTACTGTCTTTGGTAGGACTTGCTTTAGGAAGAACCCCTCCTCGTTACAGTGGTCTAATTTATAAAAAATATGCGGTGTGAGGCAACAGTCTGTCTCTGTGCATAGTATCCACATACTTGAGTGAACAGACTCTCCGTTGAATTTAATCAGTCCGTAATGGGTCTTAGCCATTATGTGTCTGCATTCTCAAGCATGTGTTAGAGGCTTGGAGAACTACCTGTGCATACTATACATTTCCTACTGAAGCAGGTTGCGACAGCATTGACTCTGAATGCTAGGTCCCTCAGAAAGTTGTGAGCAAGCCTGGCTATCCAGCTTTCTGGGATTTGTTTGGTTTGTTGGTTGCTTGGGCTATTTTTCGTTGGGTTTTCCAAGGGTCTATGTAAATGAGACTACTTTCTACTACTATGTAAGCTGGTGTGATATACAGCTACTTAAAAGGGGTCATTAAAAATTTCTTCCAAGCTCCTGGTATCAGGGATGTGACTAAAGACAGAGTGGGTGAGGCTGCCCATCCTAAGATGCCTTGGTGGTATAGACGCTTGCAAGGTGAAGAGGAGTGATGTGTTTGTTTTGTGAATGCATGGAAAGCTCATGGGCTTCACTGTGGCCCTTGTATTATAGCTATAAAACCAGACAGGCTGCTCCAGGCAGAAGCTTGCACCATCACAGCAACGGTTGAGGACGAGGTGTTTTCAGCTTTTGAAGCAAGCTGTTCTGGCTGATGTTTGCTGCAGGAAATTGAACCATCTTTCCATCTCTTCAAGAAATTAATCCTGTCATTGTGGGCTGAATGCTGTAAACTGTTCTTTTCAGCTCCTTGCTACTATTAGCTAGGCTTTTAGCTGTTTGTTTCTGGGGGAGGAGAAACTGCTTATATTAGTCAGGCATTTCTTTGGAGAGTCCCTAGTCATTTGCAGGGAATGTATCCTCTTTTCTCAAACACAGCAGAAATGAATAATAATGGACAGTTTACTTACTTAAAACTTCTAAATCTACTTTTCCATCTAGTCCTGTGCCCAAGGAGGTCTATTTCTGTTCTCAAGGCCAAGCCTACAACTGTTTTCTCTGGCTTCCTGGTGGTTTTCTGCCTACATGTACCAACACATCTACCTCCTGTCAGTACAGGACCTGACGTTTTCAATCAGTCCCCTGGGCCTTCCCACATGGCTTTCTGTGGTTTCAGCTGTTTTACTCCATTAAAGATCTTAATTCCAATGAACAGAGGACTGCTAGCATGCACATCATCCTGCAAAGTCTCTAATTTCCCATGGATCAGAGGCATGCTTACTAACAACCATTAACACCTTCCAGCATCACAATGTTCTGCAGCAGCGTGGGGCATGGAAACCCACAGCTCAGATTTAAGAGCCTTTCTGTAGTGAAAGCATCTGCCAGGATCCCTGCCCAACCTCCCTGTTCTGGATGGCTGCGCAAAGGGTAGGTAGCCTCAAAGGACCTTTGAGTTGTTGAAAGGGTTATTTGTTCAGGACTTCTGTTTTATGCTGCCTGTTAGTTAAATAAAACATTTTATCACATGTATTAAATCCTTTCTTTGCTCGAATTCCTATAACCTCCTTTCTGATATTTATATATAATTTTCTCGTATCTATATATATAAATGGCTGTGTCCTTAAGTCTGTGCATACAGAATAGCTTTCTGCCAAAGTAATTTAGAATGAGAAATTCTGTCCTACAAAATGACATACTTCTGATGCGTCTTAATATGGAGTTGGGAAAGAGTTCTAGATTATCAGCCTTTACAGGACAAATATTACTGATTAAATCACAAAAAAATATTCCAATACCATACCAGTGGTTTTATACATTCAAATACAAAGGAAATACAGTCTGTTTCTTGCTGTGCTTAACAAATTTGGAATAAGAACATTAAAATATTGTACTTCATCAGTCCTCATTGTATTTCTTCACATTCGGTCACTCCAGCTATTTTCTTTTGCTGTGGATGTCCCTACTCTAACATTAAAAAAGGGACCTAGAGACCCTGCTTCCTCATCAGTCTCCTGAGAATAATCCTTGAGAGATTCATGTGAAGGATGAAATTTAGTAGAATTATATATAATTTGGACTTTCTGAATGGTTGAACAAGAACTCCTTCTAGAGCGTTAAGAACTGAAGGCTGTGTCTTGTGTCATTCCACAGCTAATTTTTCCTAGGTGTGTAATAGGATTTTCGATTTAGCCTGTGCACTTAATGTCATAAAGCATTAATTATTATCCATACTTTTGAAAAGGCAGTGAGATAAGAAAATGATACAGCTTTAAAAGAAGAACTTTTATTTGAACTTATTCTGATCTGTTATTGACTTTGGGCAAAACATTTTGTGTTTTTGTTGTTATTTGCATAGAAGTTCCATTAATAAATTTAGCCTTAAAAAATTTCATTCTGTTATTAATTAGTGTAGTGTTAGGCTAAATGCATTGCAAGTATTAATAGCAGTGGTATTTTCGACAAAAATTCAAAAGACAGGAAATATTCTCTAACGTAGACCTTTGCTTTTTGTTGTGAACTGGTAAGTATTGATCCTCAATCTTCCCATGATAGCTGTAAATTATTAAATCCTAGCATTAGACGTATTCTTTTCTTAGTAAGAAAGATGTGTAATATTACGATAAAAAAAAGAATGAAGTAGCTGAATGTTCTACTGTGAGAATTTTGCCTACTGTTGAAATGTTTTACCTTTCAGAAGCAGATCTGGAATACTATGTTGTGGATGGTCTTGCTAAGGGTCTTCAGTAAGGTGAAATGGGCATTAGTTTTAGTAGTATGAATCATTCCAACAGGCAGAAAGTAGCTGACAAAGTAAAAAAATGAGTATTCTCAAGGAGATTGATTTAAATCAATAAAATTTTGTTTTAATTCTACAACACACCTTTGGGAAGATTTTCAGTATTAAACTCAGAAATTAATAACCTACCTGGACAAAACCTGAATATTTTTGCAGCTCTACTTCTTTGAGTAGTCACAATAATTTTCATATATTCTCGGCACTTATGTTTGCAATACTTATGCCTTGCAAACTTTGCAATGCAAAAAATTGCCTGACTTGCAGTGTTGGTCTGATGGTTGATCGCTAGCCAGGCACACCTTTGATTTTGTTGAATAGGGTTGTGAGGGTTTTTTCCTACATGAAGACCAGGCTAAGTGGAGAAGTGGGCTTGCTGTGATGTGTTAGTGCAGTCTGACGAAGGACTTGAATGCAACTGGGTTGTACGCTTAGACTAGGGAAGACCTCTTTATTTTTTTTTTTTTGTAAGGCAGAGGTAGGCTTCTGAAGTCACGTGCACAAAGCCCCTTGCATTCATAAATTGTTGCAGGACTCATCCCAGGATTGGTTCACTCAGAATCAATAGAAAAATATAATCATCATCTCAATGAAAGGAGGAGGTTCATTATGGGGCCAAGATACAAAAAAGAGTAACACCACCTCAGAGGTTGAAAAGCACACCTTATAATGAGACAACTGTAAGCTTTTGAACATCATTTATGCAGATGAAATAACTTCTGTGCTTTGTGTTTGTTATGTTGAGGTTTTAAGAACTCAATGCATTTGACACATTTAATTCAATCCTCTCATTAATTCCTTACACTGAATGCTTTAACGCCAATCATGCAGAAAATATTTAAATATGACAAGTTCTTTTTAATTATAATAGAATTGTATTACAATAAAAGCAAAATGCTTGGTTAAGAAATTCAAACTCAAGTCAATTTATAGCTATACAAACAAACGTTGCCAAAAAATGCATGCAGAAAAATGTGAAAATAACAAAAAGGCTTTTATTAGGAAATCACGCTTTTCTACTCTCATATTTCACCTGGAGATTAAAGATCCTTCTTTTCCAGAAAATGTCTGATTTTTATTTTGTCACAGAAAGAAATCAAATGATTCCCATTAATTTCAATATGCATTTTAGTTATCTGAATTGGAGGGGGTTTTGTTTCCTTTAAACTAAAGATTTCAGTATTCAGTGTTTGAAGTCAGGGAGTGAGAGAGATGCTAATAGAAGGGGGAAACATACAGCAAACCATATGCAAATATTAATGCATTTTCTTTGATCTTATATGAAGAATATTGTAGACTTCTGAGGGCTAGAAATGTCACAGATAAAATCAGCACCTTTTCTAATGGTGAACATTGCTTTCATCACTTTCTTGATTTACCAGTATTCTGACTTAAGGTCTCCCCGTTCTGAGACTTGATTTCATAATTTACGTATTTAGTCCAACAGGCATTAGATCTTGCCACTTCTTCAGTTCTTTTTTAGCCTTTAGATCTATCACTTAGTAAGGGGAGAAGAGAAGGATGACATAGAAGGCTGTGCTTAAAAGAGGAGTGGGAAATCTCCGCTTTTTATTACCAACTTGCCTCCTGTCAAGAGCTATTTCTGTAAACCAGACCAAAGAGTAAATAGATCGTATGTACCCCTTGTTACTTTTGGTACTCTTGGAGAAGCCTGGAATATTTTCCCTACTGTTATTATTTGAATGTTATTATTTGAATAATGGTTGGACTTGATGATCCGGTGGGTCTCTTCCAACCTGGTTATTCTATGATTCTATGAAAGGGTGTAGCTTGGATAGTCTCTTAAATAGGAGTTCTCGAACTGCAGTTTGGTGATTGCTACCTCATTCAGCTGGAATCTGGTTGATATGGTCCTGGCTTCTCTTTTTCATCCTTTTTGTAATATTGCATGTAGCTGAAAGGTTGTCCCCATACTAGTCTCCCAAGAAGTAACGTTTGCATTTTATGGCAAGGAGTAGGAATGGGAAATGAGTCAGTGAATAAAAACGTTACTTCTCTTAAAGTGTCACTGTTTCTCAAGGGATCTGGTCTACTATTTTTTATAAAAAATATTTGGGCTGGGATTTACCAAGTTGTCAAATTTGTAATGGATGAAGGTAAAGGATGCAATTGCAACAAATTTTGCTAGAATGGCTTAACTTCATAATGTTATGGGGTTTGGTTTTTTTTAATATGCCTGATGTCCTGCTGATTTTTTCTTTCAGAATTCTTGTTAATCCACTTACCAGGCAGAAATTGGTGAATTAGGGTCTTGGGCAATGGGGCTAATCCCTCCAGTTTTTGGCCTTCTTCCCAATTCCATCTTGTGAGAAATTTGAAGTTTCCACCTTTTTATCAGACTAAGATCCAGCCTCCCTGACCCAAACCACAAAAGTACCTTACCACCCCATAAAACCTGCCACAAAATACTAAGCCTCTCTATGTTATGAAATTGGTTTTCCATGTATGTCTTCACAGTTAAATAAACCTGCACAGGAAAGCATGCACATACATGAGAGCATATGTGATCACGTACAGATAAAGCGTAAACAGGAGCAGATGGGACTGGGCACAGGCACTGTGCTGGGGCAACTGCTGGAGATCTGTGCCCCAGCTGAAATGGGACCCATGAGAGATGGGTAGGAAGTAGGGCTATTATTCAGGTTCTGAGTCCTCTCAGAATGTGAAAAACTCTGAAGGGTAAAGTTTTTAAAGACATTCCTTATCCTTCCTCCTTAGCTTGGTCTGTTGTGAAGCTCTGCACTGGTTTGCTTTATGCTTTTAAAGCAAGAATGAGGTACTCTGAAAAAAAGCATTACATAAACTAGTAATGTCGAGCAACGTTATCATCATCTGCGATGTCTCTCCAAAATAAGGCTGATGGGGGCTGTGGGAAGCGGTGAGCAGAGTACGGTGGATGCATGACTGCATGTACAAGCCTGTGCATGGTATTCATCACAAATTAATTAAATGTGTGAGCTGGTCTTCTGCTGTGCTACTGATGCATACTTTCCTTTACAGGCATTTTCTGCCCAAAGACATGCCATTGCTGTTCAAAAAGTCTGTGATTGTCATAGCAGCCTACTTCCAGCTCAGAGGATATGTAAACTAATGTAGGAGAGGATATGCATTTTAACAGCAAATAATTCAGATGATAAAGAGGATAACTAAACCAGTAAATCAAATGCAGTAATAGAGTTGAAAGTGAGCAGTAGGGCGATTCTGTTTCAAGATTTGTTGTGTTTGTTCTCAATAACAGGTGTAAAATTAAAAACCTTGCATTTTAAAGAAGCACAAGTCAGTCTTTTACTGTATTTGGTTCTCAACTAAGACAATAGAGCTAGCAAGGAAATATCTGTAGCTTTCTTTGTTTGCAACAGACTGAAATTTTAGTGGGGAATCCTGCTCTAAAGTTGACTATATTAGTTTGCCTGTCAAGACACATTATATCAGTTGGGTAGATCTGAGAAAAAAACAACCCAAACTGGTATGTTTTCATAAAATATATCTGTGGAACTTTCTGCTCTGCATATTGATATACAGACATATGACCCAGTGATTTCTCTAGCGCATTGTAAAGGAATATGCATGTTTTCTCCTTGGAAAAGTGGTGCTGTAGAACCCCTGTAAAGAGGGAGTTTCATGTTGTATGTAGTTGTAAAGAAGCCTTGATGCCTAAACTCGAAGGGTTTAATCTCCAAGCAACATTGATTTAAAGTTGTAATATAAATGTTTAGTGGCCACTGGTTTGTAGGGATTTTGCTTTGTATGAAAGCAGTTTATCTTCTAAAATTACAAGGAAATAGACCTCTCTTCCGATCTTACATTACTTCAATGAATATCACAGGAGACCTTTTTTCTGAAGACAATGTAGGACTTCCATGTATGTGGTATTCTTCAATCTAAAAGTTTGCTTCTGAAATAAAACACTTAAATAAGACTATAATGCTTAAAAATATGATGAAGGTCATGGCTGGATTTGGAATGAATTGTATAAATAAAATGGTAATATGAAATTCTTCTACCATCCTATTTCACAACGAAAAATGTAGATGCAATAGTGACCGGTGAAACATAGTCATTCTTTTGTCTTTTTGTTTAAATTCCAGCAGTCAAATGGCTTTCTGTGTTATGGTATTCCTCTGAATTGAGTTACCTCATTTTCTTTCCTACCTTTTTTAAACAAACTAAGGCTTTTCAATGCTCAGAAAATGTAGCGGATCACCAATATTGATATTCCTTGAAGGCTTCCTATTTATAAAGCATTTTCTTGGGTAATTTGAATGAGGAATTCTTATGTTGTTGGGCTTTCGAACTTTTCATTTTCATTTTGCTTTCTATTCTTATTTGTGTTGTGTTGGTTCCTCAAATATTTACCTTCCCATTAAAAAATATGCAAACCTGTCCTGATTTACAAAGGTGCACGTTTGAGACTCAACTTTGTGCATGTGTGCTGCGAAGTGAATTTTTAAGAGATCCCATGTGAGCTAGGTAGAGAGAGCAATCCTCTTTGTGTTTCTGTGGGAAATGATTGATGTTTGTGTGAAAACCAGGTGGAGTTTTAGATTTAATGTAATGATTGTAGCAAGTATAATCTTTCCTAGTGTTTTGTGTCTTGTGTTTCCATATCCATTGTCCTCACCCACCTTCCCTCCACCGTAGGAGCAAGCTTAAAAGAGAAGCTAATGATGATGTTGTTACAGTCTGGAGGGACCCCACAGGCAGGCTCTTCGTTCTTAGGCTACTTGCACAGTTAAAATGTAAATTTTAACCTGCAGGAGTTGCAGCCTGGCTAGTTTTCTTGGACAGAATTCTAGTGGGTCATAGGTGAAGAACATTTCTTCAAGTAGAAAAAAACCAAACCCACAAAAATGTTCTTAATTTAGTTAATTTTTAAAAAATTGTTTTTTAATCTGACGCTGTGTTAAGAGCTGCATGTCTTGATCACAGGTGTGTGAAAATAAAAAATGTAGTGAGCCATATCCCGTCACGGCACTCATCTCTAGTTTCTGCCACTAATGGTACTGAGTACCGTAAGCAGAAGTTAGATCATTGTTCTTCATTAGTAGTTTGGAGACCCTTGAATTTGTGTCAAACAAAATCAAAACCTGTTCTATTATTTCTTTAAACATCTCAAGACAGTGAACTTTCCGTGGCAGCTTTGAGAAAGCCCCAGAGATGATAATTGCACTAAAAAATCCTACATCCATCTATCCATCTCACCCCCAACATTCTCACCTTAAAGACATTGGAAAATCTTCACTAGAAATACTATTAATAGAAAGGAGTGTGTATTCAGTACCAGTCATCAATTTCAGATGCTTTGTAAAACCTTCACAGAAAGAGACATGTTATCCTGCTCAGTTACATCAGCTGTGAATTTCCTTGTGTTAAGAATTTAAACCATACCCTTTTGTCCCTTTAATGCAAAGTGGATTTCTTTGTATTAAGAAATGTAGACAAAAATGTGATTTTGGATGGATCCTGTCAAGGTGTGACTCTCTTAAATTCTTAAAGAACTTGGCTGAAGGCCAATATTAATGTGAAAAATATTTATAGTAGCAAGCTGTATGTCAGTACTGCAGAGTTTGTGGGTTCTTCCAGCCTCCAGAATTACACCTTACTGTCAATTCTCCAGCAGCTAAGGCATTTCTGTCGGGTTGTAACCACTTAAGAAACACCTCTTCACTTAATATTGTGGTATATAAATTCTAATTTTCTAAGAGAAGTCATGAAAATAGAGATTTTTAGCCTGGAGGGATAAGATAGAAGTTGTCTGGCTGTCAAACGAATCCTCTTCTAAGAGTAGAAACCATCAGAAAGTATAGCCGTTTGAATATAAAAATGTGTAAACCTTTAAACTCTTAAGTATGAAGGAGTGTCAAATGGCTGGTATTTTTTCTTTTTCTTTCTTTCACCCAATTTCAATAGAAGGATCCTTCAGCTGATCAAATGTAAAGAGATGACAAGAAGTAATTTATATGGGATCATATTCACTATGTAAATGATTGCAATGAAAAAAATGAAAGCTCATTTCTCCTGTGTGCTTGCATATACACCAGTTACTCATCACATAATACTTATGGATGGATTCTCTGATTCTGACAGCGCATTAGGTACTGAGGTAAAAGCACAAGGGAAATGAATGAAAGAAATAGCATGAGCCTAAGATGTTGGTGCAGCCAAAGTATTACAGATTTGTCACTGGAGATAAAACAGTGTAATTCAAATGCATCCAAATGTAAGAAGGCTCCACCAAGGAAAAAAAAAAGCAAGGAATTTCTTTCTTTTTTTCTTTTTCTTTTTTTTTTTTTTCCTTTTCACTGTTGATTTAAATGAATAAAGTGAGATTGGCCATTGTGGGTGTGCTGGGTGCGCTCTGTGATTAAAATTCAGTGGGGCTGAGGCTGCTCTGCTGGATTAGCTCTGAACCTTGAGGTTTCATGCTGTTGCTTTGTAAAAGGCAAACCAGCATGAATTCTTTGTAGAAATGGCCCCAAATATTCTGTTAAAACTATTTTTCTTTATTAAAATTATTTTCTGTGTGAGAAATCTGTGCTTTTTACAGACATCTTTGACTTCTTAGCAAAAAAATGAAACACCTGAGAACAGAAACTTTCAGCTTCCAGCAGAAAGCTGGAAACCATTGATTTGAAAATGCTGCTGTGCTGGTTCACAAGTGTTGTATTCTGCTAAAGAACTTGGTTCTCAGAAGCAAAGGTAATTGAAATTTAGCTCTCATCGGTCTGTACTTGTAATCTGTCTTGGGGATTTTGGTCTGCTATTTCGATATACTGAAACGGTAAAAATTGTGTGGGGCAGGGGGAGTAAAACATACATTTGGGGAACTTTTAATTATGGTAAACTGATTTATGGGCACACACGTGTGTACATAGTGTAATCAGCCTTTATTTTAGAACATACAGAGACCTGATTCTTTTCACTTAAATCACACTTAACTGTCTTCCCCCTCTCACCCTGTTAAAAGTGCTTGATGTATAAGGGACGGGTTGTCAGCAGATGAACTCCTTTTCATCATCACAAATAACTGTAGACATGAAATATTACTCAATTTTCTTTAGCCAGGAAAGGAGCTTTATTTTAAAGGGAAGGCTTTAAAAAAAAAAATTGTTTCAACATTTCAATCTCCTGTCAGAATATACTGTACTGTTACATATCTTAACTCCAGTGCTTTGGATAACCCCCTGCTAGGTTGAAATTTAGCATGCACCCTCCTAGCAATAATTTATTTTTAGATGAGACACACTTGGTACCTCATTATGAGATACCAAGGCATTTATGAGATTTCAAGGCTATGTTTAAACTGCAAAGTAGGAACACCTGGACGGTTGCAAGCCACAGAGATCAGAAAGCCCCTAACCCAGGGTGGATGCACATATGCTGGAGAGGTTCCAGAGTGTTCTCACTCCACAGCTGTGCCCAGGAGTTTCTTGGGAAAGCAATAGCTGATGCAAGGAGAAACTGTGCTGGGACCCCGCTATGGTTTAACTGTACAGGTAACTATATTCTGCTACCCGGAATCACTACCAGCGCATCCTGAATTTGCTAGGATTTCGTTTGTGGCAATGGCATTGTGTATGTAAAATCTAAGTGTGTGTTTGTAAAAGAAAAGAAATTTAATCCCAGTCTGCTGCTCAAATGTCACTTCAGGTAACTGAACTGTATCCTGCAGTCTCAGGCAGTTTGATTGCCATCTCAGCTGGGCTAGTGTAAATCTAGACTAACTGTAGTGAAATAAACAGTAACAGCTGTGTGAAGTCAGTATAAGTGAAGGGCAATGAGGACTACTGTGTTATAGAGCTGGCCAAAACGCATGCACTTTTTCTGTTGTTACTATTGGCACAAAGTAAGATGCCTCAAAAGTTTGCAAAAAGTTCTCTAAGGTTAGGTTGAAATCTAAGGACTCACCATGATACCAGTATCTAACCTGAAAAAGAAAATATTTATTGAATGTTCTGCTTTTCTCAACACGCTTTGCTATAGCCTACTATAGAGTGATCCCTTTACCTCCTTTGCAACCTTCCATAGCAAGATTGTCAGAGGTGCTGTGAGGCTGGGACAGATTTTGAACAATGGATAATCTAAGATGAATCATGGAGAACGTGTATTTATTCTAGCGATTGATGTCTTCATGTGGATGTAGTTTTGGTTATTTTTTTTTAACAGAGCTAAGCTAAATGTTTAGTTTTTAGTGAAGGTTTTTCACATTTGTTTACTTTGTGCATTGTAAATGTGACTTGGTTTCTCAGGCGACAAAGGAAGAAGAAGATGAGAGGTGTATACTCTATTTCTGAGATTTTTTTACATTCTACTACTTAAATTGTTTCATATTCCTCTATTGCTGTAAATTTGACAAAAAAAATCAGACAATTGCAAAAATACAGTTCTTGACTGATTAATGCCTGTGATGACTCTTATGACATAAGCTAGCAGAGCAAACGTTTTGATTTCTTGGTAGGTTAGTCAACCACTTGAACCATCCAAAAGTGTCACTTCACTTCCATGAAATAATGCTTTAATGTGTTCATCTGCTTCTTACCTTCTGTTTGCTTGTCACATTACTATTTTGTTCGTATCTTTAAATAAGTACGCATATGCAAGTCACGTTATTGATGCTGAGGGGCTGTTTCTTGTGTTTCACTTGAAACAATGCTTGTAGGTTGCAGCAGTGTTAATCTATTATAGGGAAAAGAAATTAGAGACAATGATTTATTGCAGTGTTTTCTTAGATTATTTTACTTGTATTTTTCAAGTTACTGGATATGATTACCAGAAGAAAAGAGGTAATCAACTCCACACCAGAGCAGCAGTAACAGCTCTGCCAGAATGGATGCCCACAGGTACGCTCTGAGTGACTGATGGCAGAAAACAGCACTCGGAGCGTGTGGTGTGAGCGATTTGAAAGAACAATTCATTTCACTAATGCAAGCCTCTTTTCTATTTGTGAATAATCCATGTGCAAATTCTGTTTGCCTTTTTTATTGCTGTTTTAAATGGCCCCTTAAATTTTCATGAAGGAATTTCAGCTGTTGAAGTTATGGTAAAGTATTTGCTATTAGTGTTCCCAGGAAGTATCTAGTGTTAGTGAGGTTCCTGTTTAGTTCAGTTGCAGGATTTTGTTTTACTTTTTCCCTAGGAGCCTACAATTGGAATTTACAGTTTTGAGGTGATAGATCTAATTTTATGGCAGTGATTTTAATTAGGCATAGTTCTGGAAGTGAGATTTCAGAGTGCCTCAATTGAGAATAATGGGAATCCCCAAAACATGTTTTTAGAATGATATCAAGTTTCCTATTTTATGATTGGAATCAAGAAGGATTGAGATGTGCTAGAAGCCTTGCAGAATCTAGATATTGCATTTGCACAGGATTTTTATATTGCAGTGTTAGAGCTTGAACCTTCATTTGCAGTGCACATGTGGCATGTACTTGTGAAAAATATATAAAATATTATTAGACGCTACAGTTAGCCTTTAGCTATTCTAGTCTTTTTGTATTTCTGTTATTTGCAACAAAAACTTGGCTATCTTTTTGCTTAATGATACATTTCTCCTGTTATGGCAGAAGTAACACTTCAAAAAATGACTGCTAAATTCCACTTTCAAAAGTAAATATGCACATTTTTCCATTTGTCTAGATGAAAGACGTGTGTCTGATGTCCTGTGTGCAAGAAAACGCTGTTCCAAACCTAGGTTTCTCCAAATAGGGGCAAGTTCAGTCTAGCTTATCCATCCGTCCAAGATTGTTTTCTATCATTTTATAAGTCTGTTTTCAATCAGAGGAAAGCATGCAAGGAAGGATGTAATCAAAATTCTAATTCAGTAAACTAATTAAGTATACTTTTGCTCTGCATAAGCCTCTTCAAAATGTGGTTGGCTTTTCCCTATACCTTTTTTTGGATCAGTATATAAAGGCTTGTGGCTCTGAAATTCAACCTGTTTGCTCCATGTTCTTCAAATATAAGTTTTCAGCCAGAAGGCCTGTTAAGAGGACACTGTATCTGGACTTTATGATATGACTGGGTGGTCTCAGTTTCTTGTCTGGAAAGGTAGAAAAACGAATCTGTTACACTGACAGCTCTGAGTGGCTGACATGACTGAAACACTTATTTTCTTTTGATTTTAGTTTTTTGCTGCCCTAGATGCTGTAACAGCAGAATCCATCACAGTGGATATGTTCGTTTTAACTATTCGTACAACATATATAGAGCCTGTTATTAAGAATAATCTGCGTTCTGCTCTGCTTGCCATTTTCTCCATATAGACATGAACAAGCAGTTTTGTGAGGCATTTTGTAGGTGGTATCAGGCTGTTCCATAATTATAACTGCATGACTGATGTTAAGCATGGAGAGAAGGGAAAATAATCCTAGAGACTTTGTTAAAAAAGTAATCCATGCTCTTTAAATTTGGAGGGGATGTGAGGAAGTTTAGAGTGTTATTGGAAACACTCGGTACAATAACGGTTTCCTGGTGAGTTACATTTTTACTCTCTAATGATGACACCAAGACAATGTTGTATTTGGTTTCTGTGGCTGCATTTTTTTTTACTTTGTATTAGCAGAATGTTGGCCAACTGTTTTGCTACAAAAGCTTAGAGGACCGTTTTGAATATAGAGAAGAGACTCTATTTCTCACAGTGTCTTTAAATTGATAGTATTGAAATGTTTTAATAGAGTGAGAAAATGCTTGCAGGCAGGTTAATCTTTTCTTTTAACCTCCCAAGAGACACAATTCTACTTTTCCTGAAGTTCAGCTGTAGTTCCCCTGTGACTGACGTGACATTTACAATATGGAGTAAAATGCTACGTATCATATATATGTATTTTTTATTATAGATGAACAGCAAAATATGTCAGGTACTGGCTGCAGTCTGTTATCCCAAGCCAAGGACACCTGGTCATGCCAGGACTCTTCTTGAGATCTATCTCCAGATACTAGGTTCTTAATAATGTTAAATGAGAATATTTACCTA
Source organism: Phaenicophaeus curvirostris (assembly GCF_032191515.1). NCBI lineage: Eukaryota > Metazoa > Chordata > Aves > Cuculiformes > Cuculidae > Phaenicophaeus > Phaenicophaeus curvirostris. The sequence goes on from NC_091395.1 coordinate 8,949,481, forward strand.
CCACCCAGGACACTGTGTAGTGTTTCTAGGAGAAGGCTTCTCTGCTTTTGAGGTTGCTCTATTTAACATTACAGTGTCTCCACCCACCCTTTATTTTCTGTGGCTAAATGTGTTATTTAACTTTTTTTTTTTTCTGGTGGCTGAATAGTCCAAGATTATGCTCTGTGGCCTATAAATGTGTCTAAAATCCACCTCATTCTGTTCCTCCTCTGTAAGCTATGTGGAATACTCATGCTGATGACACAGCCCAGCAGTGAACCCGCAGTGTGCATGAGCATTGGGGTTAGTGTGCCCAGCCTTGTCTTGCAGCGAAGGTAAATGTCAGAAAAGAGAACAATGTTGATCCAGATGGTTCAGCTGTGCCTCTCCCCTAAAGACCTAGGCTGGAGCTCTCTCTTGTTCTAGGTACAAAAAAAAAAATAAATTAAGTACAGTAAAACTTTATAAAACTTTCACTGGCTTCATGATTCATACAGGATAAAACAGCTCAGGGAATCTCAGAAATAGCTCTAAAGCACTCGTGTAGGTGGTTTTAAATCACAGAAGAGATGAGCTCTAATACATGATGGACTCTCAGTCACAGCGTGATAAATTATTGCTGTGATATTCCATAAATTCCAAAGGGGAGGAAGAAGGGTTGGCAACTATTGATATACCACTTTTCTGGATAAAACACCTCGCTACTGGATTGTTTTGCATGCAGTCAAAAAGAAGTAGATGTGTTGGTTAAGTACTATCCTTGACTCTCTCAGCAAGGTGGCAAGCAGCATACGTGATGTCCAGTTCTTTTGGCTGTGCAGCTTAACCAAACACAATTGAGGAAGAAGTGTTGTTAATTTTTTTCTTTTGTGAGAGAAAACAAATACTGTTAATGTCAGTGCTATTAGTGCTATGTATCTAGCTGAGATGACCTTTTCCTAATGCAACTTAAGAAAAGCACTGGTGTTCATATGACTGCTATTCCAAAGACTAAATTAAACTGAATCTTCACATAAATCTATATGCTTAGATGCAGACTGAATTTAAAAGTACAGTCACTGTACCAAAAAAACACCACACCCAGATACCCTACTTCAAAGTATTTTCTTTTTAATCTTGAGCTTTAAAAAAAATAAAAGAAAACTCTGGCGTATTTAATTCAATTTATTCAGTGTCATGCAGGAGTATAGATGTTAAAACAGTTATGTATTTATAGACAAGCTTTATGTGCCAAGCAGATAACACAGCATGATTTGTAGGCAATTAGAGCTTGTGCTACAAAAAATAGCTTAAGGGTTTAGGTCCTGCCTAGCACTTGCTTTGGTGGCTTATTTCTGAAATTATGACCGTCTGAAGAAAACTGAAGCTCTTGCTCAAATGATGCCTCACTCTGCACAGCAGTTTTTCACTAGAAGTTCTCTAGATGACCTGGAGTTTTGTATTGAGGTTTACTGAAGAGGCCCTCAGTCTCCACATGACAAAACAAGTCTGTATGCACAAATGCAGTAACCTTCACGCATCTCACCTGACTAGGCTGATCCAGCAAATTTACTCAGAACATGCCCAGCAGAACCCTTCTTCCTCTAGCTGAGCCATCAAGTGGCTGGCAAGGCAAGTGTGTGAGGAATGTCTTTCACCACCCCTTCCTCCTGGCTCATTGAGCCTTTTCCTTACACAGGGAGAAGACAACTCACCAGGGTGTGGATTTAATTGCTTTAAGTTTCTTGCTCTTGCCCGAAAACACCCTCAGCTGCCACCTGAATACGTTGCAGAGCAAGAAGAAGGCTTAGCAGGGTTCTTCTAGGTACTGGGTGAATTTTGTAAGTAAAGCTATAGTAAAAATGTTGAGCCTTTCCCTTTGTCAGTCTTAGAGAAAATGCATCATCCCTATTTAGTTTTAAAAGACCTCTCTCTCCTAAATCCATTCTCTCCCCCCAACCCCTGCCCCAACCTAAAAATAGACCAACAAGAGAAAATCCAAAACTATGAACTCAAAACAAATCCCCCAACCCACATATATGTTTGACTGGAATAAATAAGTCATGATTATAGATTAATAAAAGAGGAAGGTGTTCCAGTTTAAGAAAAAAACAAACAAGCAAGCATCTTTTAAGTATTTTTCTTTCTGGCACTACTGATCATTTATCTGCAGCACCTTTTTAGGAACAATGTCTCTTGGAAGTCCCATTCTGTGATAACTGAGCTGCATAATGTTGGAAATATTCGTCTGTAACTCAAATTAATAAAGGACCCACAAGTTTGGGACTGTAATTTTAAGCACTCTGGACTCAGTTTGTAAGTCTGATCAGTAAGCATAGATAAGGTTTTCCCACTTTCAAGAAGAGAGTTGGAAATAATTGAGGTTAAAATAAAAACTTAATTTTCCTTACTATATGTTATAGTATTGCAAATTTCTTAATCACTCCAGTAGGCACTTTTTTTTTATTTTGTGTATGTGATCATAACTATGTCTTGAACGTGTCATCATGAATTCATTTCAGGATATTACAGCATCAGATGAAATGCTCCTCCAAGTCTTTAGAGATCTCAGTGATGGACACCCATCATGTTTACATCACGTCAAAATTTTGGCGTGTAATGTCACTGGGAACATTTGGAATGTATTTTGTAGTAAAGAACTGAAATAAGAATATGTCAGAGCATTTCAAAACCCAGACCCATCTGATTATCAAGGTGATTATGGAAGACAAATTGCAAGTAGTTGTAACAGTCCATATTACCAGATGTTCTGTCTTCTGAACAATGGCTTTATCTTTTTCATGTTAGCCTATTAAAAAGTAAAGATGCCCATTTCCTTGAATTATCATGTCTGTCGTGTCTTTAGGCACGTGGTAGTAAATGGGAACAGTGTGATACTGTCTAACTGACAATATTAATTAAAAGATATCATTTTGCTTTCATATTTTAAATTTTGGTAACTTTATTTTGAATAGTTGTTTATGCTGTGTGGGAGGAAAAGCTGTTTGGCCATTCTCTGCTGTCCAGTCAACTGGTGGAAGAAAACATCATGGTTTTGAGAGCCAAGTTACCAGAATAACTACATGTTTTGTTAAACTTGAATGAGAGAGGCAGCAGCTTTAGTAGCTGGAATTTGCATTGAGCTATCAATAGTTTCTAGATAAATGGAATGTGAACAAATTGAGAAGTCCTTTCCTTGGCTCTTGGTATCTCTCCTTTTAAATTTTGTTGCGCGTGGAACTTGTTCTGATGTGAATTTGTCTGCTGTGAATTTCGTCTGACCTAACAATTCTTAGCTTTTATATTGTATATTGAGATGCACCAAATAGAAAAGAAAATAATATTAACTTGTTACTGAAATTTAATTTATTCTTACCGCTTTCTTTGTCAAAACATACACTTGTTTGCTTGGGTAAGAGTACACAGCATCAAATGCAGGGCATTAATTTTTTATGGTTATACTTACTGTATTTTCCTGGAAAAGATTAAGTGTTGACATGTGATAGAAAAGCAGACAAATGTATCTACCTTTCTGAAAGAAGTAGAGCCGTAGAGGGCTTTGCTGAGGTTTAGAATTTTGAATATATACTTTCAAAATGCATGTGGTCATGATTATTTAAAAACTATAGTAGTGAAATTCTTCAAAAAATAAGAGGTTTTCCTGTGAAAGAAAAGAAGTTGAAAGAAAATTAAGAGTAAGAAAAATCAGGAAATGAGAGTCTATTTTAGCCAGTATATATATTTTTTTATACTACTGAGTATTGAATGATTATATTTGCTTGGGTGATTCTTAAAGAATTATTAAGACGCTTTCTTATTTATAATAAAGATCAAAGGAAGAGTTGAGCAAAATATGCAATCATTCATCTGTGATGATTCATTTGTAAATGAATTAGCTTTGCCCAGGCACAAAGTCTTATTTAGTCTATTCTGGCAAAGATATGAGTCTAAGTTTTTCTTATACAATGTGCTTGGTCAATGAACTCCAAATTGTAATTTAATTTTCAGAGTACAGTTTCAAGGTCTACAAAAATAGAAAGTCAAAGTTACAAAGTTAACAATAATCTGGAATAAATTGCTGAGAAGCTAAAGCTTGACTTCATTAGAAAATAAGTTATACAAAATAATAATGTCTTTCACTTGAGGGGGAAGAAAATCTAACAAATTGTCTGGATGATTTCTGTAATAATCTTTTATCCTTCCTCTAAGAAGTAACAGTTTATCAGACTGGGCTTTCAAATGTTAATCTATCCTTTTAAAAAGGTGATTACATTTCCAAATAGAAAACAACTTGTATAAAAGAAAACATCTTCTTGGATGATAGATGTCAGGGAAAATACTAACATTTTTCATAAAATGGATTAATTGAGTCTAAAAGTAAAATGAAAATCTAATTGGATAAATATAGATCCAAAGGCCAATTTTGGTCTGTTAGGCACAGAATTAACAGGCTTTTTAAACTAGGAAAAAATGCTGGAAAACAATTTGATTCAAGATGATTTGAAATCGGAAACTGTTTACCTCTGCAATACCTGGTGTTCATTACACCACTTGTACTTTAAGGCTGCATCCTGCTTCTTTCAACATAATTGCCAAAACTGAATTGATTCCAAAAAGAAGACACTTAGGCTTCAAGTGTTTGCGGAGGTTATTTTGTTGTTGCTGGTTTTTTTTTTTTTTAAGAGGTACAAGAAAATGGAATGTTTGAAATATTTGTAATACAGATTTGCTGTCTAGGTTTTAAAAATATCTTTCCGTGAAGCATGGTGCTCTCAGGTGGTCATTAAGCTTATGAAAATTAAATAATCTGAAAAGACACCATTGAAAATTCTTAAACGTTAAATAAACTTTTTTACTATGCTCTGAGAGAGGGAGAGAGATGTCAGAAAATCCAAACTTTCTAATTTCCTATTCCTTGCTTTATGTCAAAGACCATCTTCATGCTACTACATCTTGAATGTTCACTGTAGTGAGATGGGTGCTTGTCTCTCTTCCCATGTAACAAGTGATAGAGCATGAGGAAATGGCCTCAAGTTGTACCAGGGGATGTTTAAACTAGATGACAGGAGATATTACTTCACTGAAAAGGTTGTGAAGCACTGGTAGAGGCTGCCCAGAGAAATGGTTGAGTCACCATCCCTGGTGATAATGAAGAGATTGATAGATGTTTCATTTAGGGATATGGCTTGGTGGTGGACTTGGCAGTGTTAGGTTTACAGTTGGACTTAATGATTTTGAAGGTCTTTTCCAACCTAAATGATTCTGTGATGAGTTTACAAAGCATTTTTTTAATTGGAAAATAACTGTTATCAGTATTCTCTTGGAACATATGACATTTAAAAAACGTTCCTTCTACGCCCTGCCAAAATTAGTTTTTGTATACATGTATGTGTTTTTAAAATATCTATGCCCTTCTCAGCTGTTGCTATCCCTGATGGAAACTTAGCTCTGTATACCCCAAGAGGGTTGCTCTAACTTGTTAAACCTGACCTATTGTTTGGCTGTCATTACAATCTGTAGTCTAGTCCTGAAGCTGACCTTCTTACTAACTCCTTAAAATCTAGACTTTTCCCCCTTTCCCCCCACCCCCCCTTTTTTTTTATCAGGTGACGTGTACATATCCAGTAGGATAAATGGGAGTCTCGCCAAGAACACTGGTGGGAAGTGAAATCTATAGGAGTTGGAGATGAGCTGCTTAACCCTGAGCTGCCTTGATTATGAATGTAGGAGTCCCTAACTGGGATCTGGGTAGTGTTGCTAAAGTGTCCCAGGTACGTAATGAGGCCAAACCAAGAGACACTCACTTCTCTTCATGTTACTGGTTTTCCTTTCTACAGAAACAAGAAATTATGGGACAAACAGGAGCTGTAGTTTCTTCTTTTTCCCCAGGGCTCAGTGCTGGGTCCAGCCCTGTTCAATGTCTTTATCAATGACCTGGATGAAGGCATCGAGTGCACCCTTAGCAAGTTTGCGGACGACACTAAGCTGGGTGGGAGTGTCGATCTGCTGGAGGGTCGGGAGGCTCTGCAAAGGGATCTGAACAGGCTGGACCACTGGGCCAAGTCCAACAGCATGAGGTTTAACAAGGCCAAATGCCGGGTCCTGCACTTGGGGCACAACAACCCTGTGCAGCTACAGACTAGGAGAAGTCTGTCTAGAAAGCTGCCTGGAGGAGAGGGACCTGGGGGTGTTGGTTGACAGGGACTGAACATGAGCCAGCAGTGGCCCAGGTGGCCAAGAAGGCCAATGGCCTCTTGGCTTGTATCAGAAACGGCGTGACCAGCAGGTCCAGGGAGGTTATTCTCCCTCTGTACTCGGCACTGGTGAGACTGCTCCTCGAATCCTGTGTTCAGTTCTGGGCCCCTCACCACATGAAGGATGTTGAGGCTCTGGAGCGAGTCCAGAGAAGAGCAATAAAGCTGGTGAAGGGGCTGGAGAACAGGCCTTATGAGGAACGGCTGAGAGAGCTGGGGTTGTTTAGCCTGGAGAAGAGGAGGCTGAGGGGAGACCTCATTGCTCTCTACAACTACCTGAAAGGAGGTTGTGGAGAGGAGGGTGCTGGCCTCTTCTCCCAAGTGACGGGGGACAGGACAAGAGGGAATGGCCTCAAGCTCCGCCAGGGGAGATTTAGGCTGGACATTAGGAGTAAATTCTTCACAGAAAGGGTCATTGGGCACTGGAACAGGCTGCCCAGGGAGGTGGTTGAGTCACCTTCCCTGGAGGTGTTTAAGGCACGGGTGGACGAGGTGCTAAGGGGCATGGGTTAGTGTTTGATAGGAATGGTTGGACTCGATGATCCGGTGGGTCTCTTCCAACCTGGTTATTCTATGGTTCTATGATTCCAGTGTAGGTCAGTCTAGATGGCTTAGGAACTGTGGATTTGGAGTTTACATGCCAACAAGCAAATCTGCTCACCTGACCTTGTGAGGACTTAATCTAGTGGCTCCCTCTCTTTCCTGCTGGCCAGTACTGAGTTAACGCTGGCATCTGTGTCTCTGATATCTGCCACCTCAAGCTTTCTCGCTTCAGTTATAGCAAGCTCTGACCGTACCAAATGGAGAAGAGCAGGGACAGATTTTAAGAGAAGCTATTAAAATGCAGAATGAGGAGGTGAACACACTGAAGACAGCATCTGATGTTTTTTTCTCTTCTGGACTGTTCCATGGGGCAGTTAGCCCAGAGGTGATTTGGGAGTATGGCTTGCCAGGAGTGTTTCCACAGCAAAGAATGGGCTTCTAGTAGAGAACTTAAAAAGGTCTAAGTCACTAAAGCCACTTGTTTTCTGCCCTCAGAGTTCACAGTTGGCATACCCCTGTACTGGAGGTGGGCCAAGCTCACTAATTAGTTCATTTCCAGTTACTTCTCATATGAAAAGTTCCACATAATTTTTTAAAACTTGGATCGAGTTTTAAAATTCAAGTGGGCCTTAAAAAGTCATTTTTGGACTTCTTTTAATTTATTCACTGCAAATGTATTAACTCAAACACAAGGGTTGTGAGCAAACCTCTTAAGAGATTATTTGCATTTTGCCTGAAAGAAAATAAATCAACAATTGGCTGGTGCAGACATTAAAATATACCACTTGAATTGTGACACTGCTGTGAAATTAAATATAAATGCTTCAGAGATCCAAATAACATTAATGCTTTGAAGAAGGTGGAATTTTAAATATTGAATTCTGGCAAGAGAATACGTATATAATAAGCATTTCGGAAATAATCCTGCTCCTTAGGAAAATTGTTTCCTTGCATTAGCTTCTGTCTGTCCAGTGTTTATATTCTCAATAACACAGTTAAAAGGTTGTATGAAGTATTTCTTGTTAAATAGTCAGTCATAACAGGTAAAAAGAATAAAGCAATCCCAGCCTGATAATAAAATTAAGCTGTTTTTTTAAAATAATATTTAATGGACAAGATGATTAACCACTTAGAAAAAAAGTTAAACTCTGTTGCTTTCAATGATAGTTTTAAGTATTAGTGCACAGTTCTATTTATGAGTTATGCCATTCCTTTTTATGTTTTACATTAAAACAGAGGAAATAGCAGTGATTTATGGCTGTATTATTAAATGATAGTCCAATGTAGAAACTGGAGCATGAAGGAACTAGAAAATCCTCTTTGTCTGAAAGAACTGCTTTGTCAGTTTATGGTCACTGATAATTTGTCCTATATGTAGGGTTGTCTTTAAAAGCAAGCTAATACAGGGACTTCAGCCATGAATGCTGTTGGATTGTTTACTGATTATCGGTCTAGGATCTTAAGTTGAAAACAGATCCCTTCTGATATCTAAAAAAGAATGAATGCAACATATTTTTTTTTCACTCTGCGATTAGAAAATTAAGTTTGTGGTCCCAATTCAAGCTCTGCTGTAGAGTGGGAAGACAGTTGACCTAAAAGCCTTTGTGGTTTTTGAAATACAGAAGACCCTGAGGACTGCTAAAAGGTAGACTATCTCAATGAATTCAACCTTCTTATTCTATGTAACATTTATTTATTAATCTACAATTGTTGTCAGCTGTAACTTTTGCCATCATCATTCAGGATTTAGATTCTGGAATATCCTCAGCATCTTTCGTAAGAGTGACCTCCCTCAGTTATAACTCTTTCACATATGAAACTTTTTATACTGGAAGAGTCAACTGTTTTCTATGTATTTTCTTGCTGACTTTCTTTTGAAAAGTTTAAACAAAGGGTGATTGGGCATTTGTATACCACTACTACCAAGAAGTAAATTTCACAATCCGCATGGCTACTAATGAAGTTAAGGACACTGAAAGAATTAATGACAAAGTACAGTAGATAGAGAGAAGAAAAGCTAGAGAGGCACAAGGCTTACTAGCAAATATCCATCAATATCTGTAATGGCTTTATATCCTTATGGAATATCATTGGAGTTATAACTCAGCATATTTTTATAACTAATGAGTTAAAGCCTCATAAGGTAAAATAAAGAAAGCATGCAATAAAATTCATTAACAAGTTAAAGTAAAAAGTTAGCCATGATTTATGAAGTAGGTCAAATATATGACTACAGGACCAAGATGGAGCTAAATTAAAGGATCAGCAAATTAAGTTCTTAATGTTGAAAAGGGTTCCAAGAGATGAGTAATAACTTCTATGAAAGCTGCTGTAAAACTATGCAGTTTTACTAACTCAGCTTAGGATTCTGAAATAGTTAAACTTTGAGTACCAAAGTAAAATCCTCCCGAATGTCCCAAAGTCTCTCACCCAAGTAAGTTTTTAAAATGCCCATCTTATACATTGACAAACCCTCCCCTTTACACCTCTTGCTGAGCTAATTACTTAAAAGATGAAGTTTTACTGTTCTTGTTCGGCAGTAATCACAAATTATGCTTCTTGTCTTTGTAGATCCTTAACTGTAGAATGGGGAACAAACATTGATGTGTTTGAGACAATTTTGTCAGCTTTCTAAGCATGGGATCCTTTTGTCCTGATGTCCCCCATTTTTTTTTTTTGTGGGAATTTTGTGTCTATGCAAACACTTTCGCACTGTCGCTGAAGACAAAAAGCAGATAGCTGAAATGAATAATGCTTTGAAACATACCACATTTCAAAGTTTTCTGAAATTCAGCAGTAGAGAAAGTTGAACCTTCACCCAATCATCTCAGTGTGATATTTTTTACGTACAATGCTGCTTGTTGGAGGCTGAGGGGAGACCTCATTGCTCTCTACAAGTACCTAAAAGGTAGTTGTGGAGAGGAAGGTGCTGGCCTCTTCTCCCAAGTGACAGGGGACAGGACAAGAGGGAATGGCCTCAAGCTCTGCCAGGGGAGATTTAGGCTGAACATTAGGAAAAAAATTTTCACGAAAAGGGTCATTGGGCACTGGCAGAGGCTGCCCAGGAAGGTGGTTGATTCATCTTCCCTGGAGGTGTTTAAGGAATGGGCGGACGAGGTGCTGAGGGGCATGGTTTAGTGTTTGATGGGAATGGTTGGACTCGATGATCTGGTGGGTCTCTTCCAACCTGGTGATTCTGTGCCTTTTACTAGACATTGGCTGGTCTTTTCCTGCTTGCATGGTTAGACTCTGATGATTTTTGACTAAGGTGGCAAAGTTTTATGGTGCTGTCTTATGATATTGTAGTTGGGAAGTGGCTTTATCTTGTGGACTCAACCTGTGTGGTCCTTTGACAAGGCGTGCTTGTGGTCTGCCTTGCAGCATGATTCAAATTAGGCACATAGCCACAAATTAGGCACACAGCCAGCATAAATTTGGTCCTATTTTCCCCTCAGTACTCAGGCCTTGAGGTACAACTGAAAGCGAATGTCGTGGCTTGCATATCCTGTGCAGTGTAAATGCTGTACGTAGACCAGTTGTTAGCACTTGAGCTTTGGCAATGCAAGCAGTATGAATCTGTCAGTTTGACTTTAAGCCTGTGCAATTTAGTCTGGACCGGCAGAACTAATTAGCTGGGGGCAGTGTTGTTTTAGTATCGCTGGCCTGAATTAATGTTTTCAACTGCTGGCCTGAACTACTGTTTTCAAAAAGTCCTACTCTTTGCTACTCATGCACCCAGGTGGTGCAGAGCCGTGCTAGTCCTGTGTTACATACGGTCCTGTTGACATATCCTTGGTGTCCCACCACTGCTTGCTCCCTGCAGTTCAAAGTGTACATGTGGAAGATCACATATGAAAAGGAAAGTATATTCCTGTTTAGGTTTAAGATCTAATGCATGATACAACTATTTTCTGGAAGTGTTCAATCTTAAAAATATCCTGTAGAAATGACTAAAAAAAATGCAACAGCACTAAACGAGAAAATCGGTCTCTCAGACTTTCACATTCCAAGTAACAAATTTAAAAATAAAATTGCTCTCAAAGGAGAGAATTTACAATGATAATGGAATTGCATATAGGTCAAATACTCTGTCTCCTCCAAGTTTTCAACTTGATTGGAAAAGTTACTTTTAAGCTTCTTGAGATGAAACTCATTTAAAATACAATTTTGTACAGGGTCTGTATTCTTGTGCAGACTATTTTGCTCACAGTTTTGTGCAACAGCTCCCAGCAATGCAATATGTTATCCACAGTACTGATTCTTTTTATTCTCCCCATCTTGGAGTTAAAATACATCTCAGTGGTGAATTCAGTTCAGTGTTCATTTAAGCCATTATTTTAATGTGGTTATACAACGTAGGTGTTTTTACTACTTTCTCTGTAATTGTAAATTACAGGTTGAAAATATTTTTGAGAATAACCTAAACTACCTAAAGACAATGTGCCTTCCAAATGATGATGGATATCTTAAGAATAATGATTCTCTGGGCAGTGGTTTCTCCTTTATGCATGTTTCTTCCCATCTACTTTCTGTAAGGGATGTTGGGGTCAAGGGATATAGTTGCTGCTAATGCCAAATTCTAAACTCTAATATCTACTGATCTATGACAAAATTTGTAATTGCAATAGAGACTTGAACAGCAAAGAGAGAAAGGGGGGGCAAAAGAAGCCTATTTATCTGAAACACCAAGCAAAGCTATGAAATGCAAAAGGGTAACAGCGGTTTCACCAAGAATAAAATATTCATGTTGCTAACTTACATAAAACAAAAGATGGAGTGTTTTCTGCAGGGAAATTACTTTCTCTGATGAGCTCCATTTATGCATGATAGAGTTTTAAATTTTTGAAAACCCCCTTGGTTATTTTTTCTTTTTTTTTTTGATTCTAGCGGTTTTAATTTTAAGCTTATAAACAGATAGATGTAAAATTTCTTGCTGAAAGGGCCTTACTCTATTTAAAGTCATATTTATTACATTCAGCAAAAGCAGAATTGCTTCTGTCAATGACAATGAATAGAAAATCAATATTTAAGACTGCAGTCTTATAGACTTCATGTTACAAAGTGGATACTTCACTTTTACACTGCCCTATATTAAAATGTGTCTTCATTTGCTTCCAGTACATTTTTAACGTTCTTCATGTTATAAAGTATGCTCCAGAGGTTCTAGTTTTGCATGGGGTAACTGGAAAGCAGACAGTTGCAGATGGAGATGTCTAACAGTAAAGTTTGTTTGTCATGCAGAAGGGGTATGTGTATGGCCTGAGTCTGTGCATTTCTGGAAGTTAGATTGTATAATCCAGACAGAAGCACTGAATGTTTGGTGATTCTTTCCTCATCTTGAGGTTTTCCAGTTTCCACTGCTAGAGAAATATGGTAAGTAGAGTAGTAAGTTTGTTCTAGGACTCTTTTGTGTGTTTGAGTTTTTTTTTTTTTTTTTAATTTGTGACTTTTTGCTTTTTGGTCTTTTTTTGCCTTAAAAAAAGTTATTGTTTATATATTTATTTATTTTGGTGTTATTTGTGCAGATCATGCTCTCTGCGTATATTTTTGAGAAATTTGACATATGGTAACGATTGAAGTATATCAGCAGAATTATTATGAGGTCTGATGTGCTTTTTTCTGTGCTGATGGCGGATCAAAGTATATGGTTTCCTTGTCTCAAAGGCAAACCCTGAAGATATCAGCGTGGGGAACTTCTTATGTGTTGTGTTGGTTTGATATGGAGCTGAAGCTAGAGAAAGGAAATCAGGAGATTTGGTCTCAAGCTCCTCAGCTTCTCTGAAACATTAATAAACCTACTTTGTTTCTGTATTGTTATAAACAGCTATTTGAAGGCCTGGTAATTACTGACCTTATTGGATTTTGGCCAAGTTATCAGACTTAAAACCTTCTAAATCGTTGCTTCTGCCAAGCTTTATGCAGTACAGCACATCAGGTAATATTACATTTCAGCAGTTTAGGGTGAGTTGTTGGCTTCTGTTCAGTGTCCCAGAAAAAAACCCCAAGAGAAAATAATTCAAAGTTTATGAAAAATGTGTTCTTGGAAGGTGGTGGATAGTGCTAGGGTATGAAAGAATGTGTAAAACAGCAGTAAATAAAATGTGTCTATTCAAAATGAATGCCATAGCCTGATTATCTCTTTTTTTTTTTTTTTACTATAAACAATGCAATAGTTTTAGAATCTGTATTTATATGGATGCTAGAATAAAGCCAATTTTGATGTCCCCTAAAGCAAACATTTTGTTTAAATGCAATGAATATTATTGTTCTAATTTGTTTGAATTAATAAAGTTTTACCTACTAAGTAGATAAATAGTGAAATAGATTTAGATCATTGCAGATAAAAGTCATAGAGTATAGAATGAATATGCATCCTAGGGAATAATTAAGTGCTTAAACATTAGGGGGATAATGCTACTGTAGTTTATTTTCTCTTGTCAAAGTGTTTGCTGGTCATGTCTGCTAACAGCATCTTTGCCCTTGACTCTTCAAAGAGAGAGATGATGATTATTAAGAGATCATGGTGGTGACAGAAGCATAACTCTTGAGAAATTCAAGATGAACTAAGAAATGGGAAAAGTTTGAGCTGCATATCAACAAATGATGAGAAACTGCATGCTTTTATTATGCTTTCCTTATTTTATGAACTGAGAATAGAATGCAATTTTAATATAGAGCCTTCTAATGCAGCTATTACTAGGAAATAAGTAGGTGCTAGTATCAGTATTTCTGGGAAGTGGAACAGGACAGCCTGAGAAGCAGAGCCAGTTCAGTGCAGCCTGCTGTGAGTGCAGGATGGCTGGCAGGGCTGGTCAGGCCATAACGTGCCGTAGCTGGAAGAATTAACCAGATTTGAGACCCTTTTGCAGGACATTCTGGGTGATACAGGCTGCTGTAGTTGAGTAAGTTGAATGAGGTTGTGAAGGAAACCGATGGCAGAATGAGAAGCCTTGATTAAGACTCTCTGTTTGTGGGCAATTTAGTTAAATTGAAGGATCATCTTTGCCCTCACCTGCTTAAATTTGGACTACAGTTGCAGTATGTGAGACTGTAGCTGAATTTGATTCTTCCCTACGTATATCAATGTATTGTGTTATAGCTATACTTCCCTTCTTTCTTTTCCCACAGCCTTCAGAGAAAAGGTCAATAGGATTGAATAATAATAATAGGTAGTTCTAATATTGTGCTGTACTGTAGCTCTCAAAAGGCCTTTTCATAACAGGTAAATTTAATTAGACCTGGTCAGAAACTTCCAAATAGGACAGACTTCTGTTGTAGAATACTGATTCGATAGGACTGACTGGTTTGACTCCAGCTTTTGTTTACCTAATTAATTTTGATAACAGCACAAGACGTATTTGCGGATATTAATATGCAACACTAGTTCTAGCAGTGAGTTCTTTCTACAGGGAAATATTTTTCTATTGATTTACATGATTGTTGGGAGAAGTCCTTAATGTACTGAGATTAAGTATGGGCTTGGGAACTAGCCAACAGCCTTATCAAGAATTCAACTTTAACATATTTTGTGCAACATCTTACGTACTCCTTGTATGTAACTGTTTACCATATAACTCATTCACCACCCTGGCAAAAACTACAAGCAAGTGTGCTGATCCTCTTGGCCCTTCATTGCAGGTTTAAGTCCGTTCTATTTAGAATATGGTGGTTGCTATCAAGTAGTGATCTATAAAGTGGCATTTAGTAGGTAATGCTTTCCCCTCTGAGTAGATAGATTCTGTGGTGAATTTATTAGAACTTGTTATAGTAACTCTTATTTAAAAAATGTAGTAATATTGACCTTGATATAGGTAAAACGAGCTATTTGATTTGATCTCAGTATAGTAATGATAATTTCATTTTGCTCTTCTGCTGTCAGCTGCAGACGAAAAAGCATGTTATGATGATAAATGGGAATTTGTACCATCCTAAGGAGGCATTTGTTGCAATATAACAGCAATTCATACAAACTTATAAAGGTCTTAATTATAAATGTAGAAGAAATACTAACCTAATACACAATTCCAAAATAGGAGGTGCATAAGGTCAAAGACGCCTGAAAAAAAATCAGGATAACACTTCATTTCTCCAAAGTTGTTCAGACAAATTTGTGAGCCAGTAACATCTTTAACTCTGACACGGGGAAACTGCCAGGCTGTTGGGTGCACAAATTGTAGAGGTTAGCTATGAATTCACATTACATATTTGGCAAATGGTGTTTTGGGTCTGTTGAAAGGATCAGCACAGCTAAGAATGATTAAAAGCTTGTAGTTCTTTTGGCTCCCATAACTCTTCATGTCCCCTACTGCCACCATATAGACCCTTTGTTACTTACTTTATACTATGGAATATTCCATTGACTTCCTTGAAATTATTCTGGAATTTTACACACTGATGTGATATACAGCATACTTGATTCGTTACAGGGGTCTTCTTCATGAATGAAGCATGCAAAGAAAAGAGGAAGAAATAACTTTTTTTCCCCAAAAAATACAAGACTAGATCCAGGGAATATTTTTAATCATTAGCATAAAGATGCTGCCACTTTCCAGAAGGGAAGACATTTTGTAGGAGATGTTTAGCCTTGAGGCAGTTCATTCTTTACACAGAGGCATAAGAAATACAGCTCCTGGCAGTTTTTATCATTACTAATAAATGAATAAGCATGGCTTCTGAAAAAACATGTTTCTTCAGAAGGACATGTTACACTGTTCTTATCAATAATTCTATGCAAGTATAATTCAAGCCTGTGGGATTGTATTGTTGCAAGTTTTTTACACGATAACTTTTCATAAAAGAAAAACAGACTGAGATGATGAATGATGGATGAAAATTTTACATGTAATTAAAAGAAGAGAGTTAAATTCCCAAATTCCTTTAATAAAGGCAATAATAATAATAAAAAAAACCCTATGCAGCCATGCTATGGTAGATAACGTCCGATTAAAATGGTCTGCATGCTGGTAAATTGGGTAGGTTTATATGAGAGAGATTGACAACCTTTAAACAGTCATGGATATGTGAATAGATGACCTGTTTTGCTTCTTATTTTATTTCTGGAGATAAGTAGATTAACGATTTGTGCTTTAGACTACAATCAGAGTTTTTAGGGCAAGAGAGTCTGAGAGACAGCAATCTTGTAGGAATACTGCAAGATCTCGGTGAGGGTTGGAAAACTGTTAACAGATGTGCTATACAGAGCTCTCATTGTGTCCGTGAAGTATATGAGCATCACCGAACAGATTTTTGTCAGACATCTGGGGAGCAGAAGGAGGATGATTAGGTCATTGGAGTTAACTGAGGTAAACATCCAATCATGTCAGAACTAGGGAAAAAATCATTCAAAGGCAAGGCCATTCTTTGGCCAAAAATATCTTGACCATAAGTGATTTTTACACTTGGTCATGTTTGTGTCTTTTTGGGTTTCAAAACTTAATTCTTCAGAGGTAAAACAGCAGCTTGTTCAAATCTGTTAGGGAAAGTGGCGTCTCCTGATATTTCCTGGTGATAATATTTTATCTAAGCAAAACCAGAAGACTGTTTTTATAGTAAGTGTCTAATGAAACCCTAGTGCAACAGAAGACTTTGTGGAAAAGCATAAATGGAGATGATTTTGAAGAGTAGATATGGTTATTTTGCACGATGTTTGTCACCTTGAGAGAGAGAGGACACTATGATGGTAGATGAGTCTTGCAGGGCGTATCTGTTTCTTATTACTCTATATAGCTTGGTTCAGTAATGTTAAGAATTTAAAAACTGCCATGTTTGCTATCTTTCCAATGCATATATGTCATTGTTCTGCCTTCCCATTTGTTTTATATTTTGACTGCTGCTAGCACTATATTTCAATGAGCATTTTCAGTAAGAACTGCACATACCAAAAAAGTAGCACCTAAATTCAGCTGGCACCAACATGGACATGTCCTGTGTACATCACCATGACTTTGACCCTCAGTGCAGCTGTTGTCTCTGTTTATATTCAAACGGACGTGCTGTAGGTGGAATAGGTAGATTGCAGCATCTGCTGCTTTACAAGCACTCTTCTACTCACGTGCCTGCAAATTCTGTCCCTGCCTTTGGGATGATGCATCCTTCAGTGACCTAGAAAGGAGGAATCTTCTTTAATCCCTTCCCTCCTCCATAATTATCCTGGCTTCTTTGCAGCATGTTCTGCTACGAAGGCCTAAGACCTATAACCTCCTGTTGCAACCAGTGGGAAAGTAGAACTCTCCACACTGTGTTGTCCTCTACTGTTTGGAAGATATGTGGTTTATCCAAAGCACAGAGCAGAGTGCAAAATTTGCAGTGAGGGCAGGTTTTTTTAATTCACTCTGGAAAGGCCGAAAGAGAAGGTTGAAAGGTGTTCATCGTTTGTCCTGGTCATTATTTAGTTCATTTTTCATATTCTTAACTCTAGACTTAATTTTCCCTCAGTTTTTTTTTTTTTTTTTTTTTTTTTCCTTTCTGGTAATCCTGCCTCAGACATCTTGATCCTACATTATCTGTGAAGAATAGGTCCAAACCAGAAAACATATATTTGTTCATACTCCGCTGTTATTTGACTGTTATAAATATGAAGACAAAAACATCTGCTGTGTAGAGGCTAGAAGAGTAACTCCAGAGCAGAGCACAAGGGAGACGTAAGAGATGGTTATACCCCTACAGGGGGAAAACAAACGTTACCTTTGCACAACCCTGTAGGCCTCCTCTATTCCTCTATGTTTAATCTTGTATCTGTCCTTTGGTAAGTGACTATCCAGTGAAGCAGTGTAAAGTGAAAAGTATTGTCTTTCTTTCATTGCAACAGGATTTTGCACTGAAAGAAAAAGAAAAATCTGAGGAACCAAGAAAGCTGTCAGGAGTGGACAGGGTGCTGATTGAGAAAGCATGTGCTCTTGTTGGGCAAAGAGATCTGTGTTAAGTGAGGGTTGAGAATAAGCCATATGGTAAAAGGCTAGCTCTCTATTTCAGCTTAGCTGAGTATAAGAAAATTGCTCCTATCTCCCATAAATTACACTGTTTCTCCAGTTAATGTACAATCTCATAGCACTTGCATATTAAGCAACATTTATAAAAAATTCATGAAGATAAAGAGTCCAAAGCATTCAAAATCCAATAGCAGGCAATGTGATGTTTAAGTCTTGCACAAAAATTGAAGCCTCCTTCCATTCATCCGAGAGCTTGCAGCCACTTAACAAGGCATTTGTAGAGTTCATGCTTAATAGCCTACTTCCATGCTCATTGGCTGCAGTATAGATTATATGAGTTCAATGAACAGTTCTTTATGTGGGTTATCACAGACTCTCTTTTATCTGGATTTATTACGTCTGGCAGCAGTGTGCATAAGCCCAAGCTGTAAAAGATGACTGCTGTACTTCTGAAGATGTATGTCTCCCTTTTCCTAGTTCCTGGAAGTTCTCCAGCATGACTGAGAATATCAGGACATGGATGATTGGCTGTGTGCTGTTGGAGATCTGTAGTTCCTTCTGCATCTTTGAAAGCTGGAAAATGTAAACTCTTGCAGAAAGTAATGTGTTCACTGAGTTGATACCAGGCTTTCATTAAAGGGTGCTTGTTTTGCTTTTCACGGTGATGGACTTGTCTGCATTTTCACTGTAGTCCTTGATTTTAAAGGATTTTCAATTTTTCAATAGAAGTTGGTTCTGTATTGCAAAAGGAAAACCACAGTGGCCTTCTGGTAGATAAGCTTATTTAGTTCTCTACCTTTTAATAATTAAAAAATAGTTTGACTTCTGGTTTTTTTTGTACTGAAAATTATGATTGGAGGTCATGAGTTCATGCAAGTAAGCTTTGCGGTATTTTCTTTAAATACAGCCAACAACTCGGTGATGTTTGGTGTACCTAAGAATGACAGTATTTGAATTTCTTGGTCTCTTGTGAGAGCCTTAGCGAGTACGAAGCAGTTTACAAAGTCTTGGTCAGCAGCAGTGGATATTTAAAACAAACAGGGAGAGACTGGCTTTGATATTTTCATTTTAGTCGCGATCTTTTTATGTGTATTTTTGCAGTGATATCTACTTAGGTGAGAGCCTTGCTCTGCTAGGTGGCATACAAATACACAGTAGATAATAATGTCTCACTAAAAGTGCTTTAATACAGACAGAGTTAACCCTTACAGGTTCTGAAAACAAAATGAGGTTAATTGATTTTTCAGGATCAAGTAGTGTTTTGTCTGGCAGAGGAAGATGGTTCTCAGGTAGCAGAAACAACATTTAAGACATTACCACAAGTAGGTAAACCCCCTGCCTTAAGAAATCTCAGAGGTTTCCAGAGTTGTGTATTAATTTAATTTGGACAAGCGCAATCAATACGTAAAGACTGCTTAAAGCAGTGCAGTTTAGGCTTCACAACAATTTCCAGTCTTAAGCTCGTTCGAAATGATTGTACTTACTGTATTTATTGTACTTAACAGCACAGTGGCTGGATTGGGAAGCTTTCTAATTTTATTATGCAAGTAGGCATTAAAGTCTTCCAAAACAAAGAATAATGTTTAATATTTACATTTCACAGACAGTACACAGGACTATGTGGTAGATTTAAGAGGTGGAATCTGTTATGACCTCCTGCAGTACGTGACCTTTTTCGCAGTCCGATCTCTACATAATTACATTATGTTGCAGTTCAAACAGTCACTTTCTGTAAAGAAATATTTTAGTATTCCCTCTCACTATTAAAAGGTCATACCTCTTTTTCTAGACTTACCCAGCTGTCAGTTTGTAGCCAGTGGATTTTGTTACAACTACCTGTTAGTTATAACAGGTTAGATAGCGTTCTGCTATCAGGAATCTCTGCTTGTTAGATACTCATTGCTTGTTACCAAGTTATACATTAAACCTTCTCTGTAAAAACTCATTATGGACGGAGATAACGAAGTACTGTGGTGAAAAGGCAGACATCGAATCATCCTTCTGGTTTCATTCTGAATATTTTTCAAGTTTTCAACATCTTTATTGAATTGTAGGTGTTCAAACTGGTCCCAGTGTATGGTATTGTCTTGATACTGCAATGTTCATACTAACGATAGAGGCAACACTATTTCTCTTCTGTTCCAGATGGTTCCTAATGCATTCAAAGAATTTCTTGGCTACCATATTGTGCAGGAAGCTCTTATGAAGTGCAGCCTTTCTGCTTTCTAGGCTCAATATATATAATAATGTCTAATCTTTGCAAGTACTCCACGTTGAAATATTGCTATATGATAGTTATTTCTAATCTCTTTGTAATGAAATGGTACGGAAGATCACTGATATGATGTTTCATTAATATTTTTTAGTTCTACTTCAGAGAGCTCAATGAGTAAAATAAAAGAGAACAGTGTGGGGCACGTGGTGTATTGTGCTTTTCTCAGCGCACCTTGTAAAAAAGAAAGCATGTGTTAAGCTCACAAATACTTGTAAAGCTAACCTAAAGAAAACAACAATGCTTAATTTCCTTGTTGAATATTCTATGCATGAATTAAAATGCTACCATTATAGCACAGATTCCTGGAAGATCTCGAGGGATGTTATTCTTCCAGAATGAAATCTCGGCAAGGCTGGGGGGATTATTATGGATTTGCTGAATTCGCTGTTCATAAATATTCTTTGCTTGTAAAGACATACAAAAATATTATTTGCAAGTATGCTCAGACAGGTGGCATAACAGAAACAATGAAATGCTCTATGTGGTGATCATGTTACCAATGATAATATTCAGTTGAACTATTATGTAAATATTGATTATGGAATTTAAGAAAATTAACTTCAAAATACTTGTCCTAAAATTCTCTTTTTTTTAATTCTCTTTTTTCTGCAGCTGGGGAAGAATGCAATGATATATAACTCTGTCCAAAAAGTTGTCATAGTTATGGTCTGGGACAAACTCAGTTAAAATAATATTATCATGGTGAAAGCACAGTTATTTTTAAGACAATTTTATATCAATTAGCCACTACACCCAAACTTCTCAAGGAAGAGTGCTACAATTATTGTTATTTAAGTGCTCTTTAAAGAACAAATAAAAAGAAAATGAGCGTAATTTTCTGCCGTTGAAGAGAGAGATTATGGTTGTTAACATACATTATTAGAGGGTGAGTAAAGCTTGCTGCAGAAATTTCCTCAAATATGGGCATAGAAGAAGTTTTACAAGTTCTTAAAATCGAGTTATAATTCTGTAGAACTTTGCTTTTCCCCCTATCTTATCGTTTTAAAAGTTTTCAGCACCTAATTTTCAATTCACTTACTGCAGTTGCCATTGCAGCTTGTAGTTTGCTGGCCTCCAACTGTGCTGAACCTGCACCAGCTTCTTGTTAATCACTGACATGAGTTGCTGCTTCTGGAAGGAACAACTCAGCAGAATGTAGAAAACACTCTGTTCCTGCAGCCCAGGGCATGCTCTGTGGACAGCTCGTCACCATATTCAATAACTCTCTATATAGGATCACCAGAGTCCTGTGACAGAGCAATAACTTTTATGGGTTTAACCTTAGAATTTCCAAGCAGTTTGCTATGGGGAGGGAATTGCATCTCCTGCAGGTGGGGTTGTTCCCTTTAGACTGATGAACATTTTCTCTCTTGTGCATAAATAAGTCCGTTGTTTGAGATATTATATTTACTGGAACGTAACGCTAAGGAAAAATTAAAGACTGTCTTCAGAAGCTGCTGATACCCTGCAGATGGTTTTAACTATGAGTCACAGTTCTCAAGAAAAAGGTGACAAGAGGCTAACGAAAAGACAGAGAGCAAAACTGGGTAAGTAGAAGTAAGTAGAAGCAGAAAAGACAATATAAAAGGGGTTTAATATGTGAGAAATGGGGATACACTGTGGAAGATGAGATATGAAAAGAATTTAAATAGAGGAAAGGGAAAGCAATGCAAGATTTGCCAAAAGATCAGAGGAACCCGCTCATGAGCCCCAGTTTGAAAATTGTCAAGTCAACAATCTATAGGTGTCTGAACTTCTTCCACACTTCATGGATAGTTTAATTACACCCACATGCTAAAAGAAACTACATTTATTAATCCTCTTTTTAGTAACTTTTCTCACCCTTCTCTCAAGGCAGTAGTATTTGGAGCACCTACATATTGTTTGCATCAGAAAGGCACCATTTCAAGGGCGTGTTTGGGCTGTATGCCTTTGTGGTTGATTTTACCTACACTGCTTTGAAATTAACTGGGACCATGGCCATTCAAAAGTTATCTTCAATACAAATGCAGACCTCAACCTGCTTATTCTGTAGGTGACAATGTGTTTTAGTTTTGTAATAAAAATAGAGTACTTATCACCCTGTTGTGCAAGTACCTCTTCGTAGATGCCTGTATTATCCTGGAGCTTATTTATGGGTGGGACATGCCATTAGTCTTTATAGTTGGGAACACCAAAGCAAAAGGATTTCAGCCTCGTCTTTCATAACAAAGCCTTTGATCTTTCTGTCACAAGACATCCTGTTTCTAATACTCCACAGCAAACACTTAATTCTGACTTAAATCAGAGTTGTTTGCACTAGGGCATTCTTAATGTGGGTGTACAGTTTCTTGATTTTTTTTTCCTCTGGCTTTCTAGTTTAGGAACCTTTTTTTGCATGGAATAGAAATATTTATCAAAAGGAGGCCTCCTGGTAATCGGGAATTTAGTGAAAAATCAAGAATGTAAGGCTTATGTCGTTCAGTCATCTATTAAGCAATCCTGTTGTTGTTGAGGACCTTTTCTGGAAATACTATGGTTAGGGTAGGCATTGTCTTGGTGAAATATTACTTTTTCCATTGATCCGGTCACATATTTTGTTGTTTGGTATGATGTGTTTGTGTACTGTTTTCTCTGTAAAAAGTCTCTTTATGTCCCTGACATTTCTCACCGGTCTTTTTGTTTCCAGTAAACTAGAGTGTTGTGTTTCCTGCTTGTCTGTGGTCCGTTTTGTGTTTTGGTTCTTCAAAAAAATAGATTACTCCTTCACTTTCTCACGTTCTCAGTCTCTTGTGGGAAGAAAATTGTTCTTTTCTAGAAGTTGAACTCGCAACTCTAACTCTTCAGAACTACTGAGACCTAGGTCTTGTCTTTTTCAGCCATACAAGAAACACAATGTTACAAGTTATTGCATAGAACCACTCTTAGGAGTGGTGTTTTTAGGCTATTTTTCTAGTACAGTGATACAAGATAGTATTTGTACATTTGTGTTTTGGTTTTAATAACTGTTTTCAGATTGAAATAGGGGGTTTTTTTGGTTGGTTTTTTTTTTTTTTTTTAAATAACTCTGTCCTGAAAAGCACATCTTGCCCCCAAAACACCAAAGTTAAGCTAGTTTATGAATTTTAAAAATATGTCAGCTTTTGCGTACAAAGATTAAAATCCATGATCTTCCTATCACTCTGCAGTTCAGGTTTCCATGTATCATGTAAGAAGTATCTATGTACACAGGAATTTACTGCTGCTAGGTGGTATCTTAGAGCACTGGCTTCATATCTTCATTATGTTATTAAGGCCCCCTAATAATATTTGTAGTGGCCTTCTTACCTGATTGCACTCCATGTGAATCTGTAGGAAATGCAAAGAAATGTTTTTGTGTTGTGATTTAACACGTTTAATCTTTGTTTGTAGTTCGGCTCTTACTATTTCCCCTCAAAATAGCAAATTAATTACTGCCAATGAAATTTGATGTAATTTTGCTTCCTGCTTTTGATAGCATGGCGAAAGTTAACTGCTCAGCAAATAAATCTTGCAGAGCACTCTGTTGCAGTTTAACAAAATTTATGCTATCAGTTGAGGGAGCTGGTGGAAATGTTGTACTTATGGCTCTCCAAAATGTAATTGAGAATGTCAGGAGAAATCATTACAAAATATGTGATTGCCCAGATTTATCTGTTACACTAGACAGCTTTAAAGCATGCAATATATACAAAAGGTGGAGAGCTGCAGAGCTGTTCAGGTACAGTAACACAGCTATGGAACGTGGCCAAGTGAGTCATACATTTGTTCTAGCTACATATATTTTAAATATAAAGGAATGATTACCAGTGTCAGGTGCTTTATATGACTCACATTAATTTTGAGGAGAGGATAAAAGCTAAGAACTCCTCCGTGCACTGGATTTAAAGACAAAATGCAGAGGACTCGAGGAATTAGGCAGGCAAGGCACACAGTTCTTTACCGTGCATTTTAAAAGCAATCGTTTTGTTAGTTATGGATCTAGAATGTGAATTCCTGTAACAAATCATGGCAATGCATTTCTGATATTCTGATCAGTGGCTTTAAAAAATGTCATTGGTAACTGCATTTTTTCTGCTACTGTTCTGTGCTTTGTTGTCAAGCTTTATGGAATAATTATGGGATCTGAGGGATGATTAAAATTGCTCTCTGCTGTTTGTTTGTTAAACAGAGAGACATATATCTTCTATACTTTTCAGAAATAAATCTGATGCTTTGAAAATGTGATAGGGAAAAATGCATGAATAGAGAAGAAAAACTACACAGAACTGAAATGAGTACAATACAGTGCAGCAGTGCAGAAGTTACTAATGGTGTGCAGAAATGCATAAACTTACATGTCTTGAACCTGAAACTGTAAACCATGCATGTAAGTTTGATAATTTTTATATGGAAATAATATAAAGGTCTTGGAATTCACCTGTCCATACTTCACAAAATTCACTTTTGATGTATCACTCCCATGATATTAAATGAAAGGCTTTACACACCTCATTGCATTATTGATATGAAAGGCGTCAATTTACTTTTAGACTTTTGACCAGTTTTCTGCTTGAAATCAAGTATGAATTTTAAGAGAAATTTGTTAAGAAATATAGGAAATAGAACTAGATGTTTGATTAGGTAAAATTAGCGCTTATGAAGAAAGCAAAAGGAAGTCTGGAAAGACTCAAATTCAGATGCAAACAGAATGTCGTAATGGTAAAATGCAGAGTGAATAAAAAAAGGGAGAACACATATAAAGAAATATTCAAGGTTGTTTTTCCCTTATTTTGTATTTCATCTTATTTACAAATATTTTCCAATGAAACTGCATTGTATTACTGGAAAGCAGAGACTGAAGAAAGTTTTTAGAAATTGATATACTTCATTTAGTCAGGAAGCACTGCTTATTGCAATGCTGTACGTTGCTCTAAGTAGGAATAAGAAGTGGGTTTACCATTGTCTTATTTACTTTAACCTTGCTAATTTGGTAGAGTTTTTTTTAAGGCCTCCAGAAAAAGAGCTCTATGGGTGAAATACTTTTACAGTCTGCGTGCAGAGCTTGTTTTTACTATTTTGTCCTGGTGTGAAGACCTAGTTTGCAAGGAACAATGTTAAACAGTTGAGAGAGGAAAGCTGTATAACAATTGTAAATGCAATATGTCTTTATATTTCATGTCCGCATGTTGTTCTCTGATCATGAACATCTCTATAAATAAGGATTAATTGAATGAACAGTGATTCAGTTGTGCTCAGGTGACAAATGGATTCAAACCCATGCCCGTTTGTGCTTACTGAAGGTCTACTAATCAGCTTAGTTGTCAATGTTATTGTTGCCTGATTTACGAGTCTTCACAAAGAAAGAGTTTACTGTGTCAGGAGGCAGAAATGGGCCTTCTGTTGCTAGTATTATTTATTATAAAGGCTGGAATAATAGAACAGCTGCAGGTGAACTTTATCACATAGACAATATCAATTTACACACACTCCTGGTTTTCCACTCTGTAGTACTTTTGTTGATGTTAAACATCGGTCCTCCCGTTTTATTGCTTAATCCTGGTCCTTTTAAGGATAATATTTCAGTTAGTGTCGGTGCGAAGGGACATTGCAAAGCTATCGTTCTGAGGGATGTTCATTGAGGGAGGCGTATGACATTTCTGGGAGACTGTCAGGGCCCTTGTGAAGTGTTAAGATTATTTAGGTGGCTGTGCTGCAGAGAAATGTACATTAACTTGAAATATGGGAAATATCTGTAATAAAGAGTTCCAGTTTATTTGATCAGGGAGAAAACCTAGATAAAGAAAACCCCTGGGTGTTTTTAAAATGTTCCTTAATGCTTTTTATGCTTCTCAAGATGCAGTGAAGGTCAATGCAGTAGGAAATGTCTCCATTGATTTAGATAAACGGTACCTCTTTGCAATGCATTCCATTTTCCCTTTTATCCACTTGAAGAGCTACCATAAGACGTTACCTTAGGCTATCGGGCAATGTGCAAATTTTTCATAACCCCTGGTGAGGTTATTAGGTTGGCATATCTCTTGCCCTTTAAGGCAAGCGCTTCCACTCAGGCTTTTTCATTTGTTGTTGTTATCGTGGTGCTTACATTATAAATATTTATTTCTGGTAGTAATTAACTTCTCTTGTATTATATTAACCTATAAACCAGAATGATATTCAAGTTACTTTGACTTTAATATTAAAATAAAATCAAAATATTTCTTCTTTCGTGTTTTATTTGTTTGTTGGCATAGTTGCTTTGTAACCATTTCTGACTAATACTGCAGGGCTTATAATGCATAGCACAATACTCAGACTGAATAATAAGACAATGTACATATGTAGTCAGAAGATTTAAGAGTATCTACTAACAGCAAAACACAATTTAGGATGTCCCAGTGGTGAAACCATGGCCCTGTGAACTCAACAGGAGTTTTGAAGCTTGCATCACAGAATTTATTGCTATAGAAAACAGTCTTGTTTAATGTCTAGATAAAATAGCTATATATATATATAGGTTTATATGTATAGTGGTACAAAAATACTACGTTCAGTTTTGGGCTGCTGAAGCATGTCCAGGGAAAGGCAAGAAGCTGGTGAAGGGTCTGGAGCACGTGTCTCTTGAGGGTCTGCTGAGGCAACTGGGGCTGTTTAGCCTGGAGAAGAGGAAGTTGAGGGGAGACCTTATTAATGTCTACAACTACCTGAAAGGAGGTTGTAGCAAGGTGGTGGTTGGTCTCCCGACCCCCTAGCCACAAGACAAGAGGAAATGGCCTCAAGTTGATTGTATTGGGAAAAATTTCTTTACTGAAAGGATTGCCAAGCATTGGAACAGGCTGCTGGGGGAAGTGATTGAATCACCGTTCTTGCAGGTATTTAAAAGGCATGTTGATGTGGCACTTAGGGACATAGGTTGGTGGTAGACTTGACAGTCTTAGGCTAGGGGTGTGGCTCAATGATTGTAAAGGTCTTTTTTCAACCTAAACAATTCTATTATTAGTTTACAAATAAAGTAAGGAAAGTTCATATTCACAATTGTACTGTAAGATTTGTGTTTGTATTTAAAGGGGAATGCGCATTTTTCATAGTCAGAAATTAACACAATTGAGACAATAATACTATAGATCATTTGCTGAAAGAAATATTCAAAATGTACAATAAAATTTTCTTTGCTAAGTTACTCCTAACAGATTGAAGCCTCTCTGAAGATAAAGAAAGCCAATGCAAGAAATTATCTTTAGCTTGTACCTACTCTAATGAAAAACGTGAAATACTAACCTAGAGGAAAAAAACCCTGTGAATAGTTTTCTGCTGAGTTAGAGCTGAGCGGGCACCATAAATACTGCAAAGAATGTCAGAGATTGCTTGAATTAAGGCGGTGGGACCATACTTGCAGGGAAAAGTCTGAGAAAGGTCTGGAGGAATGAGCTTCATTGAGGAAGAAGTGAGCTGTCAGATGAATGGATGTCCTGTCGTAGGGTTAAAAAATTTTGCAAACCCACAAAAATCTTAAATAACATTAAGTTCATTAAGTAGAACAAATTTAGAGAGAGCCTATCTTGCCACGAGTTTTCAGTGTGGATCCAAATAGCCACAACAGGAAGAAAATTTGCGTCTCTTCTGACAAAGATGAATAATGCAACCACTGCATTATTGATGTGGAATAAATATTGAGATTTGATTTGTTTGAAATCTCTTGATGTCTCTTTAATAGGGCAGCATATTTTTTTTAACTGTCATGCTTTCTGTAGGAAATAACCTTTTGTGGACCCAACTTAAGTAGTAATGTTTGAAGCCCAGAAGAACTGGTTTTATTGAAAAAATTAGGGCTCTGAAACAGACCTTTTTGGACTCTGGAAGATGAATTGCTATCCTTTGCCAGTCTCTGGTGGCTTTTCATAGGCCATATATGCCATAACCCTTTCTGCAGTTCAGCCAGAGTTTTCCCTGATGGCTCCTGACAAAGTACACTTAAGTTAGGTTTTACAGTTCCCCATTGCAAAGATTTTGTAAACTGAGGCTCATAAATAAAACATACCCTAAAGAAACATTTTATCTTTAGGTAAATTCTTTAGAGTGATTTTAATGGTAATAGAGATTTTGGTCTTCTCAAATTACGTTACATCACATTTTAACCTTAGATTACCCTACAGATCATCCAGAGAGCAAAGCTAGATGGATTTATAACTAGCTCACACTACTAAATTCACCTTTGGGAATATATTGAAATGCTACTACTGTCAGTTATAAACTCTCAAAAAACAGCTCTAGTGCAGAAAAATTCAGAGACTAATAGCAGGTTGGAAGTCAGCGATAAAAGGTAGGAACTCTTAGAATACTACTGTCATTTCTGAGAAGAAGGTTGAATTTGGATCTTGTCACTTTCTACTTTATGGGTGTTTTTGTGGTTCCAGCTGTGGTGGTAGGGAACTATTCCTTGAGATTACATTTCCAACACATAGTTCAGAATCTCCCAGTAACAGAGAGATTGCAAAACACTTAGGTTTTTTTCTTTATCCTGAGAGAATAATTATTTAATTTTTAATTTGCGTGGTGCATAATATTGGTGTCTGTGAGTTCTAGAATTATCTGCCCTCTAAGAATTCCAGGGCAAGGCAGCATTTCCTGTGGTTGTCATTCTTTTCCCAACACAATGTTACTACAGATGACCCTATTTAGATTTGCTTTTTCTTTTCTTTGTACGATTGGCTCTATATACATGAGTGAGATGGAAATGCTCAGAGTCCACTAGTATGATTGACTGCACGTGATAGGTGCATGTTTAGCTGCATTTGTTAAAACAATGCAGGATTGAAAAGGAGAGACTAGCGTATCCTGGGATTATAATTTTGTGAGAATGAATGGGGACTTCACAGAACTTTCAGTTCTGCTGCCTAAAAGCATGATAGGAGTCCTGTAAACTACAATCTCTAATTTTAGCCACAAATGACCTATACTGATACTTTTGTACATTGGTAGGTAAAACACATTTGGATCTATTATTATAAACTATTCTGTCTGACATCATCCGTTAACTAACCATTATCTATTGCTGCAATAGATTAAATGAAGTGTGGAAAAGGGATTTTTTTTTTTTGCAGGGATTAGAGAGGGTTTATGAGGAGCTATATTGCATGAAATATTAAATTGAGGATATATCCATTTCTCACAGAAATGTCTTCAGTTACACAGGTATCTTACCATTGATCTTTCTGATACTACATTAGATGTACTTCTACTGAAGTATCACGTGTATTATTTGAAGTATAATAAGAAAGTTGTGGGTTGTAATATTGCCAGAATATGAGTCTTAAAAGAGTTATAGCAAGCAGTTCTGTTTAACTGTCACTGATCAGAACTGTCCTATTGAGATAAAATCTAGAATTAAGTAAACACTCTGAAAATTAAGCAATGGAGAGGTCAATGATAAAAAAACCAAACCCCAAACCAAAACTGCAGAGATTTTAAACGCTTGAAAAGGGAAACCAAGACTTTAAAAGCACGTAGCAAGTAAATTTGTATGTTGCATTTTGTGGGGAATATGATGATACAAAACTATATTTTTTTCTGCAGCTTTGTTCCTGCTACTGCTGGTTTTTTTGGCTTGGACTTGTTTTGTTTTCTGCAGAGTGTTTGTTGAAGGAACTTGCCAGGATACTGTATGCTGCTTATTATTTGCAGTCTTTAATGGCCTAATAGTCATTTAACTATTTTCAAGATGTGTTGAAGTGTTACATCTACAGTCATTATCTTCACAAAGTATATTTTCCTGCAGTATTTTCGCCTATTGGCTTATTTCAGAGTTGTGACTTCTGGACAGCCAAGAGTTATTTCCTTGTTGTATGTTTAGTATTTATAAAAGACTGTATTGATAAACGTGTGAGGTGACTGATCTTTATTCAGCGGAATTTTCAGTGTTTTCCCTGCAAAAATGAAAGGTAAGGTTGGATTTGTTACTTGTCACAGGTTGATTTACTTCTGGTATTACCATATTTCAGTGAAATATTTGTTTTCATTTTGAGAGAAGTGAGGACTCATTAAAAGAATCTGAGAAAGTGCATGAACTTTTCAAACAGATGAAGTTAAAAAGAGAGGCCAAACTGGGAGGCTGCCAGCCCTGCAAGTTTCCCTTTAAGTAACTTAATGAGATTTCAGTGAACATTTGTGCCTTTTGTAGGTTTCCTTTAAAAACATAGCAGGTTTCAGCCTATTTGTAAACGTATTAACTGCATTTCCTTCTGTCTTCAAAGGTTGCAGATTTGGAGGAGATGATGAAAGTCATTATTGCAAGAGAGTGTTTGAGACTTTCAGCCCCATCTTTGCCCTATTTTTTTACACTCTGCAGGCAGCGCAGTGGTAGAATACTCAGTGGGATACCTGCTTTAAAGCCCTCGTTTTACCTTTAAAAGGTATGCTGCTGACAGTGCATTTTTAAAAAGGTCTTAAACTTGAACTGGCAAAAAGGTCTATCTACTAAATACAAAGACTTTGATATTTTTTGTTTTCTTTCTCTCTGAAATTTACAATGGGGTTGAAAGGTCCTGAGAGTTGAATGACCCATCCAGCAATAGCTTTTGTCGGTATGCTATGTGGATTTGAATGAGTCTCGCTCCCAGCAGATTATTAAAGCTGTTGATTTAGTTTGGCTCTAGATTTACATGTATGTCTCAAATATAATTTAAGAAAACAGAAGCTTTATTAGAAGCACTGTTCTTCCTTCCCTTTCCTTTTCTCCTTCTGAAACTATTATTGTGAGCGCAGCTATGTGCATTGGAGCATAGTTACGTACAGTAAGCAAGTGTAAAGCAAACTGTACACAGAAAAAAAATCTACGGACTTAGCAATGATTGTTTTTGCAGTTACTCAACATTCAGTTACTGCATTTTTGTTTTTCTTGCCACATGCCTAGTACCTACACATCTGGACTGAACGTTGGTGGTTTAAATTTATTTCCTTTAGCAAAAGTAGCTAGAATCTATAATAATAGAAGTTCTATTTATTTGCATTTTATGCAGAAATGTTGACTGATATGGTCTGATTAATACTAATTTGAAAGGTCTAGACTAATTTAAAATATCCATCTACATTGCATACGCGATATACTGAGCTTGTTTCCATTTTGAATAGTTCTTGCCTGCTACTACTGCTTTTTCTAACATGTGATGATGCATTGAATAAAAGATAAAAATAATAAAAGCATCCTATTCTACGTCTTGAGAAGTTTGAGGTCTGAGTTGTGAAGAGCAGGTGTTATCATCCCCTGTTAAATTCTTCGGGAACTGAAACTGCTTTTCTTCTCACTAAGTTCACATCCATAACAATTATTGACACAGTTTATTTCTAAAATTAATTTTGTAAAACAATAGAGAAGGTTCTTTTCTTTCTACTTTTTCTTTGGTTTTTTTTCTTTTTCTTCCATCCTCTTATATAGAATACAGATGAGATCAACTGTGTCTTGAGTGTGAGTTCTTGGAAAAAGCAATTTTTAGAGGGAAACATACAACAGTGGGGTATTTCCAGTGCATGTGAGAAGCAGTGGCAAGGGCTAGTGACTTTGTTTGAATGCCTAGTTAGGGCTGGATTGAGATGCTTGACTCGGACTACTAGTAAAATAACTTGTCTCCTGCAAGTTTCCTGCCTGGATTGCACTTCAGATTCCAACCGCTGCATTTGAGTCTATTCAAATCGTGGATGGGCTTAAGGCCATCAATTTGTAGCTTTTTTTCTGCAACTGGCATTACTCCAGCATTGCTGACAGCCATGGATGTACAACACCTTGAGGATTTGATGTCAGACATTCCTGAGCACTTGAATATTTACTTTAAATTAGATGGGGGGCAGGGAAAATCCATCAAGAAAAAAGTAGGGAAGTCCATGGGACACGTAAGGGGCATTAATAACACAATGGAGACCCAAAATAGGCTACGAATCTCACTGGCTACATTCTGAACTACTGGTTCTTACTTTTGTGCCCAAATCTCCAAGGTGAAAGCCTAATACGAAATTCAATTCAGTCTATTTTCTGAAAGCTCCACTGGTTAAGTCTGTTGAGAAGTGATGATGGCAATTTCTTCTAATGTTTAAACTGCTGTCAAGATGGGATTAGATTCTAGGCCGGACAGTTTGAAACCAATGCAGATCTGTATCTTCATCACCTTCTTTCTTGTCTGTCTACTTGAACCACTGTAAAAGTCAGCTTTGGTAAGCAGCTGTAATCACAGTGGGGTTAAACCCTAAACTTGTTTTTTGTTCCTGATCTCTGATTTCTCCCCTCCCTTGTGTCTTTTTTTTTCTTCAAAATGGGAGGATTTTGGTAATTCTTGATTTACTGTTTTTTATGTGTTAGAAGCTATTAACCTCTCCCTTTCCAGAAGCCCAAATACTGCAGTGGGTGGCCTTGGCACTTGGGATTTTTGAGTGTTCTTTGCTGGGGAACCTGAGAATGAAGGCTTAATTAACACAGAGACATCATTGTAGGCACAGGCAGACAGTTTGACTTCACCTGTCTCTTGCAGAGGAGTGCACATTGAACTGACTGCAGCCAACTCCTGATGCCTTACCTTTCTTTTCTGTTTTCAGTCTCTAGCACAGTCTGCTAGTGCTAGTTGTTGGACATCTCAAGGGATGTGAACAGTTCATGTCCCTTTGCAAGCTCTATTAGGTCTATCCACAGTATTCTCATCCACTTGAGGTGAACTTAAGATGTGAATTTAGATTGCACATATGGCAACGTATTGGACTTAGTATTGACTTCAATTAGACTTGTATTAGCTTGGGGAACTTGGGCAAAGTATTCCTTAATTAAAATGAAGCAAGTGTGATCCCCAAGCAGGGAGTCCAGCCTTGTTCTGCTCTCATAACCATGCACTCAGTATTTGATACTGTGTTCAAATCAGAGAGGGCTGAGGAAGATTAAAGTGGTTTCCGGTCTCAATTTAGTGGATGGAAAAAAATCCCACACTAATGCTAGTATTATCAGGTTTTGCCTTAAGGTTTTAAGGAAGAACTTTGTTTTTCAGGGTGATTTTCCCTGTTTTCACATATGATAGTATAAAAGAAAATAGTGGGGTTTAGATGTCTTTGTTACCAGGCTGTACATGCTTGCAAATTGTTGCAAATTAGTGCCACACACTTGATAATTTCTTTAGGCTGCGTGGCTTAGAGGCATCATTCGTAAAGTGCCAGATATGTCATTTTGTAGGCTCAGGTTTCACAACCAAGGTGAAGATTTGTTTCAACATGGCATGAGTGATTCGCACCAATAACTATTAGAGTTAAAAGGTTAAATGAAATGCCAGTTGTTACTGTGAGACTTTAGTTGCCAGTTAACTTTGAGTGTTCTGGCACTGTAAATAGCACAGAGACTGACTTTTCTGAATAGAAATCCTTCTAGTTCATAAACTAGATCATCTTAGAGGTCCACAAAGTGCATAGCAGATGCTGTTTGCAAAGATGTGAGTAGCTGATTCTAAGCAGCTGAGACATTTGTTATTTTGTAAGAAAATCTAGAGAGTTTTTATTTTCCTTTTAGCATTGAAGTAAAAAATAAGATATACATTGAAATAATAAAATTCAGAGACATCTACAATATTAAAAGGAGTGGAAGAAATTCCTTTCTATTGCTATTTTAATGAAAGATCAGATATCTGAAAATAACTTGTATAACAAGTTGTTTTGGCTGAAGTCTTATTTATCCGCAATGAAGTACTAAACCAAGTGTTTGAAAAATCACGTGAAATGTGTTAAAATAAGAATTTTGGTAGCAAGACAACTTTTAAAGGGTGAACGAGGGGAAAACAATACATTGGCTGTGAAATTCAGTACCAAATCCTGCTTGTTTTAATGTTGTAGAATTCCCATTGGCTGGTGCTAGGAGTGTTTTCTAAGCGGGGTTTTGCTTCAAGCTCTATGAGTACTGGAGCTTGCATTTGAGAGGTAATTTTCAAGGGGGGCATTTTCTGGTTTTATTTTTTCATGCTGGTTTTATTTTTTCATACCCAGGCATATTGAGAAACAGTTCTGGAAATCAGAAGTTTTTAGATCCATATTCAGGGATCGATTTTAAAGCCTTTCTCTAGAAACAGGAGTTAGAAACCAAATAGAATGTCTTACTTGTGACCTCTTCTTCCAAATTTCTTGTAAAAGCTGATAATGGAATAACTTTATATCAGGACCAGAATAAACAATGTAACTCACTTTCTTATTTGAAGTCAAAGAAGCCTTTTTTTGCTGTTGGTTGCATGTAATTTTACTGTTCAAAGAAGATAACTGCTGAAACATCTTTGACCCAATTGCATTTATTTCCAAGCTTTTGTTACTGCATGAATGAGTGGTGTTTCTCTGGCACTAAAGTATTAAGACACAAGATTTTTCCTTAAGTAAAATTTTGCAGCAGTTACCTCAGAAATAAAATGGCCAAACTGGAAGAAATGGCAAAATGTAAGTGAAAATATGGAGTGGGGGGAAAGGGATGTAGATGTTCCATTGTGAAAACCCACTTGATTTTTACTGACCTTGAATTGCATTAGTTGTGTGAAATCTAGCAATTTGTGCATCTGATTGATGTGAAACCCATGATTCATTCTCTTTACCCATTTTATTGCTTTCAATCACATGCTTCATTCTAGAGTAACCAGTTGGTGATCTCTTTTGGACAGCTTCCTTTGAGATTTCATGTTGCCCATTATTTTGAGGGTTTTAGATGTTGTTGTACTGTAACCGTAATAACGGGAAAAGCAAAATATTTTTGGTAGCCTGAACTGGATTCAGGGGCTTCTATTATGCCTATTTGAACCTGTGAACAAGCTGATTCATGTCTCTTCTGGGCAAGAGCCCTTTTAAAGATATTGTAGTGCAACAATAACAAAATAAATAGATGGTTGTGATGTACAAGCTAGTACTTTAAGAATGCATTGAAGCAGGATTCTAAAAGATGATTTTTTCAGGAAGGAAAAAGGATAGAAAGAAAGTGAATGTTTGAGACCTGGAGGATGTCTTCATTTGTTTATTGAAAATTTGATTTTTTTTAAAATAAAATGAGTTTTTCAAGAAATATTTTGTCCAAAATCCCACTTTGGAGAATTTTATTTATCCTCTCAACAGGCAAGTAATTTGTAATATCAGATTTCCATGCTAAATGCCAGGAGGCTGATAACTAAACAGACTATATTCTTTGTGGAGGATTTGTATAGATTACAGATAAGCAAGTTGTCTTAAAAGATAGGTCATAACTTCTTGTGCTGTAAAGACAGCAAAGTCCTTGCTGTTGAAACTACGAGTTGTCCTGTTCATTCATTCAGTGGAGGCAGGCTGTCTTTCAAAAAGTTTTCTTCCCCTATAACACCCTTTTGGTTCATCTCATTAAAATTCATAGGAAGAAGACAAAATAACACTGAAGTTTTCAGGTATATGTCAGTATTAATTTCCAGTATAGGAGATATTTTAAAACATTTTCTATGATTATGCGAAACATAGAAATGGATCTGTGCTTTTTCTTGTGGTCAAACTGCTAAGGTTGAAATTGGAAATTTTATGAATCCAAGTTGTGTTTTCATTTATAGTATTCTGTGGTTTTCTAGAGATTTATCTTGCTCATATTGAGATGTCTGGCTGTGATGATTATAACTTGTAGAGATTGGCGTTCAAATGGTATTGGAGCCTCTGCAGCATTTTGCGCTTCTGTGTGTACAATGGGGAAAAATGCATATTTTTTTTGTCTATGACAAATTGACTTACTATAATTTTGGAACAGCTTTGAGAGTTTTGGGGCATGAGTTGGATACAAGCCCTGTGTGATTAATCGTGACAAAAAATGACAACAATGGATCCAAATATGATTCTCTCTCTGAACAGCAATAATGAAAATAGAGAAAGTTTTTCCAAAATTATATTCAATTGGAATTAAATCAGGAGTGCCTGTAACAAAAGCTCGCTCTCTGTAATCTTGCATGATTAAGACTTAAACAAGAACAACTGATGAGGACGATTTCTTCTCTTCCAATAATCTTGCAAGTGTAATAATGCTGAAGAAGTTTCAGACTTAGAAGCATTTCAACTAACAATATAAACTAGTTTATAAAGCTATTCTTACTCCAAATAACCTGATGAGTCTTCTAAATATCTTCATGCATCACAGTACATTATCATGGCTCACTACTTTCCATGAATGGCATAGTGCAGTGATTGCATATGCTTTTTGAATTAGACTAACTTTGAGAAGCTAGCCCTCTCATGCTACTTCCCACTTGGTAAAAACTATATTTGCATTAGATTTTATTATTTGCAACATCAATTATTTGCTCTGACATATGTTCTACATTCTTTTTACTGTCACATGGTTTGCTTCCCTGGATGCCCTTGACTCCCTGTGTCAGCAGAACGTTCAGATCCGTTTGGTAAAATATCGTTACAAAAATATCTGCTTGTATGCTGCTGAGGATAAATAAAGTTTCACTCAAACATGCGATTTATGAAGCTCTATACATAATCTTAAAAAGATAGCGTATACCCAGTCTTTCAGGCTGTGTCATAAAATATGGTTCTGATATGTTAGATGTAGTAAACTTGTCCTGCATAATCTACTTAAAAGTGTATAATCATCTGATTTCAGAGCACATTTTAAGGTCTAATGTGTTTTTTCCAAAGTCTATAGGCATTAAAATGCCTGAATGACGTCGGTAATCATTTGGGCCGAACGTAAACAACAGGGGGAGAACAAAGAGAAAATCATACCCATCTGATTGCTGTTGGCTCGAACAGGATAAGCAAAAACTCTTCTAAGCCCATAGACTGAGATCAGCACATGAACTCAGAAATAGCACTCTCTAAATATCTGTATAGAAATACACGAAAAACCTAACTCAGTTGATGTCACAGCAGGCAGGCTCACAACATGCCAGTGGACCCACAATAATCAATGAATTTTGTGCTGAATGTAGTACAAATTGTACAACTTTTTTTTCTTTTGTCAGTTGATGTATGGAGGACATTTTTGGATGCAATTTCTACTGACTTAAATGCTCTGCTGGATGTTAAATCTTTCTCTCTCTAGAATGTATGTCTTCTGCATCTTTCTAACGTTTTCATCTTGGTGCCTGTTACCTCCTTTAAAAAAAATGAAATAAAAAAAAAAATCCAATACTTAATTTGTTCCACATAAAGTACATTGCCTTGATAGTACTCAAAATTTGTTCTTGCACACCTTCTCTCTTTATCCATGGACGTTGTCATTATCGCTTTTCCTCTTTGAAAAGAAACTTAAGTGAGATAGTCTTAGCTACAGAAAATGCACCAGCAATTGGTTCCTTGATTTTGAAGTTTGGGACTATTTTGAGGATGTTCTGTGAAGAGCTTTGGTCTTAGAAAGGAGGACTGTATGTGCTCTTCCTTCTTTTGTGTGGTAGGAAATGTATTCTTTGTGTCTGTTTTGGAGATAATTAAATCTGTGTATGTATAAAATAGAATGATACTTTCTAAGCATTAGCATCATATCTAATTTAAATATATTTTTGGTGTATATATGTGTATATATAGCATTTATATTTAAAGTATTTTGGGGAGAATTAAGCAATCCCTAGAGTTGCTTAAAAAAAGACTTATTAAAAGTTGACAAGAAAACCTGTTCTCTGCCTCATACCCAAGTGGGGTTTTTTGAAAGTAAAAACTTAGACCAGTTCTATCACACTGAATTCTATAAACCCTTTGTTATGTGTCATTCGTTATGCAGCTTTCTACTAATTTTGGAGCAGCTGGATGTCTCTAAACTGTTTTGTTGTATGACCAAGGTGAAAGCTAACAATTATGGTTTCTTCAGTTTTTTTTTCTTTTTGTGTTAATAGCTGCAACTCTTAAGTAGGAAAGCGTATGGATATGGACGCGTTTGCCTATATAAAAACCATAAACAGGTGGTCAAAAGGATTTTAAGGCCCTTACTAATCTATCAAGAATCAGTGTATCACTGAATTATTTTACAGTTAAAATAATTACAACAGACAGATGTTTATCATACATAGATAATAAAGTGTGCTGATATTTAATTATCTTGGGTAGCAGAACATACTATTTTTTTGTGCATGATTCTCAGAATTATTGTCCTGGGTGCTTGTGATGCTTAGAAATTGCAATATTTTACTCGAGTCTTAAAAATGCAATGTCTACTCCGTACGTGTTTGCATATCTTTCTAAAGCACTTTTCATTATCATATGTGACTTTACCATATAAATTATCTATGTCAGTCTCAAATATTTCCCAGTAACTGATAGAATCATTAGAAGACTATCCTTCGAATTTATGTCACAAAAGAGGCAAAATTTCAGGCAATTTTTTTGAATATTCAGTGTTTTTCCAAGAAACGTCAAAAGAAGCTGACATATTAAAAGAAATAAGGGTGCCTTCAAGCAAGGTGATTACCTTAGGTTTGTCTCTGATCAGCCATCAGGCTGATATTTACAGGAAAAAATTAAGTTTGATTTTATTTTTTCTTCATTTAAATTATAATTTCTTGAATGCTGAAAAAGACCAAAATCCTTGATGGCATCCAATGGCATGATTTAAACTTTCTTTTTAAAGAAAAATGTGATAAATTTTTCTTATGAAGTAAACATCACCATGCTCTTGCTTTCTAAAATTTTTATTTTCAACTGTGGAGTTCCAGCCTAGCATTAAAATCTTGGTATTTTTGCTTTTCAAAGGCAGAATTGACCATTTCATTCTGTTGTCTTTCTTGTTTCTTTTATTATCCACAGGCAGGATAAGATTGTCTATTTTGGGGAAAAAACGCAGTGCTGCTGACGGATTTTGACTCTATGTGACTGCAAGAAACTTTGCCAATTCTCACAACTGTGCAAAAGGGTAGGCAAACTTTTTATAAAATTTTTTTCAACTTGACTGTGCTTACATATTCTTTACAACGAATATGAATGATATTATTTATTTATTCGACAAGGAAATTTGAATTTGTATGGCTATTTTATTAATTATTCAGGTTTTTTGTCTCAGCCTTTCTAGAGTTTGGGCCATCCAGTCTAGTGGTGCTTTCTGGGATAATTATAAGAGTAGCATCTAGAGGATAGCGAGTTCTCCAAAATGGATAAAATGAGTTACATAATGAGAAGCAAAATAGCAGAACATGGGTTGCTATGAATTGGTGTGAGATGATAATATAAAAAATGGCAAATCAATTAAAAAATAATTTTTAAAATAAGTTAACTCAGAGTTAACTGAGAAAAAAAACCTATTTTTCAGCTGTGATTTGTTTCCTCCTGCTCAGTAGTCACTGTCATTTTACAGGTAGAGTCACTGGAAGCGTGTTCTGAATAACACCAATATTTGTATCAGTTTTAAGACCAGTGTTGCTTTTTTAAAAGAGTATGACAGAGTTAGTCCAGGAATGATTTCTAATTGCAGCTTAAACCTAAAGCTTTTACTTGTCCTTAGTTTTTTTTGGTTTCTTTTGGAGATTGGTGGCCAGGTGTTCAGCTTTGCTGAGATCTGTGGAGCTTGGCTGATTTTTCCCAACTGTTGATGTGGCATGAGGATTTGGGCTCTATGTGGATCTATTTACTAGGAAAAATTGGCCAGATTGTCATTGAGTAAACAATTTTAGCATCTTATTCTTTGGAAATCATCTGGGTACTGCAAAGGGAATTAGTATCCTCATATCTGCGTACCTGGAGGTCCAGCTTTTTGGTAGAATATAAGACCAGACTGTTGGTGGCATAAATCATATTTTTAGTAAAATCACAGAAACTGCGCTGCTTGTATTGACAAGGCATTTGGATCAATGAGCCTGTTGTTAAAAGGTCTGGCTCCCCAGATAGGAGCAGAAGTCGGTGTTGGTGTAAAATGAACAAAACAAGCAAAGACATACAATGAACAGTTCTATGGATAGGAAAATATTTAGAAGGCCTGAAATATCAGACTATTACTGCAGCAGTAGATACGGCATGCTGGGGTATGTAAGACCTTCACATGTGACTTGGAATAAATTTTGAGGTTGTAAACTGACAAGGGAGGAATAATGGAAGCAATTCCATAGCACACAACTCAAAATATACTCCAGATTAAATAGGCTTGCAACACTAGAGTGCACCAAGTGATTAAAATAATTGAAGGAGACCAATTGAGATATAAAGGCAGAGACGAATGCTCTTAGTGAGGGCAGTGCAGCATTCATTCTCCAAGTGAAAGATGCATAGCTGCCTTTGTCCTCAGAGATAAGAACATCCAGCCAAGTCTCCAGTGAGAGCTGCCTAGCAACTAACCCGTCTAGTGAGGGCAATGCAGAAGTTAATCTCTTTAGTAAGCAAGTGTAGCTATTAATTTAATTAGTAAAGGCGGTGTACCATGAATCAGTGTAGTAAAACAGCAAATTTTTTAATGAAGATTTTCAGAATTCTAAACTTCAGTGGTCACGTCAGGGATTGCCTCCCTATTACATTGGGACAGTCTAAACCTTATTAAAAGTAAAGTTTAGAATAGTATGTCCTGAAATGAGATGCTCTGAGAGTTTCTGCTGAAAGAGGAATCAGCTTTTCTAACAACAACAATAAGCAAGAATTTGTTTTGATTTTAGACTGGGAGAGAGACTTAAAAGACTGGAGGTCCCAACAGCCCTTCCATGCATTTCTTGCCACTTTCATCACTTCTGGCTTGTGTTCTATATATTAAACAAATGATGACAGCTTCTGTGACTAGTGGTAGATGTAACCAGTCTGGAATAGGGAGCATCTTAAAAAAGTTCTCTTTGGTGTATGGAGAACTTTATGTACTAGTTAGACATACTTCCACATCAGAGAAAAGTAGAAAATGTTTTCAGGAAATCCACTCAGTTGGGTTTTTGTGATCAAAACGAAGGCTTTTTCTTCTAAATCCAAGTAGGAACGTGATTACATTTTGCAAGTATATACAAAATATTTAGACTTCCATAAATACTAGTAAATATTTATAGTTTTCATACCTGAAAACTTGCCTGTTGGAAATTAATGCCACAGTATCTGATTTACATAATTTGAGCTGCAACTTAGAGATGTGAAGATTTTTACCAAATAGCCTGAAGGTGTCTTTCCATCCAAAGAAACATGAGACCTGACATTTGGCACAAACTTTTATGCTGAAAGCATAACTATTTACTATTCATAAATAGTTTTCTAAGTTCCCCTACCAGTCCTGGAGAAGATGAGAAGACAATGTGTCCAATTGTTACTGTGAAATCTCCTGAGCTGTCACTTTGGTTGGGTGATAAAAAATTTTAATCACAACTTAAGTGTCAAAGAGCTTGGAACATGCATGTGCTGTGTTGTCTGTGGGTAAATAATTCACTTATTCTATGAAAATATCATGCACAACTATATATATGGTCCTTCTATAATAACTTTTATGTTGAAAAAATCCTTTATATTGGCATAAAGCATAAATTAATACTTATGTAAGGTTCTCAGCTAGTGCTGACCATGATTTAGTATTAAAGGGTGTTCAAATATCTATCCCAATCTTGTGATGGATTGTTAGTACGGCTTCCTTTTGTTAAAGCTATAGTGTAATTAATATGAGGATTTTAAAATACCAAAAAGTTTTGAAGACTTATGACACCTAAAGGCAAAATACAAACTGCCCATTTTTATCTTTTTTCCTTCTTTTTATCCTAATTTAATATCTCACGCTTAAACATTGGTCCATGTTTTTGTACGTTTGAGCATGCTATAGTGCTAGTAAAGCTTCTTCATTGTAATTATTGATGATCTTTTACACCAGCTTTTGATACGCTGCTTCTGTTGGGCTTTAAGAGCTGCATTGTTGCGTGTTGTTTTGCACTGCAGCTTGAGTTTCTTTTCACCATCTCTGTAAACATGACACTGCCTTTAAAGTTTATAGATAGACTCCAGATAGGAGCTCCCAATTCAAACCTAAAGCAATTGTAATCATGCCTGATAGCACTGCTGCAGTTTAGAGGTTCGTTACTGTTTCCATTACAATCTCTAGTTCCTAGCAGTGTGTTTGCTCTGGGGTGAAACATGACACAAAAGGCACATCAAGGGAGCAG
The DNA here is from genome assembly GCF_032191515.1 of Phaenicophaeus curvirostris. NCBI lineage: Eukaryota > Metazoa > Chordata > Aves > Cuculiformes > Cuculidae > Phaenicophaeus > Phaenicophaeus curvirostris. The sequence continues at coordinate 8,991,455 of NC_091395.1, forward strand.
TTTTGATTTTAAGTTTATAAAAACAAAACCCAAACATTTTTCAATCAAAGAAAAGTAAGGAAGTTTTCAACTTTCAGCCTTTTTAATACAGCTCTCAAACTTGTAGCTCTCTCTTTCATAGCGGTGAACAGCTCAGGGAGTGGCAAAGAGACAGCAAGAGGATACAGAACAATCATTTCATAGTTATTTTTTTTTAGTAAGACTTCTGGGACATGGTAAAATTCTGTATTACCAGACAACACACCTCCACAGGAGATGTCTAAACAGTATCTATGCAATCATACAGGGAGGGGGTATGCAGTTCCCTAGTCACTAGAAGATAGTTACCAGTGCGCCGTTAAAAAAACAAGTGCATCATTTTATATATTCACATTTTTAGGATGCTTTTGCAAATGTGCCTCTTCCTGATACTTAGCTTGATTAAGAACTGCAGGAAACCAGAAGAAATGTGTCTGCTGTAACAGCTGCAAATTCAGGAATCTATTAATCAATCCGGATTGCCTTTGCTCTGCCTTTATATGAGCTTCCACCATTTTATTACAAGTCTCAAGCCACTTGATGCCAACTTCTTCAGTCCCCAGACCTTGAAATCATGTATTAAGAATAATTCACTGCACACCCACATGAATGCTTTTTCATGTGAGTATCTCTATTGAAAGAAATGCCCAGAGGAGCAAAAACACGCTCATCCAGTTGTGTTTACAAAACAGATCTTATCACTGTTCTTGTTTTGTAGCCACTAAACAAGAAAATACTTTTCTTAAAAAAAAAAAAAAGGAGAAAAAAGCAGTGGTGTAAGCACATATTACATGACATTTAATATGAAACTCAAATGAATGCTTGTCCATCCAGGGAAACATTATTCTAAAGACCATAAAGATACATTTTACTAAAATAAATAAAAAATTATTGGATATGACCTCAAACTAAGCCTAACCCCTACATTACCATTGTAAAAATCAATTTGAAGGTTCTTCCTTGGTAATAACTAGCAGAACAGACAGATGCTACTATCAAATACTGACCTTGAGATTTACCTCATCAGTTTCAGACCAACTGGGAGAAGTCAGTGCTACAAAATGATATTAAAGCTTCTTTAGTGCATTTATATATTGATATAATTTATGCCGTCAAATTCACAGTAAAAAGGTTTAACCTCCTGCTTTAAAGAATGATCGTCAAATTATCTCTCATACCCCTGAAAGAAATAATTTTATTATTGCAAGTCACGTCTTCAATTTTTAAGGTATGCTGAGGTGGCGAAGTCAAACTTTATAAAAGTGGGAGATTAAATGTGAAATTGGTCTAAGTATATTGTCCGAAGGATAAGATTTAAGAGTCTGAGGGTATTTAATGCAGCTGTGGTGCTCAGAGCCCTATAAAACCCTGATTTCTATATAGGAGACTTTGCCTGCTGAATTGCAAGATTTTACTGGCTGGTCTTAGTTCTGAACTCTAGGAGGTGTATGTGTGTTTATCTGTTAATGTGAATAAAATAAGGCTGATTCTAAGGAGCAAGTTGATTAATAGAAACATAAAATCACATTTCTTTCTTGTATTTCTTGTTGTCATTCAGTTCACAGCTACGTGTATGTTTTTGCATCTTCCTGCACGGCTGATTGTCTCAGGGCTGGCAGAATCCCTCAGGACTGGAGAGTCTTGTGTTTTCAAGGCTTGAGTCTTTAGCAGTTTGAAAGTATAAAACTGTAAGAAGGCAACGCACTATTACAGTGCTTGGGCTTCCAGAAAGATCTATTTTATTATTTATTTATTTACATAACTTGAATGAAATGTTGCCTGTTTTCACCAGCCTTACATGTTATTTGATTTCTGAAAGAACATTTCATTTACTGAATCTGAGCAGTCCCATCTGACACCATTTAGGTTTTTCCCATGGAAGAGGGATTGGGGCTTGTGCTTGCTTTTGTCTCTTCTGTCAGCAAAGTGGGGGCACAGAGGTGGCAAAGAGTAAACAGGCTACGTGAAGCTTTGCCTACTCTTAAAGCCCAACAGGAGCCCTGGCTAGGGCAGGCAGTCTGCTATGCGCACACACTCACAAGGGAAGATGGAACCTGACACTAATGCTGAACAACAAAGACCTTCTTGTCAGATTTTTTCCTCTTACTGCAAGCTAATTGTTTATAATAAGGTCTCTTGAAACTTCAGGGAAGTGTTGTTGTTGATCAACGCTTAGCTGTAATAAATAGGAATTAGGTCTTTTGATTTTGCTTTTATCTTTACTGAAAACGTCTTTGTTACCTTCTGTGAGGGATGATGCCAGCTCTAAGTGATTGATTTAAGGCTCCTATTAAAGAAAGGGATTTGGGACCTGATCAATGAAACACCTCAGCTAAGGCTTCAGTGAGGAATGCGAATCATTTTGACAGACTGTAAATATTAAAATTGATATGAGCTCAGAGACATCATTTTTTTGTTAAGTGGAGCAAAAGAGTCAATGTAGAAACAGATTAGAAATTGAGTTGGAAGTAGAAAATGTTGTCAAGTTTACTTTTCTATGCCTTATCGTATCCGTGTATCATTGTCATAAAGAAAGGAACTGGAATTATCAGGAGGGAAGGATTACTATGCAACCAAGTGGCACAATAGTTATTACAAATGGGGAGAGTGAGGAAAAGGAGTGTCCAAGGGAAGATGAACTCTTCTGGAATAAAATAGCTCAGTACATTTTCTGATTAAAACAGCGATATTTGACATAAAATATTCAGAATAAAGACCACGTGCATTACTCCAAGTCAACAGCAATGGTCACAATCTTCAGCAGCAGGAAAGGCCAAGGAAGAACTGCTAACATCCCCTTTTTTTATTAATTCCTAAAAAAAAAAACCCAAAAAACCAAAACTGAAACAACCACAAAAAAAAACCCCAAAACTAAAACACAAACCCACACACCAAGAAAAATCCCCAAATCCCCAACCCTGCTTGCTCTGAGCTAAAGGAAATATTTAAATAATATTTTACTCCCAAATCCAACAACTTCTACAGTTAGTTTGAGAGGTATATTCCCAGATTGGAGGTATGCAGTGTGTAGGGTAGGATCTATCCTGAATCCAATCCCCTTCACTGTTTTATTAATGACTCCTGTCTTGACACTGGAAGCACTCTTCTATTTGCTCACGATGCCAAGCCTAGCAAAGCTGCAGTTATTTCTGAGATTAGAACAAGAAAATTTGGTTCAACATTTTTAATTTTATTCCCCATGATTTCCCCCTTTTGAAAAGCATCCTGCTGACAAAGGCTATTCTTAAATAGGAATAATCAGGCAATAACTCCTCCTAGTACATGGTTTAGAGTAAGTTACAGACTGAGCCTACGTCACCAATATTGCATTATTGAAAACTTAGAAAATATAGTATTTGTGTATATGAACACAGCCATCTAGATTAAGTTGCTTTCTTCACTCAGTGCTGAAGAGGTCATCCTATTACATGTTTTGTCCATTTTGGGCATGCTTCTAAAAGAATTCTCAGCTTTCTGCTGGTAAAGATAGTTATGCACTGGTGTAGATTATCCAGTGAGATGAAGGAATCACTGGTTTGGGAAGTTTTAAACAGGCATTGGTCAAATATCTGTCACGAACATGTGGACCATGTGACGTTTACAGCTCCTTTGAGAAACGTTCTCTGGGATTTGTGTGAAATGAGGTTGTTCTCTGAAAACCAAAAGGCTCTCTGCAGATTTTTTTTCCCTGCAGAAGTCTCTTTTCTGGCTGTCTCCGATAATTGTTAAGTTTTTATTCTAGTGCCACTGGTAATTGTTCTTGCATCTTCTGTTTTTTTGTTAGTATTGAAATAAAGACTGAGCTGTTTTCTATTCTGTTTGCAGTTTCTAGATAGAATTTACCAGTATGGGACTTGTTTGACTCTTACTGTGGGCCACGTGCTATTGTGTAATCAGCTCATTCTACTGGGGGGGATGGAAATCTGCTTTATTTTGAATTTTTCTGTCAAATATCAAAAACTTCTATGTTCCATCTCTCCATTCCGCAATAAGATCTTGATTATGTGGTAGAGCTGTTTCTGGTTAACAGAAATCCTGCTTGCAATCTATAAGGCAAGATATTTGTATACACGTGCTTGAGTTTACATAAGGGAATATTCGCAGTGTTTTTACTGACCTAAATAAAAAGATATATTTCTTGGGGGGACATGCTTGCCAGTCTTTGTTAGGACAAAGCTTCACTGAGGGTATTTCTTAATCTTTTGTTAAGTAACATATTTTCTGGCAGAGTCAGGTAAGTGGGGCAAATAGAGCATCCACCACTTTGTCCTTCCACTTTCTGATATGGTATTCACCTCGCTGAGTATGAAACTAATAAAGAAATTCTCTATTCCAGCTACAAGGGAAGGGTGGCAGTTATTAAGTGAGTGAGCCGGCTGATGATGCTTAGCTATTCAGAGGAGCAACAGCTCTTGAAAGGACGGTGAATTAGGCCTGGCTACAGCGCGACAGTTTTGAGAAGAACAGATTTAGCCAAGAGGAAGGAAGGGATGAGTGCTTTTGATGATTTAATGAGGCAGATGGTTTATTGTTCTGAAACTGAGCTACTACAAACTGCCATGTTTTAACTTTATATTTAAAACTAATTTATTGTTTTTAAAGACTGGACTGTAGTTCTTGTTAGTCTGTTGCTGTAGCAATATTTATGTTTATGTCAAATGACTAACAGCCGTTTAAAATGTACAATATAATTTTCTTTAAATAAGATCAGTACAGTCCATCAAAAATATATCAGTGCTCCATAAAAACTAATCTACTTTGGCCATCGCTTAATTTGGTAGTATTACATTCTGCAGTTAATACTATGGACATTAATAGGCCTACACAGAGGCACAAATCACAGAATTTTTGTTCCAGAATTAAATTGACAGTACACTTCACAATGTTCTGACCTTTGCATGGAATTCTTAGCTGAAGTGAAGCTAAAATAAACATGAAATTAATTGTGCAGAATTGTTTACCTTTGGTATTTTAGATACCTGAAGTATTTTTGAGGTGTTTCATAATATCTGTTAAATACTTGTAACAAGAAATAAGAAAACCTCTCGGTCATTATCTGCTTATTCTAGCCTCTGCAATGTTAGCATTTGAAGTTTTTTTGAGAGTTCCAATAATACCTCTTTTATGATGGGACGGTATATTAATGACTGATAGTTTTAGATGCTGAATAATGTAGTTTTAGTTCAGACCTCATAAAGAGGTTTCTTTTATATGAAAACAGTAAAAATAAAAAGAATGGTCGGAATAGACTTTGATAGGAGTTAAAAATCAGGTTGGTCAAGAAGGAAGACACACGCAATTTATTTACTACAATTATGGAGAACTGTAATAAGTTTAAGGCTGATTTGGGGTTTGGATTGCTTCAAGGCTTTTCCCACCTCCTTTTGCTGAAGAGTTTTTCTTTATATTCTGTAAACCAGGAGAACAAACTGTGGTTCCACAGACAATAACTCAGTGAAGGAAGCTTAGTAATAGTTTCTTTCATAAAAGCTTAATGCCATGTTTTGTTAATGGCCTCAGCTATTTGGATGGACCATGGCAAATTATTTAAAAATCTCGTTTTGTAAGCTGTTGGATTTTATTTATCTTCAAATACAAGGAGCTGTCTATCTCAAGTGGCTTATCCTTCCAAAAAGAAATCAGTGCCCTGATAAGGGCCTGTTTCCTTCTCCTCAGCAAATATATTTGTGCCTTGCAGAGGCCGTGCACGTATGGCAATGAGAAGTCTGAATACCTTAAGAATACCTTAAGTCTTAAGAATACCTTATTTTCTAGATTTCTTTAAAGAATGCTAGGAACTGCTTGAATTAATGATTTATCTTTGTGATGAGCTTAAAATAGTCTAGAATTTACTGTAGAAAAAAAAAACTTTAAAACTGTTTATAGGACTTTGCAAAGAGAAAATTAAATAAAAATTCAAGTGGATGTCTAAATGGTTTTGGGGGATTGTCATCAATCGTACTTTTAGAATTGACAGAAACATTTTGGTGAAAATCAAGGAAGTAAGGTCTGCACAAAATATATGTATGTATATGTTTTATATACAGTACATTGCTGTAGATTTAATAGTATCTGATAATGAAAGTGTTTTCATTTGGCCCATATTTCCCATCCTGGAGATGCTCATGACAAAACAATTTTTGTACAAAATGATGACTCTAGATGCTCCATATACTAGCTGTTTTTATGGGTTTAATTTTATCTATAGGGATGATTTTGTGATATTCATGGAAATTTTTAGTGAGTAATTTACAGTCTGCATTTGAACAACTGATCATATCCATTGAATGTAGGAAGGATAAGGTGTGAGTTTTGTTGTCTAAGAATGGCAGATTTCCTTTTCTTTTCTTATGAGATGCTTCTTGAAGGTCAACTCCATTGCACTGAACAGGGAAAGCTATCACTGCTGAGTTTTCAGTTTTGAATTAAGGTGAAAGAATACACTGATATCTAGTAAAAGCATCAACAATGATGAGTGATTCTGTACTTTGGCCTTTTAATGCAATTCTGATACCATTTGTATGGTCCAATTTAGTAACCACTATGTCACTTGTGAAATCCTATACCTCTGACTATCACAAGATGCATATGAGTAGTCATGTTATCTTCCTTAGGCCAGATTTGATATGCTTATGTACAAAAATCATCTCTCTTATTACAGATCTAAATAATAATTTCTGCTTAAAAACAAATACTAATAATTAAACCCTTTAAGTTTTTCAGTTCAGAAAAATAATTCTTAGGATTCAGCTACATGTGAATAATATCCAATAACTGATACATACGGACAGTTGTGACAAGATAGAGAATTATGTTTTAGTAAGTGGCCAGACAAAGACATAATAAAGCCTAAACAGCTCACCCAAGAACATCTATAGTTAATAGTACTGAGAACATTTGAGTTTTAAATATATCTCAGTTAATCCATTATTTGATTATGGGGTCCAGCTTTGTTGATGCAAAATATTTTGCTGTAGCTCAGAGTTTTACCTGCTGGTAATACAGAACATCATAGCCCTTCAGGATTTTGTTAAATTGACCAAAGTAAGTTTTACTCTTTATTTATTAAATTTGTTTCTCATTTGCTCATGTGTCCTGAAGGCAAAATGAAATCATTGCAATTAGAAAGGTAATTTTGTTATAGTGTTTTCCTAATTTAAACTGCAGATTTCTTGATGAAAAGTCATCAGGCATGTGTCTGAAAAGACAAAAAAAACCAAAGTAGCATTTCAGGGATATGTGTGAAAACATTTCCTAGTATAATGTGCCTATATGTGCCTATAGTGGCCTCTTCTCCCAAGTGACAGGGGACAGGACAAGAGGGAATGGCCTCAAGCTCCGCCAGGGGAGGTTCAGACTGGATATCAGAAAGAAATTTTTCACAGAAAGGGTCATTGGGCACTGGAACAGGCTGCCCAGGGAGGTGGTTGAGTCACTATCCCTGGAGGTGTTTAAAAGATGAGTGGATGAGGTGCTGAGGGGCATGGTTTAGTGTTTGATAGGAATAGTTGGACTCGATGATCTGGTGGGTCTCTTCCAACCTGGTTATTCTATGATTCTATATCAAAAAAACTTAGCAGTGATTATAGCCATAGCTTTTGGTCTTCTTGTACAGGCCCCATTTTCGTATAAATTATTTCATTAAAATGTGCCTATAATACATTTCAAACAAATGTCATTTAAAAATTACTAACTTGGTGTGTCATCCTGACAAATTAGATGACAAAAGAAACTAGAATTCTGTTTTAGATTAGTGTCTTGTCATCAATTTTCAATAAGCATAATCTAAAATGTTATATTAAAAAAAAGCCTAGCATGCTGTAAATACCTAAAAATAATACCTAATGAAAAGAGAAAAGTAATGAGTTGCATATGAATAATAAAATTGTAGAATCACCAGGTTGGGAAAGACCCAAAGGATCATCAAGTCCAACTATTCCTATCAAACACTAAACCATGCCCCTCAGCACCTCATCCACTCATCTTTTAAACACCTCCAGGGATGGTGACTCAACCACCTCCCTGGGCAGCCTGTTCCAGTGCCCAATGACCCTTTCTGTGAAAAATTTCTTTCTGATATCCAGTCTGAACCTCCCCTGGCGGAGCTTGAGGCCATTCCCTCTTGTCCTGTCCCCTGTCACTTGGGAGAAGAGGCCAGTACCCTCCTCTCCACAACCTCCTTTCAGGTAGTTGTAGAGAGCAATGAGGTCACCCCTCAGCCTCCTCTTCTCCAGGCTAAACAACCCCAGTTCCTTCAGCTGCTTCTTGTAAGACTTGTTCTCCAGCCCCTTCATCAGCTTTGTTGCTCTTCTCTGGACTCGCTCCAGAGCCTCAACATCCTTCTTGTGGTGAGGGGCCCAGAACTGAACACAGTATTCGAGTAGCGGTCTCACCAGTGCCGAGTACAGAGGGAGGATAACCTCCCTGGACCTGCTGGTCACGCCGTTTCTGATACAAGCCAAGATGCCATTGGCCTTCTTGGCCACCTGGGCACACTGCTGGCTCATGTTCAGTCGGTTGTCAACCAACACCCCCAGGTCCCTCTCCTCCAGGCAGCTTTCTAGACAGACTTCTCCTAGTCTGTAGCTGCACAGGGTTGTTGTGCCCCAAGTGCAGGACCCGGCACTTGGCCTTGTTAAACCTCATGCCGTTGGTCTCAGCCCAGTGGCCATTTGTAACTGGCAAAGAGGCCAGATGTATGCATAAATACTGTAAGGGAAGAGGAAAGGGTTTTGTCATCTGGAGCTGTAAACCTGGCACTCACAATTTTAACAGAATAATTTTGTATCCATGCAATGCAGAGTTTGATTTGGACTAATAGTGATGTGAGGATTGTTTTTTTATCTTTGCCATATAAATGAAACCTGATACCAGCGGGAAATCAGAAACTTTATCCTCGATAAAGCCTAGCTGGGACTTTTGTGAACTAAGCAGGAGCTCTTCCATCTTCTACTTTACAAGACGTCAGTAACCTGGTAAGGTCAATAGCAGCTCTCTGCATTGTTATCAGTTTTGTTCTTCCTTTGCTTTCCTTCTTTTTGGTTCAGAGTTCAGTCACAACCTATTATTCAAATAATACCTTATCAAGATATTTGTCTTAAATAACGTTATGTGAATATAAGAAAAGACAATAAACACTGGAAATGATGGCATAAATAAACAGCCAGGGTGGGGGGAAGATCTATTTCTTGAGAAGGAATTAAAGAAACATGTTACATATGGACGAAGTCACAACATCATTTTGTTCTGGGGTAATGAGAAGGAGAGACGAAAAAGAGATATAGTAACAACTGTTATCAGGCATATGAAAAGGTGATCACTTGAGGGTGCACATGGTGACATCAGCTTAGCAAATGGAAAATGTAATGGCTTTGGGGAACAAAACAGGACCAATTGATTTAGATACTAAGAAAATGTTAGAGGTGAAAGCGTTGGATGTCTTTGCTGAGGTCAGAGTTCAGTCAATTAGGAGAAACGTTAGGCAAAGACAGTGAGTCTGATCAGGTGAATTGGTGGGGGTCTGAATGCCAAGCAATGGATTTCAGAGAGGGAGAAGATTAGTTATAGGACTGTGGGGATGTTAAGGGATTATTTTTTTGAGAGAGGTGACAGAGATTAAAATAAAATATTTTTTTTCTACCCAATATATAATTAGCTTATGGAAATTATTGCCATGAGATATCAAGAAGGTAAAGAGCTTAGTGGGATTAGATGTCTGTATGGGTAATGAGAACATGTAGATTTATGTTAGATGGGATAAAATTAATTAGGGCTAAAACCTCTCATACTTCCAGGCATAAACCAGGCAGGAATGATGTGGACTAGAAAGAAACATCTGTAAAGATGATTTTGGTGGACGGAATTCTAAAGTCTAGCCTTACTAGGTCCTTGATTAACGTAAAATTTATATGTCAGGGAGAGTAGATAGATGCTCTAAAGATCGCTTCTAATGTCAGGCTTACTGGGGCCATCAGAAGTGGTAATGATGATGATTTGAAGTTGATAACTTGCCTTGTTATTCAATTTTATACTTTTCTGGTTGATCTAAATACTCTTTAATTTATCTAAAAGCAATTAATGTTGTTTACAGACTTAATTTCAAGAGAAACAAAAGAAAACAAAAAAACAAACCCCCAAAACCCCAGGAACAGGAGAGAGGCTGGAGAAAGAAAGGTTATTTTGGATCCACGTTGCATTCTTTGTCTGTTTTTTAAGGTTGAAGACATAAAATAAATATATGCTTTTGATATATTTAATAATATTCAGGCTGTGCTAATAACATTGGACATCCAGTGTCATTTAGTCACTTTCCCTTAAACAGTTTGGACAATTATAAGAATCCTAATCAGTTTACTCATAATTCATTCTCCTTCTATCTATGCCATTAAACTTAATGCTTTTGCTTTTTTCATCTGAGAATGCCTCAATATTTTTTACGAAAATTTTGTTTTATTCTTTCAGGCTGTGCACGTGTAAGTCATTCACCTCCTGTGAGTAACACTCTTGCTCTTGACTGCAATTTATTATGGTTCCTAGCGTATTCTTAAAAAGGCAATACGCTGCTGGCTTGCAAAGTAGTGCAGTGGATACTGGATTGTGTGGTTGTAATCCATTGTCTGTAATAACAACAGAATTTTGTCATTTCCATTAGAGAAAAAAGTATGTGTTTTTCAAAAGAATAAGGATAAGTGTTTTTTAATAAATTGAGTACTTTAAAATATTCTTAGTTAGAGCTTAGAAACAGTAATTTTTTTCCTCCTCTCTATTTGTCCTTTTCATTCTATTAAAAATGTCTTCTTTCATTAGTGAGGGTTCATACCAGAACTACAGAACTAGGTTTTTTGTTGAAAACTGTTGTTTTAAAGCCAATTTCCCCAAAGATTCAAGCCCCCCAATAGAATATTTGTGGAATATAAATTATATTTTGCAAAAAACCCAATGGAAACTCCACCACAGTACTTAGAATATCCTTACAGAAAAAGCTCTTTTTCAGAGACTAGTTATAGTTATTTTTCTCTATTTATAATCATCCTCTTACAGAGGAACAACAATATTAACCACATAAATGACGTGTAATACATTTAATCTTTTAAATTTTGTCTAGGATAAGTAGGGATGTCACTGTGATGCAATCTGACAAGCTAGGGAAGTTACATCCTACTGATGTAAGGGAGACAACATGTATATTCTTAGATGTTTGTATTGGTGTGGGTATGTGTGTTTGTGTATGTGTATATTACAGATAATCATGTCCATTGCAGACTATTTTTCTTTGTAGTAGGTATAAAGAGCACCTGTTCAAACCTTGAACAAGAGAGATTTGTGGTTTGTACCACAACATTTAAGTGTGGTAGTTACCAATGTTTCCCTCTGTAAACCTGCCATACTTCGTGTGGTACAAAGTAACTAGAAGTTCTGCCTTCAGAAAGCACTATTTGTGATGGTCACATATCACCATCATGAAATCATCATTTCTGACTGCTGCTTTGGGAAAAGGTTGTAAAGTTTCTCTTTAAAGAAAAACAATCCAGAAATGCATGCCCTCAGCTGCTAGGGATGCCATGGTCCTGTTATAGATTCCTGTGTTTTTGAATTCTTGACCTTGGCAAGCTTATTACCAAAACCTTTTTGGGTTTTTTTTCCGTTTTTTTTTTCCATTTTTCTTCTACATTTGTGATTGAGTTTTGTTATAAGCATTGAAGCTGTTTGGGTGCATTTGTTTAGTTGAGATGCGGAAGAAGGAGATGTAATTTTAAAAAATTTTACTTAATCAAAATCTCTCTTATTTGTCTTTTCCAAATTTCCTATTTTTGGCAATGAAGTTATCGCTGTAAAAAGCCCTATTTTATCTACCAATTTCCTTGAAATCAGTGATGTTATTTTTTCAACTTGAACAAATTGGAGTCTGGTAAAGGATAGATGTATAACTATTCTTTCTACTTAGAGTAGAAGCCTTCATGAATTTTATTAAGCTAAAATCATTTTGGAAATAGAAAAATAGGTTTATTGTAGAATACATGCATGAAACTAAAAATTATCCGGTCATCTCTTTCATATGCTTACTTTATAAATTTGTACGCACAAATAATTTTATTAAGTGGGTTAGTCTCTTTAATTATGTACATCCCATGCATGTAATGGATTACATGAGATTACAGAAACGCCAGTCTTCTCAGAAGACAATTTTTAGGTATCCTGATTTCTTTTAGTGAAGTGCTAAATAGGCAGAAAAACCAGTCCATTCCCTCCAGGGTCTGCTTCAATGAAGAGCCTACCAAACATGAGATAGGGACTAATGTGGGGACAACTCTAAACTTAAGCCTAGCGGTACCCTGTGAAGAGTTGTTCCTTCCCAACAAAACTGAGCCAAAGCAGAAGACATCATAAAGGTTGGTCTATGTTTAAATTAATTAGAAATCAGTTTCAGATTTTTTTTTTCTTTAAATAACTTGACTGGATTTCCCGCGTCTCAGAGGAAGTCATTGTGCTTTTAAGATGACTTCCTGTTTGATTACTAACTTCAAAAATTATTTAAGTCTTTCATGTAAATGAATTTCTCTTCATAATTATATGAAGTTATTGGGATAGGTTTTAGATTACATTGCAAGATATTTTTCCTGATGGTGAACTCATTTTGTAGCATTTTGTTTGATTATTCCACTTGAAGTTATTTTTCACTTGACTATGCCTTCTGTGTCACTTGAAAGATTAAGTAAACAACAATTTCCATAAACAAAAGTCAGAAATATTCAAACTCCTTAGCAATACTTTTTTTAGTAAAAACACCATACCGAAATTTCCATTTTCAGTTTATAATACAAATCCATACACACTCTCCCATGGAGAAAGCCATTTACAGGCAACAGAAGCAAACATAGTTTGATGGAATTCTGGTCCTCTTCATTTTTCTGTGCCACTTATATTAGCCAAACCATTAACACCTGCTGAACCTTCTCCCCATCAGTCATCAATCATGAGCAATCAGTCAGGTACTGGATAATTAAGGGAGAGGGGGGAAACACTTCTCAAGCCTAAAAACATGTCTTTATGATGGCTTCATGCATAAACTCAAATAACAGGGGAAAGGTTTAATAACTACTTCAGTGTCAATATGCTGGTACAATAAACCCATCAAAGTGGAACCCAGTAGTATGTTTAACACACAGACCTTCCGCGTGGTTGTTATGTCCTATACGTGAATTGCAACCCAGGGATTGGAGCATAGACAAACAACTGCATTTGGTTAAAATCTTGAAGCAGAGCAAGTAAAAAAGATGCTAGAAGTCTTCTTTGAAGCCTACTGTTGTGATGTCCTTCTGTGGTCCTAGTACCATACTCTTAAATGAAGGATCCTTCACTGAATCATGTTTCATATTGCTAGAGCATTTTTCTGGATCATAGAATCATAGAATAACCAGGTTGGAAGAGACCCACCTGATCATCGAGTCCAACCATGGATAGGTGGTTTTATGTCTGACTAGTTTGATAATTTGCAAAAATGGAGGAAATGAAGTTAGGATGTACTTTAGAGGCAAAAAGCTACTGGAAATCTACTGTAAGGGTAGTTCCTTACTGCACTCAAAGTAAATATCCCAGTTATTCAAAATCATGTCTGTATTTGATGTTCTGTAGTATTACTGAGGGCAAATATAAGAAAACTTATGTGCATTGCTGGTACATTTGGTGTGAAAAGGACTACAGAATCCTGACTGTTTCCCAAAAGAATGATAGTATCCAGGGACGTTTTCTTGAATGCTGATCTTAATGCTTCTTTCTCATTTTATTAACTGTGGTGTTTTATTGATTCATACTATGTCAAGGGCATTGTACTAAATGCAAAATAAGCTTCTTAAATGTGAGGAGACCTCTTTCTTGGCACTTTGCTCCTCATTTTTCTCATTCAGAAGTTTATGTGATCATTTTCCTTTTATCTTGGCTTGTTTATCGGACTTCAGTGTAGGACTCTCACAATTCTTATTTTCCAGCAATTTTTTGTATTTTCCTTCCTCCTGTAAATCTTGAAAATGCTAAGGACTATTAATAAGGAGAGTAATACTTCATCAGGTGCAGAGTTGGTATTCAGGCATTTATTTGGCTATTCATTCACTGAATAGGCCCAATGAGGCTGAATTATGTGCTTCCCAGAGTCCAGAGAGTGCAGTGAACAGCAGAGAATAACTAGGACTAACCAAGTCTACAGAGTAAGGGATTCCAAACTGTAGAGGGACAATGTCTAAAACCACTTTTTTTCAGCATCACATACATACGTCTCGGCATTTGAAAGACAGGCATGGAGTAAATGGGGTCTGTTTTGTAGTCAGGATTCCCAAGTGTATGGAATTCAGTGAATGGGTGAAGTATGACACTGACGTACCTTGGTTTTAGGTCTCAGTTGTCTTATATCGTACCTATGTTGGATCCCCTGCACTTCTATAATATATATAACTATAAAACTGTTTATAGGTGTATGTGAAAAGTAATAGTTTTAAATATCAGAGGTACATAATGAAAATATCTCTCATGTGACATGAACCAATACAAACTTGGTTTTAAGATCTATTTTAATCTTTTATTTTGAGTTTCAAAGCAGATGCAGCACACAGATCTTTCTCAATTGTGCTATCCCACTACTTTCTCCTCCTGCCTCTTTCCTCCCCTTTAGCATACATATTGCAGATTAAAACAGCAGAGTGAAGCCTGGAAAATATACTGATCCATTACCCATGCATATTTTAAGAATCTGCCTAATTTCCTGCAGTTATGACTTAATTAGGTGATTATTCCACCCTTTGTCATTTAACAGGATTTCTTAGTTCTTCCTATTGTGACCAGTGACTATCCTTTCCTTTACTATGTAAACATGAAAAAATCAATGAAGTTCTCAGTGAAAATGGGCCACATGAGAGCTTTTCACTGTTGGTCATGCTGGGGGTGAAAATGAGTTATTGTTCTTTGGATGGGCGTAGTATTCTAGGGATGCAGACTATCCCCCCCATCTGGTTTCAGAAGGTGAAGACCCTTTTCACACATTAGCCTTCTGATATTCTTTGTTGCATCCCAGCCTAAATCATGCCAATCTTCTTTTCCAGAGATATTATCCTTCTTTCATTTTATTAGTTTAATTTTGATTTCCAAATATATTCTGAATTCGGAAGTCTGGTATGCCAAATATCTGCTACTGTTGAGCTTCCCTACTCATGCAAGTTTTTATAGGACTCAGAATTATTAAATCTATAAGTCATAACTAGTTGGAGAAGAGAATTCCTGTTGATTTCCCAATTCTTCAGCCCCTCCAACCTCTCCCTGTAAGAAAAAATTGTGTTAAAAAAGTGAAACTGTCAGGAATTAGAGCTCAGCTAAGGCATAAGTAAGAAATGGAAGGTCTATACGTTATTGTAAGAAGAACACACAGCAACTTGTGTTTGATTTGCTTCCAGAACAACTTATTTTGTAGAAAGACAATATGCGATGACAAAATTAGTGGTACACATTAGTTTCCATGACACAGCTTATTTTTCAATTTCGTAGACTCTGTAATAACTTCTTGGAGAGATGACATCCTATTGTGAAACCTCTGACTTCTAATGCAATGTTTAATGCCAAAATTTCCAAGCAATATCATAATTAACCTCCCAGTTCTAGTATAAATAATCATAAACTAACTGTTGAAAATATTTTCAGAGGACTTGAAAGAAATCTGTCAGTATTAATTGTAAATTCTTCATTATTAAAAAAAACCAGAGTTTTAGAGGACATTTAATTGCAGATTGTTTTTTGGTACTTTTTCAGATAACAGTTAATATCCATGAATGGCCAAAGGTGCCAGAACAACTTGTGTGATTTCAAATGGGTAACTTTAATTAGGAATGAACTCTTAAAGGTCAGTATCTTTTATTCCAGGGTCTAGCTGTGAGGAACACACACAGGGCAATGATTTCTTTCCAAATATCAAGGGGGAAAAAGCAAGGGATCGCATCTTGCGTGCCTGATTCAGAAGAGTAGTTCCGTTGACTTCTGCAGAAGTGTTTGCAGGAGTCAGGCAGGCAGGGTTTTCTTCCTGCTTCTCTCAGTTTTCCACTCATTGTCTTCTCTGCTTTACCCCACACAACTGCTCTGTTCACATGTACAAAATAAAATTGGGCACTGCTGTGGTTAACCTAAGTGTTGAATTAAACCTGCTGAAGTAAATGACCAGTTTGAATGACCAAACTTTTATGTGCACCAGTGATTCTTTTATTTCATGACTTCACATTTAAAAAGGATTTTGTAAGGAAGGATGTAGTTAGAAGAAAGTTGTCTTTTGGATAGCAGATCTGTCTTGTTGCAGTTGGCAGGTAGTTTTGAGAGAGATGTTTCCAATTGTAGCCTACCTGGGAGATGAAGGGCTTTTTGTTCCTGCTTTTCTACCAAATCCAGTAATACATCAGTTGTGAAGGGTACAACTTAAAGGATCTTGCCTTATTGTAATGGTTTCATAAAAACCAAACTAACCCCAGATCATCATTTTACACATCACTCCTCATAACTCCTTCCAAACCTTCAGGAAATTGTGCAGTTTCTCCTACAAAAAGAAAGGTTTGAATGCATATGCTTTTCACTTGGTACAATCTCAGAAACAGGAAGCAGTTCAAAACATGATAAATTCTCAGCTGTTTTCTATCTACCAATGCACAAAGCCTATTACTTGCCCTCCCCAGCTTTTCTCCCATTTTCAGTTCCCTCCACAGATCTGGATTCTGCACATTGGCTTCTGATTTGATCTGATTTTACTCATCCTTTCAGTCAGTGAATCAATCAAGGACCGTTCTCATTTGGGAATGCTAATGTTCAGCTTTCCATGGCGGTGACTTGAGACACTGTGACAATTCTATTTAGCTTATGGTAAATATTTCAGCAAGAAAAAAAATGCCTTGCCTTGCAGCTTAATAAACTGTCACAGCATATGCAGCTGTGTAAAATGGATTTGAAATCCTCTTTACTTCACCTTAAATATTTTCACTTCTGGCTTTACATTGTTCCCTGGTTGTTTAAAGCTTCTTTGGATTTTCAACACTTCTGTTAAATATTAGGAAATCTTAGTCACAAAACTGAACAATGCAGTATAAATGGCTTCATTTTCTTTTTGAAGCTATCCTAGGTCTTGAAGTGACCAGTGGGACCTTTTAAATCCTTCCTAATTACTTGTTCCCTTAAGTGAGGCTATATAAAGCTCTTGGGCAAGTCTGCTGAAGAGAGTCACGGGGCATTTTCAGAAGGGGAACTACTAAAATGTTAATTATCTGAACATCAGCATTTTCACTTGGGGTCATTTTTCAGTTTTAACTTCCCACTGCAAAGTACAATTTGAGCAATGACTATTATGGGGTTAAATGGCAAGCTGAGTCTCATTAGACATTTATTAATGAAAGAATACAAAGAATACCATTTTTGATGCGCATATCTCAGCATTGTTTACAATGAACTAAGTTGTATATTTAAATGGTTCTAACATGCATTAGAAATTGCAGTGCTCTTTTTATGCTTTTCTAAGAAACAGTCCATGAGGTGCTGAAGAAGGCCAAGAGTGGTAAATTGAACGTGGTAGATATAGCAGTAACATTGCAGTAGTAAGGAAAGAGTACGTAGAAGTAAGATTAAGTAAAAAGAGAGTGTAGGGCTATTAAAAATATAAAATATTATTTGATTGTGAAAAGTTTTAGTGTTGTGAGAAGATACGGTGAGGGGAAAACCAGAGATTTTGAGTGCATTTCCAAATGAGATGAGAATAGTCTGAGGAATTCTTTTATGACTACCAGTATCTATGAAACCAGGGATATAAGAAAAAATGAAACTGACTTTTAAAGCACTGAATGAAAGCTGTAGGAAGTTGAGTCCTTTTGACTTATTTTTATTTTGTCCAGCATTGTTCTGGTGAAATTTGAAGATGATGAAGACATTGGGGTAGTTCTAGGAAATTTACAAGTGCTTCCAACTAAAAAAATGACATCAAAAGGAGGCTGTGGAAAGCTCTTTGAAAATTCAACAGCTAGAGAACTGCTGGAGAAAAGAAGAGAATGCTTTTGTAGCACACATGGGGACAAGCGATACTGAAGACAATTTTGTATTTAAATCAGAGAGTAGAGAAAGCCATAAAAGGAGATCAGATTTGGCAAGGCATATGTGATAAAAAGGAAAATTGTCTTTTTTTTTTGTGTGCATCATTTTGAGTGGATTTCCATGATGTTAAAATGGAGGTGGTCAGGGTTGACTAGAGAAAACTGAAATACATTAGATACAAGGCCAAGGCCCTAATTTCATCTATTTGGACACACAAGAAAGCCTTCTCGTTAGAAAATGTGTTTAGGAAGATGGAGTGAGATTAAAATATCTCAGTGACTTGAGGATGAGGAAAAGATCCACGTTAAAGGTTTTTCTAGGTTTGAATTACAGATGAGATGACAATGGTGTTTATAAAGACTGAAAAGTGAGTTAGGGCAGCAAGGTGGAAATTAAATGCATTGATTTGTTCATGCTGACTCTAAAGTGATACCTATCAACCCACAAAGAAGTATCAGAATAAAGTTCACAGTGGGAAACCGGTATAAAAGCAAGAATTTGTGCAAATTATGTAAATGAAAATTCTTTTTTTCTTTAAATATTTGTTGATTGATGTTACCTTAAAGTGACCAAAATTACCATCTACGGAGTAAATGATGCAAGGGAGGCTACAGGCAGGTGCTGGCATACCCATGGGTTTTTTTGTATCAGACATTCCAGTCTTGGAGAGGCAATGGTCTTTCCTTCCAACAAGCATATTTGAGTGAGAGTGTTACTAAAACTTCTTTGATACTATGCTTTCTTTTTTAGCTTCTGTCAAATATTCAGTTGAGATAAGCAGCTGTCTCAAACATGTCCAAACACAGTGATAGATAGGAAAATACTGTATAAATAACAAATAATTCTGAAAGTTTTCTGTAGAAAATACTGAAAGGTAGCTGAGGGTTCCTTGAAACAACTTCTTTTTTTTTTTCCTGGATACCTGCAGATTAATTTAGATCTGCCAGTAACATATTTTGCTTTGTTTCCTGGAAATTAAATTTTACCAAGAAGTCTCATAGGATATATTGGAATGTCAGTGTGGGACCAAATTACTTGTGAACTTGAGGCAAATATGTACATTATATTGATAACTTCATCAATAGGATTATGTCAGTTTATTTTTTGTAGGAGTCAAGATTAAAAATCATAAATCCACAAGAAACCTCTTGACCTTTTTTTCAGAGTATACTGTTATTTTGATAAATTCACTTAAGTAGGAATTTTCCCAGTGTAAGAACAGGAACTCATCTGTTGAATTGTCAGGGATGATGCTACGTGCTGTCACTGTCTTCAGGTATATGTCATTGCTTGTGATGTTATATAGACAGTCAGAAAAAAAAAGTTACAGCCTTCATCTTGCATTGAATAAGTCAAAATTGAAAATTCTGAACTGACATTTCTAGGCTTGCAGTGTATCTCTCATATTTTTGATTTCTTGTGTATGTATGCATACATATGTATATAAAGGTTAGATTTCAAGCATTTTGGGAGAAATGCTATGACAGAGTCAGATGTGCAAATTTCTGAATAAATTTTTTTTAAAAAGAATATTGAGGAGCAGATGTATAATGGTATCTAACTACTCAATAGGAGCCTCTGTAATGGTGCTGCATTTCTGTGAGCTAATATGCCTGTGAGCCTTATGTACCAGCACAAAATCACCATTTCCACATTTTCTAAGGACAAGATATAGCCTAAAGTCCTTAACCTTAAAGTTGTAATTGGATTTTTGCTTATTTTCAAAGCAGAGCAAGGTGAATTTTTCTTTCTATAAAATGCCTGCATTTGAGAAGCAATAAATGCAAACGAAACAAACTGTAAGGGTTCAAACATCCTGAAAGGAAGCAGCAGAGTAAGCTCCTTGTCAGCAAAATGAGACAGTGGTGGTAGAAAAAAAATGAGAATTGCACAATCACATCCTATCCAGCCAAACAGTTCACATTTGCTTCAGATAAATTGTACATGACATCAACCTATATCCAGAGTTCCAGTGATATGAATATGAATTTACTCAGTGCTTGTAAACATCTTGGTGCAACATTAGTGCCATGCAACTGCAAAACACTTTAAAGATATACTTGATGACAGCCTAATGTACGTTAGACCTGAATATGTTACACCCTAAAGCAGAACTATAGTAAGTGATTTGTCTGTAATTGGACATCTGTTATTGAATGTAAAACACTAATAACTTTTGAATACTGGCTCTGCATCTCTTCTCTAGGTGTTTCATGAGGAAAAAGAAAAGGTCAATCCCATATGAATATGTTTTAGATTTTCTGAGTCCACTGGACCACAAGACCTGATTGTGTACTCTGCAATTAGTGGTATCCCTTTCCAACATGTGTTATAATTAATATTTCTGTTACTCTAAGTGGCTTTAGTTTTCTGTAGATTACATTGATGGTATTTATTTTTCAGGCAGCCCAGGAACATTGTGATCCTGTTAATAGTGAGTATGTACATTAATGATATCACGTACCATGAACTTATTTTCATTTTGGATTTTCTACTGACTTAAAATCTGTCATTTAAAAAAATCAAAGAGCATGCTAAAAGCTCCATATTAAAAAACATGTAAATTTTATTTTTGTTCAGGTTATAGTTAAAGGCTGGAATATTTTATTAAAATAGTTGATATTTTATATGAGAGTCTAAAGGATATTTTACTTCAAAAATGCATCAAATACTTGTGACCTTGATCAGGATTTAATCAAATTTCTGCTCATTGTTTGCTCTGCTGGCTTTCTTTTGGCCCATCTTTAAGCTAGGGCAAAGGTGGCCTTTATCATTTATGGTAAGCAAATAGTCCATTTCAGTTTTAGTTTTTAATGTTCTGTGGTGTTGCAAGATTTTGGTTGTAGAACTGCAGATGCCCATTTACTTTAAATTAAACAAAAGTCAGTCCATTGATAATAAATAAAGAAATAAAACTAAATATACATTAGTTAATATGTATTTATATATTATGTATTATTATTTATATATTATATATCATTTATGTTAATATATATGATAGCTAACTAATTAAATGTCTACTTTTACATTTGACTTGAGGAAAGTTAGCAGAACAGGCACATAATTGAGTGGAACTGTTTTCATACTTCAATTCTGAAAATGGTTGCTGGTTTATGTTTCTGTGCTTTATTAAAACCCCTTTGATTCCAGGCAAGTGTCCAAAGTATATTAAAATAATATAAGATAATGTGCACTAATAATAACAATAACAATAGACCATGAAATGTGTTGCAGTTAGGCAGTTGTGTTTGGTAAAGCTTTATGGTGGTTCAATGGGAGAGTAGGAAAGTTCATGGAAAACAAGACCTTTCAGTATTACAATCTCCATGGAACCCTGTGATTCAAGTAATCCATCTCAAATATTTAGAAGTTAGAGTACTCAAGGAAGTAGTATATGTGTTTTTCTTGATCTTTTTATATTCTTGTGTCCTTTTTGACTCTGCCATCGGACAATGTAAGTTCCTGGATCTGAAGGTCTTTGGGTAACTCTACAACCATTTGTGTATCTTAAATACTGATCATATTTTTAATACGATGTGATTTTATTAGTCTGACTGTAATGAAATGCACTTACGTGACAACACGGACAACAGTAACATATGAATAATTTGGAATTCCATTTATGTAATTACTCTTGGGGGCACTAAAGCTGTGATGCCTTCAGCCTTTAGCTTGATTTCACAGTTTGAGAACATGCAATTCAGTACAAGGTGAAAGACAGATGTTGTGCCAGTATGCTCACAAGTAGCTCTTAAAAATTAAAATGGAATGGAGAAAGGAGTACATTTTTTTATCAATGCAGGTAACAGTTTGCACATTTAACATAAAACAAAAAAAATGGCTTCTGTTCAGTTCCTGCTGGAATCCAGGAGAGTCTAGGTCTAACTACAATATCTGGAGGTAACCCAAACAATTTTTTCTTCCTCCCCCAGCATAACTGATACCTATTCTCTCTGTCAGAACCAATGATAAACTTAGTGTTAAGGTGAGGCAGCAAGAGAATCCAGATTGTTTTCCTCAAATGTGACCTAAGTTATGCTACTGTAACTGGAGAGCAGTTTTCAAATTCAGAGCTGCTTCTTACTTTGTTTCTTTGAAAAGTCAGCCTTTACTGTATCACTGGAAGCTCTGTGTTCAGATTTGCAAAGCTGGAAAATTGCAGGCTAATTCCTCTACCTTGGATCAGGCGGCTATACTTGCAATGGTAAATGACAGTGCCTTGTGCGCTTGGGAGATCCATAGAATATGCAAGAATATTTTATGAGTAAGGTGACACTCAGCATAAGGAGCTTTTGAATGCATGCAAAGCCAGACTCTTGAGTTATATGTTTATTATTGGGTTTTTTTATGTATGAAAAATGAGATTCTCCACCATACTCCTTGTTCTGGTAGACACACCTGCTTTCCATACACTTGCATGCAGTGAACCTTATTGGGCTACATGCTGGCTTTGATCATTTCATGCAATGCAAATTTAATTTAGGAAGCAAAAGCACTCAGATAATATGGCAGGACTTTATTCAATGTGTGGATCATGCCTAGAATACTGGAAAGTTGACCTCCCAGGTGCTGTGCTGTTGCCTGTATTCATCCTCAAGGCAGAAGGTGTGAAGAAAGAGAGCTATGACAGTATATTTTAGCTGTGCTTATTTGATGTACTGGTCTAGCCACTTCTAAATAATGTCAGGGTGTAGAATGGTACAGCAAGTCTTGTTTGATAACTTTCCACTTTGCCATCCATGTGCTGAGAGAAGCTCTGCAGAGCTGAGACCTCAAATATTTTTTCTTCCTTCTTAAAATTCTTTGTTTAGCACATTAAAGGTGGACAGAAAGGTTACAGGGGTCCCTCTTGCAGAATTTTTCAGCTGCATTGAAAGCATCACATAAAGAAATTGTCACAATATTTTTACTCTATTTTGCGTAGCCAGCAGATTCAGGCATGCAGCTGAGACTTTGCATGCTTTACCAAGATCAGCTTTTAAGCTTTCTAGAGTTCATCTGTTGTTACTTTTTTTATAATGTTTCACTCTTATACATAAAAAAAAGAAAAAAAAAATCGTTCATTGAATGTATGATTCTAACCTGTTCACTGATTGGAATTTAAATATAAAAGAAGTGTGGACAGTAGCAACACTTACTACCCATCCTGTCACTCATATAATCTTGTATCTCATAGTGTAGGTCAAAAAGAAAATGCTTTTGACTTAGATGGATTTTGTATCACCCTAATTTATAGCAGAAGGATCATTACTCAGTAAGGCATGACACAGCCCTGCAAATTGTTTCTTACAGCCTCACTTTTTTTTGGATCAAATATCTGGGTTCAATTTGCATAGAGGATACCTCATCAAAATTTATTGCACTGGAGACAAGCGAGTCAGACGTTATCATGACTATACCGGCTGCATGTCTCTGCCTACTGTTTTAGAGGGAGCATAAATTAATTTGCTATTATTAATCCTATCTTGAGAAACTAAACATGATTTCATTCCAGTAAAAATGTTACAAGCACTTTGTTGTGTCAGGTTTACTTAAAAATTTGTGGATGCATCATACGATTTTACATACAGCACACAATAGTCTGCTTGCCTTTACTCTGAGTTAGATTTGAATGTGTTGCTGTTGTGTTAGAAACAAGAGCTTAAAGAAAACTAATAAACAATTATATGTCATTAACCGTAGTCCTAGACACCTCAGCTCTGAGTTTTGTCTCATCTCTAGTTCTGCTTAGGCCAAATTCTGCCGTGGGCTCTTCTTTGCAGCATGTCTTATCCTCATCCTCTAGCTAAAGTTGTGTTGTATTCAACTTCCAGAACACCTCCCCTGAGGCTACATTCTTGCTTGCCTCCTTTTGTAGAATTTACCTTCCCTTTAAACTAAGAATATTCATTTTGCTATCATTTCTCCTGGCATGCCTATGCCCTCTTCAAAACTGCCCTCCACCATTCTTTATCTGTACAACTGAGGAATAAGTAACATTTCTTCTTTCTGTGCCTTCACCCAGTGCTCTCTTTGGTGCAACAAAACCAAAACCTATTGGTAATGCCTGCCTCTTAATACACATTCCACTAACAAAAAATGAAAATTCTGTTTTAACAATCCTCTTCCCAGGGAGTCTATTAATCCAATGGTAATCCCATTGGCAGAACAGCCAAAATAATACCCTGCACTTCAAACATTTTAATTCTTCAGGTAACCTAGAGCTTTATTTGTCTAAATTGTATTCTTTAGCTTTTAATTAAATGCTGATTAATGTAAGAATATGTCATACAATATAATTTGCTCAATGTCAAGCACTTCTGCAGCATGCAGTGCTTACAAGAGACCAAAAGGCTTCACAGATTGAAAGTCAGCACTCAAAGCTTGCAGACTTAGGAGTGTCTTTTCAGAGGGTCAGTGCCTACACTGTTTTTACATAACAGAATTTGTGTAAAATATTTTCCATCTTAATTCACACAGGCTAGTGAACTACTTCATTTTACTTTGAATGTGCACTGATGTTCTGCTAACAACCTGACATCTGATATTTCATTTCACTTTTCAACTGAAATGAATAAACATCCACTTAATATTCAAAAAAGCACTTTTACTTGACAAATATTTAAAGTTTCTTTAAGTAAATATTATTAAATTTCTTTTCCTTCTTTTATTGTAAGTTGTATGCTGTGTTATTCTCTTTCATTAGAATTGCTTTTTAGTGGTTCTCTTCCAAAATTACCTCAAAGCATTTTATTTAATAAACGTGGATTCACTTTTTATCTCTCTCTTTGCTTTGGAGAGCAACTGCTTTCACTGAAATTCAAGATATAGTTTTAATTGTGGATGAATTTGTTAGCTGTTTGAAAGGATCTCCCAAAACATTATGTATATTTCAACAAAGAGCGAGAGGTGATTTATATTTTTTTCGGAAGATTTTTCTTGCTGAATTTGGTTGTGAAATTGCGTAATAATTTAAGTAGGTGAATGCATGATTCAATTAGCTCAGCTTTTATCAAATCCCAATAACTATTTTAAATCAAATAAAAATTGTAGACATGTTTGGGGAGGTGATAATGGTATTTTGCTATAGCAACAAAGTCAGGTTTATAAATAGTATTAGTACCCTTTTGCTAGACCAGCTGATATAGTTGCAAATTTATACCATCCTTACTTACCCAAAGAAAAATTTCTGATCATGAATGCTGGATTGTTTTATCAACTATAGCATCTAGCCTAGTAAAATACATTTTACCCTACCTACAAACCTATTTTTGTCTCTATTGATACAGGACGTGGTTGTGTATCAGTGTTAAATATGTACTGATGTTTTATCTTTATATGCTAGTATATTAATTGGTTCTTGGTGTATATTTCCTTATACATACATTGATTGATAGATGCAGAGATAGGCTGTGGCATATTAAGAGCATTGCACATGCGGGTTTTTATTTAGGGGATTTTTGGTTTAATTTTTTTCTCCTCTGTAATATGCAAAGATTATTTTTCCCTTGTATACGTTCTTTATTTTTTGGTTGGTATTCTGATGTTAGACAGGTAGGTTGTCTACCAGTGATTTTAGGCATGGTGAGCATATTTTGTTCTTTTTCACATTTGGATTTATATATTCAGCTTTGATCCCCATTACATGATTATACATTTTCCGAAGGAATGTTTGAGATTTGTTTTGGTATGTTTCTGTTTTAGGATCCTTCAGTTTGCTTTTATAGGAAGATAGTGGCAGAAATTTAATTCGGTATTGAAAAGCTCGTGTGTTGAAATTCTGGCTACTTTAAGGTACAAGTTGCATTAATCATAAAAACAGAACATTGGATAGCAAAGCGTGGTGTAAATGTTTTACTGACATCTCTTTTGGATAGCTGTATCAAAGATTCTTATGCAGCAAAGCCATGAATGAGTTATGTAGGTCATCCCAGTGAGTGCCTCTGTAACAATATAGTCATGCTTTTCATGTATGCCACAAACATGAGAGAAAATAACCTTATTAACAATGGATTTAGGGTTGGTTTTGTTGCTGTTTTCTTCTCTAGGCACTTCTACAGACAAGTTTCCTTAGTAATACGAATCTATTTGTTCTAGTCTCAGAGGATGAAAGCGATTTTAATCAAGTGACTTCAAGACCCTTTGAACTAT
Source organism: Phaenicophaeus curvirostris (assembly GCF_032191515.1). Classification (NCBI taxonomy): domain Eukaryota; kingdom Metazoa; phylum Chordata; class Aves; order Cuculiformes; family Cuculidae; genus Phaenicophaeus; species Phaenicophaeus curvirostris. Next base: position 9,017,699 of record NC_091395.1, read on the forward strand.
ATTAACAAAACTTTTTGAAGAACAGTATAATGATCAATTAGATCTGGTATCTTGAAGCCACCTGTGCTTGGACATCTCAGTGGGCCATACTATGATTGGTCCTATGAAACCTGTACTGCTTTTTGGAATGGACTATCTCCTGCCTTACAAGTATGAGGCTTTGAGTGTACTGTTTTCCCAGGAACAAACATTATTCCACCTGACTATTATGCTTTCCATGCTGAAAGGTGAGAATATTCTGTGGCTTTCATTTCAGATTTATGAAAAAAAAATGAAGAAAGATAACACAGATTATAAAGTATGAGCTTCAGTGTAGACTTAACTGTGGACTGTATAAATCTAGGCTATCGCCCTGTCCCAACTACAATTCTGTGACAATTCCTTGGACTGAGCTCAGGGAGGTCCACAGAAGCTGCAGACAATTTTAGATAGCAGCCTGATTTTCCTTAATCTTGAAACCTTTCTCACGCTTGCTCTTTAGCAAAAAGCTGTTTCTTACATTTCAAGATGCAGTGACTAGAACCTAACTGATCATATCACATACACAGAGAAGTGTAATCCAGTATATTTTTCAGAGTAATGTTCTGGTTTTGAGAGAAGGAAGGTTGCCTTGTCTCTCAGAGATATTTTCAGGTGCTTGCCTTCTGAAACTGTTCATGTAACAGTCTGAGACTGATGCAGTTGTTTCCCTGTGCCACGTTTTGCATCCTCCTGTGAAGCACAGACTACCAATTAGTATTAAATATATGTTAATGGCCTAGCGAAATCAATGCTCTGCTGCTATTCAGCACCAGAGAATGAATAGTATATGGCAAAGGTTAATTTTCTTATGTGTATCCCAGCTGTGTATGTACTCAGGACTGATGTGCTATTGAGGTAGAGTTTTTGAAGCTGTAAAACTTAGACTATGGAGAAAAGCTTAAGCGAGTCACTGAATGTTGTACATGGAAGACTATAGGGGAACTCCTCCTTGGTGAACCTTATTTTGTAGGTGGAAAAATGGATAAAAATAATACCTAAAATCTTGATTAGTTACCCCATATGAGAAAACATTAACATTGGTGCTGAGTTATCTGACAGCAGGACCAGACTTTTGAATTGTTTCACGGAAATAATTTTTTTATTCGGTTAAAAAACTTGACAGGACAAGAGGGAATGGCCTCAAGCTGCACTAGGGGAGATTCAGGCTTGACATCAGGAAAAAATTTTTCACAGAAAGCGTCATTGGGCACTGGAACAGGCTGCCCAGGGAGGTGGTTGAGTCACCTTCCCTGGAGGTGTTTAAGGCACGGGTGGATGAGGTGCTGAGGGGCATGGTTTAGTGTTTGATGGGAATGGTTGGACTAGATGATCCGGTGGGTCCTTTCCAACCTAGTGATTCTATGGTTCTATGGACAAAACTGAATAACCATATTCTGATTTCTGAAGTGCTATGGTTGACCCTGTATTTTCTCTACTTCAGTGCAGGACAGAAAGCAAAAATCTCACTTGAGAATACCTATTCTGTTAGATTGTTCTTTTGTAAAAGGATGATTGCCCATCCTCTTGCTGTCTGCTACCTTATTGGTTTGCCCTTCCACTTTTTATTGGTATCGGAGGATAACATGTTATACCTTAAAACTGAAGTGTGAATAGGCTGGGGACCAGCTTTAAAAATTTGAGAATGAGAAGGTGGGTAAAAGATGTCAATTTTGCCTTGGCATATAAACCCTCTCCATCTACACAAACTATTGAAGTTGCTCACCAGACAGGATTTCCAAATCTCCAAGCTTTAATTTGCTGCTGCAAAAATTATATGCATTTAAATTATCTGAGAGGCATTTTAGGACTGAAAGGTTTTTTGTTACCTGCATGTTATAATTAAGACAAACCTCTATTATTCTATCAAAAAGTCACAATTTAAATTACTCTACGCACAGTGTAATGCTTTCCTGTGTTATTCCTAATGAAGGTTGGGTTTATGAGATAATATGCTATTATTGGATGGTTTCTAGATGCTTTGTATGCTTTATAGATTTGACAGCTCAAGAAGAAGCAATTAATTTACATAGAGAATGCATCACTCGAAGCAAACCGGAGTATGCCCACAGACATATATAGAAGTGTGTTGGTGGATTGATAATGTTTCAGTGATAATGTTTCTGAAATGTGCATATTCTTAAGCACTGATTACTAGGTTGAACAACAAGCATTTTATGCTTAGAAAGGGACTTGGTTTTATTTCTTAATACCTGTCCTGATTTCTGTGTATGATAGTCAGATTTGACACTAAACTGGGCAAGCAATGAAGAGGTGATACTGTAGTCAAAAAACACATGTGGCATTCCATGAACAGAGAGAGAGGCTGTAATGCTCCTTGCAGAGTGAACCATTTTGCTTGACAAGATGTACCATTTATTTCGTTGGGAGTACACTGAATCAAGACTAACTACATTCCTGCAGGATAAATATGCTCATGGGAACTTAGTGCTCCTGAGACTTGAAGGTGCGCCCTTGCTCATTTAAAGTTGAATTAGGCATTAGTTGTAAATTGCTCTGCATTCTTCAGCATAAACCTCTACTAGGAGTGCATGTGTACTTACTTTGTAAGGTCCTTCTTGGGCCTTTACAAGTAGCTCACTGAAGAACTTCAATTTAATCTTTTAACCTGAGCTCTTCAGGTGAAAGCAAATTAAAAATCTCTTATGTTTGATTTTAGTTAAAGTTTTGGGTTTCTTTTTTTTTTTTTCTTTTGGTACTTTTAAACATGTGTGGATTGTGGAAAGTTCAAGCAAGTAAAACTGTGGTGTGACACATAGAGTAGCTTCCTGCATTAGCCATTGGAACATCTGTCTTCACAGGAACAGGGAAAGGTCAGCTGAATCAATCGTACCTTTAAACATGGCTTTCAAATGTATATCCTCAGAAACACTGCTTAGTGACATTTTAGTAATAACCTGAGCTTTCACTTGACCGTACAGAAGTAAAAGCAAATATTTATGAAATGTTGGAAGCAGAACTTGTATCAGAATGAGAGGCAGACACAGACATTGCTTCTTGGCTTCTTCGTGTGCTGAACACTATTTTTCATTTGTTGTTCTGTTCTGATGCTGGTTTAGGAAGACGCTACTATACTCGGGTGTTTTTGGCTTATTGTATTCCCTGGAAGGGAAACTTGGACTTTTGCAGGAACAAGTGTAGAATCAGAACACACCCAAAGGCTTCCTAATGATTTGGTTTCATATAACCCACACTTTTCTCCCAAACTATCTAAATAATAGTTTTAAAAGTCTGCAATATACTGTTATATGAGATTTTGTTGTAGTTCCTGAGGGGATGAAGCAAGACTTCAGAGGAGTTAAATTTGTCAAGCAAAACCTGTGAAAAAAACTTCTGCTTTAATTGAAGAAAGGGGAAGAGCATATATAAGTATGTGTCCAAAGACAGAAATTTCAAAATACCTGTAAAAATAATAAGGATTCTATATTCTTTGTATGAAATTGGTTTTGGGAGCTATTTTTCTGTTTCTGACTGCTCTCAGCAATGTTTCCTTTAGGAGTGAAATTCGTCTTTAACAAAATCCAGGGTAGATCTTTCCACATAATTTGAGGCTTGTATAGTTCTACTGTGTGTCTTTGCTAACTTGTACAGCTTTTACTGTGACTTATCTTGGGCTCCAAGGCAACCTTCTGTAAACTGATCTTGCACGTACCAAGTCCAATAGTTGGACAGGCTAGGTCAAGGCTCAACAGTTCGAGGTCTGCCTTAGTATTTAAGAAGTCTCAAGGTTTCAGTGTGCCTTTGAAAGTGTTACTAAGGGATTAAGCTATATGTTAAAATGACCTATAGGAGAATATCTTCTCAATAGGTCTCTTTCTTGTTGGAAGCAGATGTCTTCTACTTAGTATTCTCACATTTCAGCTTTTCAGAAAACAAGTATCTGAGTTTTTAGTGTCAATTTCATTACTGTGCTACAGTAGACATGAGGCGAAGCGAACTGTTTCAGAATCAACTGTAGGAAGAGGAATGCCTAGTTTTAAGTTTTCATTATTTAGCTGGGTACATTAAAAAGAACACAAAAAACTCCTTGTACCTAAATGTATGTATTTTGCACCCCAGAAAAACACATTAAGAAAAATAATATATCAAGTTTTCAAATGTTGGAATGTGGAGAATATACATGGAAATTTTATTCAGCTCCTCAATGAATGTACATTTGCAAAGGTTTTAATTATCAGTCTATAAAGATTTTTTTTTTCCCCTGCACAGTATCTCTACCTTTTACATTGTGTGTGTGTATATGTATAGTTTATGTATATGTTTGAGCACAGATGTATAGTAGTCACCATAAGGTTTACTGTTTGATGTTTGGTTGTGATGGATCATATGATGCATTCCCCTAGGCCTTATTTAATTTGCTTTCCAAACCCCACAGAGTACAAAATTACTAGTTTCATTGTGTGCTTCTTTGCTATAAACTCTAGCTATAGTATTCTACAAACCTTAAGGAATTTATCTCCACAACAATCTTAGGGGTTTCCTTGTTGCACCTTTCTTATGCATTTTTAGTGTAGAACAAAATTTAAAGTAGAAAGTTTTCACTGATTTTGAGTGTCAAACTTGTTCAAGTTTTCCATCAGTCTTAGTATTCATATAGTAATTCCTGAACTCAGTTCCTGATTATTTGAACAGTCAACACATCAGTTTTATAAACCCTTGAGCTGTAAATCACTGGACTCTGGGGAACTTTTTCACCATATGCTTGCTTTATTCTTATACTGTAACTGAAACATCAGCTATTGGTCAATATCAGGGTCACTGGAGAGATGGTCTATTCAATTTGATATCACAACTCTTCCTTTCCAGTGGACAAAACTGCTGCAGGACCTGAGGGTCATTTTGACTGGGAGGCAAAGTGAAGGTAGGAGGAAAGGAAATACCCAATGTATGAGCAAGTCATGCAAGACAGTATTCAAATTTTAGTGTTTGTGCTTAAATGATCTGCCCTGTATTGTACAGTTTGTTTCCTACCATTTTGTAGTGCTATGCTTCTCAGTCTTAACCTTTAACACAATTATTTCATGTGAAATTTCCTACTTCTTTGAGTAAACAGTGAAGAAAGAAAAATTCTATCATGTGGAACCACACTGGTCTCCACATGGGACTTCAAATTATATAGCGCTGCTTGATCTAACTCAGCAGATTTATAAACTGTTATTTTTTTTCAGGAAGAATAGCTACTACAGATAGAGGCCATAGGATTTCAAACTGTACTACTCACTGACAGCAGAAAAATATTGAGATTCATACCCATATGTTGTGTAGACATGGTGGGCTTTTGTTTTGCACCTGAAAAAAGAGGGCATCTCAACTGAAAGAGCAGCATTATACAATATCAGTTTTGTACTAATTGTTTCTAGCAGGAGGGTAAGATTTTGTGGGGCTCAATACTTCATTATGAACTTTAATAATAAGAGGAAACGTTTTATTTGGATTTGTCTGGGAAGCAGCCCAATGTTATTCATTTTTTTCTGAAAGAAAATTTAAAATAATTTTGTCGTTATTTATGGGTTAAATAAAAACTGATGGAATGGTAAATAATAAGGTAAGTAACTGTCCCCGAGCAATGCAAAACTATATGTTGAGGAAAAAAGAATTCAGATCATTCATAGAGAATGTGGCATTGCATTCCAGAAAGCAAAGAACCCAATTAATACAATTTTAATAAGGGTGAAATTACATAGTTTGTGTGCCTTAAGTTGTCCAAGCTACATTTAGTGAAAAAAAGAAGTAACAAGGACCAGCTGTGGTGGTTGTCCTTGAAAACTCAACTCTAAGTCACATTATTTCCTTACAGGCTGAATCACCCACTTCATTACTGGTACAGTGACGTGGCAAACCACACACACCAAAAGAAAACCAAACAAAACTCCAAACCAACAAACAAAACCACCCTTTAATTAACACTCAAAGTCAAGCTATTGCTGACTTGTGGCTGCTATGTCTTAGGAGTATCTGGACTGTAAAAAAGATGATACTGGTGTAAATAAATGTGAGCAATATGTATGTGAAATTTGTGCTGGTTTGGGCTTAGAAGTACTGCATTTATAAGCTTAATTGGCATCACATTAGCTTCATTTCTTCTTTCTAGGACTATTTTCTGGAAGTTTCTGTGACCTATTCCAAGTTCTTCTGTGCTACCTTAAGAATTTGAGCAGAACCATAAAGAATGAAGCCAAAATCTTTCATCCCTTAGAGAACACACTTTGCTTTCTGGGCAGCTAAACTGAGTCTGTTAGAATTACCACTATTTCCAGTAATTGGATGATTACCTATTGCTAGTGTGGTGTCTGTGACCTACACCGACATTGAATTTTAGTACTGGACAATGATACACGTAGGAGTTACTCAAAACAAATCTAGCCCAGAAGAGCAGTTAACATGGCTGTTATACTAGAGGATATTTGGGTTGAGTGAATTTTTACAAGTACAGCAGTGGGACCACACAAATATTAGAATGGGTAAAGCCATGAAAGCTTGAAGATCACTAGAATATTATGATTGAAATGTGCGCAGTTGCTGGATTTCTAGGATTGCTTAACATGCCTCTAACGTAGCCTAGCACAGCACAGTCACAGAATCATGTGGGTTTGAGGGGACTTCCAGAAGTCAGCTAGTCCGCCTGCATTGCAGAGCAGGTGCAGATACAGCAGGTTGCATGTGTCCAAGTGCAATGAGATTTTAAATACCTGCAAGGATGGAGATTCCACAACTTCTCTGGGCAGTCGGTTCTTGTGTTTCATTCTGCATTAGTTTTTCATTAAGAAAACAATTATTTGAACATTCTGGAAGCCTACGTTTTTCTTAATGTTTTTTTTTTTTTGTGAAAAAATAGAAATTAAATAAAGCATAACAAAACTTTTAGTTATCTGAAGTCTAGAGTCATGAGGGGGATGAACTAAAATACAAATATTCCAAATTACCTACAGTCTGGTTACCAGAGATTACTTGCCCAAAAATTAAAGGGATCTGCATCATCGCTGGAAAGTTTGGCGGACTGCCGATCTTTAAAAGCTGAAAACTGTAGAACTGCAAAGATGTAAGCAGGCAAGAGGTCTGGTTGATGTTGTTATTGACCCTTTAATGACTTTTGGCAAGTTGCACTACCTGAATATCTTCCCTATATATGTATAATGATCTTAATCTTTTCTTCCTGAGTAACAGCATGTTTCCTTAGAAAAGTAAATATTTCTGATGATCTTATGTCTCTGTTTCTTATTAGAAGAAATTCTCTGCAGAAAAGCTTCAAAAAGCCAGAAGATGTGTACGGACATCAGAAAGGTAAACAAACTTTGGCAATAAGGCATATTCATAAGGCAATAAGGGGTTTATTCACAGGAGTTTCTATTTTATCATTACATTTGTATGTATAGGGCAACAAGAACATTCTGGTTTATGCTTCTTGAGGTATTCCTTGGTTTCATACCATTAAATAGATTCGTAATTTATGAGCATGTCTTCCCCATAGAAAAGTGAGTTTCATAGAATCATAGAATAACCAGGTTGGAAGAGACCCACCGGATCATCGAGTCCAACCATTCCTATCAAACACTAAACCATTCCCCTTAGCACCTCATCCACCCGTGCCTTAAACAAGATCTGTGGAAGATTAAATAAAATACTGTTTTTCTTCCTCATTTAAAGTCCAGTTGCAGTTAAATGCATATAGAAATTACTTTAATTCTTTTTCTGGAAACTGGACTGGATCTGTCTTGCCATAAGAGGACAATTCATAGGTGGTGTTTGTTACTTCATTTCAGCTACCTTGAATCAAGCAGGGCCTTAGCTAGACTTTAGGATTATTCATGTGACTATTCAATTCAAAAAATGTTTCTGCGCTGGGTGAGATGTTACTGTCTTTAGTGAGAGGCATCTAATCATCCATGTTTATTGATTGTGACAGATTATGACTTATTCTTTTCCTTTCAACAAGCAAATATACAAATCCTCAACAAAGCTAAACAGACTTCACGCAGGGGATTCAGCCTGAAGTACTCAAAAAAATTAAAATTACTAATTATTAGATTCAATCTCTGCATGAATAATGCCACTTTTCTTTGTCTTTAAACTTAAGCTGGCATATTTTTAGATGTTCTAATTAAATATTATGTATGATCTTCTAGTACAAAATGCGTAACACTTGTTTTACTTTCATGCATTTGTATTGTGCTTCCACTTAACAATGCTTTACCAGCAGGAAATAACGATAATAAACACTCAAGTCTACTTTAATCTTCGTCTTCCATATTCAATAGTTCTGGTTCTGATGTTGTCCTGCTGTTTATTTGCTTGCTCACATAGCCTAGGAAGATAAAAGATAGAATCAATACTTTAGAATCTCCTATCAGCTTTTGTGAAGCATTTATCAGTGGTTCTTGCTTTTTACTCATGTGCCCATGCTCTGTTTACCATCACCAGTCCTCCTTTTTGATACCAATTAGTGTATTTCTGCTTCAGAAATAGTGAGTTTTGTTTATCTTTCTGCAGGGTTCTCTCTCCTTGTTGTCTGACATTTAAAACATGAGATTTCTGGATTAAAAAGAGAACAACAACTGTTCTGCTACTTCTCTCATGTGTTACTGCCTCCTCCCAGCTGTGATCTATTGTTTCATGACTGACTGTTTTAAGAACCAGGCCAGGGCAGAAAGTCCAGTCTCGGAAATTTTTTTTCACTAAAAATAAAGTTGAAGAGAATAGAAATGCATCCATGCAAATCTAGTCACATGGTTTAAGCCGTTGGACTGTATATGTTATGTTATGTTGTGTGAACTCTTCTTCATCATTCAAGTAACTGACCTGCAGATGGTGTAATTCAGCTAAGCACAGGGCCATAATTAGAACACATAGCTCTTCTGACTTTTGATTCTAGGGCACTGGGTTTACCAGTTTTTAAAAATTATAAAGTGCTTAAGTGCTACACAAGATGCAGAAAGTATAATATAACAGTACTTCAGTAACTGCATGACACAAAAAAATAGAGTTCTCTGACACACTGGGGTAGAAGTTACTATAAAATGCAGAGGATACATTTCATCATGCACCCATATAACATAGCATTCTGTACCTTAATCAAATATTGGAAAACATTTCTTCCTGTGCTGGTGTTTAACTCTGTTTAGGGTGAACTTAAGTGAGCATTATCTTCTCTCTGTTTCAAGGTCCAAGCTCAATTCCATGCTTCATGCATTAATCAGAATTGTTGTTAAAAACCAGATTTATTTGGCTATTATTTTAAATATGCTTATTGAAGTGTACAAAATGCAAAACAGATTAATATGTATTGGAAAACATGAAGCTGAACGAGACTCATTTGGCATTATCAACACACATTCAAAGTGTCATGGAAATCCATTCCTGTATTTGCAGTATTGTTTTTGAAACTGAATTTTCATCCTGGCAGGTGAAACCAACGCAGAAGCAAGGAAGCAATAGCTCACAAAGTATGTAGCACAGCACTACTGGTACATTTTTAATAAGGTGAGGTAATTGTTTTTCTTTTTTTTTTTTTTAATGGTTTGAACTTACTACCATTCTGCAACGTATCACTGTTTCACGTCCTGCCACTTCTTAGAAATAGACCCAAACATCATTCACCACTGTGTCCAAACAAAGAGCCTGAATCCAATTTATTAGAACAGAATGAACATAGCCTTTAACTTCCCTACAGAGATACTATTGTTAATTAAATCAAAGTCCTTTCCATACGCAGTGCTAACAGTTCTAGCCCTGCATCCATTCTCCAAACAGTATACGACATTGATGGATAAAGTCAATTAAAGTGTGAGCATTAGAGAAGTAATGTGGAGAGCTGAAGTCATCTTTACCAATCCACCTTTAAAAATTGCAATAAATATTTCAAAATGAAATGTTCATAAATTCTCCCGAGTGTGGCTGTTAGTGAGATTGGATGGAAATTTAATTCAATTATTCTAAGAAAGTTTGCTTTTGGTTAGACAAAGGTGTTTATTTTCTCTCCAATTACGTTACAGTATCTTACGGACAGTTTAAACCCAGAATGTGACTAGTGCAAAAAGATTCCCACTTTTCCATAGATAATAATGAAATGGGATCCCCTCTATGATTTGACATTTTCTTGTAAGCCATGTTTTTCAGTGTAACAAATATTTTTATAACGCATGAACAGTATCTAAATGGTATACAGCAATTCCTGCTCAAGTGCTCTATCTCCTAGAGCAAAATACTAGGACTTAAAAAATACACAACTCTGGTAAGTTGAATTGCATCCCCCAAATGTTAAAACTGAGCTTGTAGATTGACCTGTTGAATGACACTGGAGAAATAGTTGATTTAGCAAAGAAAAAAAGAAAAACAAAAAGGGGAAAAAACCAACCTCTTGGTTAAATCCTCCTGTATTTACTAGTAAAGTGAGATGTCAGTATCCTTGTCCTGCCTGCCTGCACAGGAGGTACTAATTTTTAGTGTATCCTCTTCACTAATTTTCCTTCATAGAAAAGCTTAAAAACTGGTTTAACCCCCTAGGCAAGATTTTTCTCTGCATAGAGGAAACTGTTGAGTAAAAGACTTATCATGAAGGACCTTTGCATTGCACCAGTCTCCTGAAGCCAGACCTTCTTTTCTGTAGTACAGAGATCAGGTTACAACTCAGTGTAGACCTCAGGCTCTTCTACGTTATTGCAATTGGAACTGGATAGTCAAGCACTACAAAGGGAGTGTAAAGCCGCCTTTACAGGGTGTTTTTATCTGGTAAAGTATCTTTGAATTTGGTCTGTATTGTTTGATTTCTAGTTTTAAATTTGTTACTTTATAGGTTTAAGCATCTTTTACAAGAAAAGTCTGTGTAGTCAAGAATGAAGTTTTAGGAGACAAATTTTCAAAACTTTCATGTTTTTAAACCTTCAAACCAGAACTTTGCTGGAACATCCATCTTTAACGTTTTTAATCATTGCTGTTCTTAGCCTGGAATGTTCATTTTATGTCTGTGATCTATTTCAATATATGCAATCTGGTTTTTTTATCTTTACCTTGTTAGAATTTATACAAGAATTTTCTTGGACTTGTGTGTATTTTAACAATTTAGACAGCTTCAAATTTTTATTCAGATTAAAGAGACTACTTCTGCTTCATTTTGCCAGGGTAGAATTGAACAAAAATTACCTGCTTTTTAAAAGAGAAGTATTTAAAGTTGACTATTTAATGCACACTGGAAATAATTAAATTACTTTGAACCTCATGGGATAACTTTATTGGTATTGAAATGTGCTAATTTATTAACAGCTGTGACTACTACAGTGTAAAAAGAAGGTGGAAAAATATTCTTTAATAGGACATCAATATTGAATATGTTGAAAATGGATCCTTGGCCAACGTTTTTCTAGACCCTCAAAAAAGCATTTTTAATGTTAAAATACCCTTTTAACCATCTATCCACCATTTGTTAAAGCCCCCTACAATGATAATGGAAAAGTTGAGGCAATACTTTTTTTCTGAAGATGACAGTGACATGCAGTATTTTAAATGTACTAGTCTTTGCGACGGGTGCACAAGGAAGACTTGCATATCTAATGGTTTTCAGTTAATTAATGTGCAGTTATCTTTGCATTTGGGAGGATGGTTTAAAGGATAAGGTACTCGAATACGAAAAAAAAGAAAGTCAGTTTTCAGCTAAGGCACAGCTATCCTTAGTGACATAGAGTCATCTTCGTTTGCTTGTACCCTTGCTCTCAGCCTGTAATGTAAGAACTGTATTTCCTTCCCAGAGCTTTGTAAGTTTAAAGATCTGTTCATAGTTGTGACAGATTCAGATACTGTGGTGGAATGCCTGGCTTCTGCCTTTGTAGGCAGATATAAAATTCAGGCAATTTGAGAAAGAATCCACCAGATAATGTTAACTATATCACTTAAAGGGGGTACTGATGCGCCTAATAATTGTGCAATAAAATGGTGACCTTTACAAGAATATTCACTTCAAGTAGAGTAGGGGAAAATCAGAACAATCTTTCTGTAACCAAATTATCTTTGTCAGTTGGTACAGCTGTGTGTGACCCAATTAAGTGAACGCTGGACGGTAACATTAGTACCAGGCTTTAAAGGCACTACTAGCCTTTTTTTGATCTGTCTGTTGAATAGACAGAATTAGGCCAGATTCAGGTAAGAAATATTTCCTACTGTAGGTGATTTATTCTGTAATTTTTCCAAATGCTAGGAAGGATTAGAATGTTTGTGAGAATGGTTTTTTGTTGTTTTAATTTTTTTTTTAGTCACATAAATACCAACCTTAAATGCACTTGGGGGCATGAAATAGACACTCCTGAAGTCCACTAAGCCACTGCTCTGCAGCTACTGAACCCTCCAGTTTCTGCCTGGGGGTATTCTTTTAAGTCAGGTGTGGTAATAACGCTTCACTGGGAGTGACCAGGCTGGGGTCCACCTTTGGCCAAAGCTGCACAGGTGGGATTTTAAGCAATGTGCCTTCTTCTTATTTCCAAGTAGATTTTTGTCATTAGTAACTTGAACAGAAGATCGTACACAGGAATATTTTGAGATTTGCACTCCATTTGTGTATCTCTGTATCCCCTAACGCAGGTGAGACTAGTGGCTAACCTGCTCAATTACAATACAGAAAATGAACCAGTGTAGGATGTCAAACCTGGGTGCCCAGATGTTTGCAACAATTATTCTGGAGACTCCCTGTTTTGGATTTCAGATATAGCAGAGCCAGGATTATACAGTGAACTACAGAAGAGACATAACTGATGACGAATATTTAGCTGTATTTTATTTTTCAGTAATGTAGATGACTTTCCATGCTGTTTCCTGTTGACTTTTCCTACTTACTTAAGTTCTGTAATGATATTTCTGCAGAACTCAGCCTCCCTAACCTGAATCTTATTCTGAGAGTTAAAAGAAAATTAAGAAGCCGGACAGCTGGTATATAAAACAAAACCCATATATAAACCTATGACTGAACTTTCAGTTAAGCATTCTTCTTGTAAATAGAGAGCCCTAGATTTCCTTTCAGTTTCTTAAGCTTCTTGCAGCCACTGTGGTTTTCCTCTTTCTGTATTGTATTTGAGAAATTGGCTGTGGAGGATGTACTGGACGATCCAAGCTTCAAACAGGTCTTCGACTTTGCCCCTTTCAGTCAGCCATTTCTGCAGTGAAGTGTGACTTGGCATCAGCTTATCAGACTTATTTTCCTTTGACCTCTGGAAGGTGCCACTCTGTGAACAAAAGAGCAGCACATTAGGTGGTCATGCCTCCTTGCAAGTTCCTTGTGCTGGAGTGCTGGCTGTGCAGGCTCTGGAACAAATGAGCTCCGCAGTGATTTTCTCAGGAATATGAACAATAAAAAACAAACCCTGAAGTCACAAATCACACCAGTCGTCTTTAGAGGCACAGTTTGCAAGTTGGTTGGTGATTTGTCTGACATTTCAGTTCTTGAAGAGTGACCTTATCTTTGTGAACTGTTTCTGCCTGAAAATGGAGTGCAAAAACAGTGGTCACTCCATTAGAACTGACTGTCAGACAAATCACCATCCACCTAGCAGGCAGTTAGAAAGCCTCTGATGTGTTTGCATGCCCGTCTAGCATCTAGAGAACGTATGCAATACACAGTACAATTCTGTTCTTGTTTAGTAAAATGTTAATGGATGTTATTTGGAGTCTTTTCTGAAGGAGAACTGATAATAGACTACTGAATGATGAACCAGCTAGGCTTCCAACATTAGGACTAGCGGTAATAATTCCATCATTTAGCTGATCTATAGAGATTCTGGCATGTTCAAGAGCTCTCATAAAGTTTTAGACTAACGTATTCCTCCCTAGAAGGATAACTTTCTGAATTTGCATCACACATCACTGTACCCTAGTACCGTTCTTTGACTCTTTTATTTTAATTATTGCTTTTGTTTATTTGTTATTCTGCTTTGTCCACAATTGGCTAAAAGAATGTGATTTTTTGTTGGTTTTTGAGTTGTTTTGTCTTGTGAATCTCCATTTTTTTAATATGTAAGGAACTGGCTCTTTTAAGACAAGTTGGCAGTGCATTTTCTCTGTTATGTTCCATATACAACCCCCCTTTAAAGTCAGAATTTTTCTACCATACATACAGAATTAAGGATATGTTAGAAAGAAATTAATATTCTTAAAGGTCACACTTACATATTTTCTTCCCTTTTCATGCATATTAGAGCTTTTCTAGTTACCATTCAGATCTTTTTATAAGCTGTATTGTTGTAAGGTCAGTCCAAAGTATACTTTTGCCTTTGTAGTAGTAGCTTTCTCTATATTTATTTCAGTCATATCACACACTGAAATAAGGTAAGGAGCAACATGTGGAAACATAGTGGCATCTGTCCTCCACAAACAGCAGTATAGGCAAAATGTTAATGTTATATCAAATGCAGTGTTATTTGGTACTTCACAGCCAATGATCTTCTCTATAGCAAAAATTTAATAAGTGGTGGTGTACTAGGTAAGCTTAAAGAAAGAGCAAATACCCAGCAGCTTCTTCTTCTAGAACTATAGAGATAGTAAATTCTTGACAAGTTTGGAAATTCTACTGTCTTTGATTCCCCGGTTAATTGGTGAATGAGCATTTCTCATGACTCACAACCACCTTACGCTGCTGATCAGCTGCTGCACCTCAGAATCACCCCACAGTTCTAAACACTTCTTGTTATACAATTATAGAATTACAGAATCAACAGGTTGAAAAAGTCCTCTTGGATCATCGAGTACAACCATTCCTATCTGACACTGAACCATGTCCCTTAGCACCTTGTCTACCTGTCTTTTAAACACCTCCAGGGATGGTGACTCAACCACCTCCCTGGGCAGCCTCTGCCAGTGCCCAATGACCCTTTCAGTGAATTTTTTTTCTGATGTCCAGCCTGAACATCCCCTGGTGGAGCTTGAGGCCATTGCCCCTGTCCCCTGTCACTTGGGAGAAGAGGCCAGCTCCCTGCTCTCTACAACCTCCTTTTAGGTAGTTGTAGAGAGCAATGAGATCTCCCCTCAGCCTCCTCTTCTCCAGGCTAAACAACCCCGGCTCTCTCAACCGTTCCTCCTAAGGCTTGTTCTCCAGCCCCTTCACCAGCTTTGTTGCTCTTCTCTGGACTCACTCCAGAGCCTCAACATCCTTCTTGTGGTGAGGGGCCCAGAACCGAACACAGGATTCGAGGAGCGGTCTCACCAGTGCCAAGTACAGAGGGAGAATAACCTCCCTGGACCTGCTGGTCATGCCATTTCTGATCCAAGCCAAGATGCCATTGGCCTTCTTGGCCCCCTGGGCCACTGCTGGCTCATGGTCAGTTGGCTGTCAACCAACACCCCCAGGTCCCTCTCCTCCAGGCAGCTTTCTAGACAGACTTCTCCTAGTCTGTAGCACTGCACAGGGTTGTTGTTTCCCAAGTGCAGGACCCGGCATTTGGCCTTGTTAAACCTCATGCCATTGGACTCAGCCCAGTGGTCCAGCCTGTTCAGATCCTTTTGGAGAACCTCCCTACCCTCTAGCAGATTGGCAATACCTATCTATATATTTTTATATTAAAAAATATATTATCAAATATATATATTTTTATGCAATATGTATTGTATACATTATATGAAATGTATATATTTTTATATATTCTATAATATATATTTTTATAGATAATATATATAATATAATAATTAGTCCGATACGTGACCCACTGAGGGGATTCCTGTGTGCAGGCACTTACAGGGCAAACTTTAAGCATACTTTAAGGAAAAAAAAAATTCTTGAGCAGACTCCCAGCACGGTGGGATTCATTCACGGTGTCACAGCCTTAACTAGTGTGTCCGTAGAGACTCGTGCTGTGGCCACTAGAGAGAAGAACATGATTTGTGGGATATGTGGTGCGTATAAGCCTTCTGATGGTGTTAATAATTCTGTAGAAACACCTATCTCTCTGATAATTACAAAGAAGAAGTAGTTGGCTGGCTTAGATGTGTAGGTATACAGTATCTTACTTATTAGTCTTTACTGAGGCTCCACAGAGCCTTAAGCATCCATTTGAGCTGCTAGAGCATCCCAGGGTCTGCCGCATAGCAATTAGTGATGTTCTTGTTTTCACTCTCTGAGGAGTTAAAAAAATTGTGCAGATTTAATTGTAAATAGCTTGCAGACGATGTATAAAGAGCTGGTTCTTCAATGAACTCTTTTCATATGTATGGAACCTGGTTGATTATTACTTTAATATCATCTCAGAGCATAGTTGTATGGCTGGCTATAATGCCTTGAATGTAAAATCAAGCCGCTTTGAGTTGCAGCAAAGCACATAAGCCCTTGCCTTGATTTAAGCACTCAGGTAGGCACATTTATGCCACAGATGCACTTAAATACATGTGCTTTGAGGCCTGCTTGTGTTTACATTAAAGTTTCCTAATTTGGGTGTGAGCAGCAAATGAACCAAGCAAAATATGGAAAGCCTCACAGCCAGAAAACATGAAAATCAGATTTTGGTCTACATAAAATTGTCAAAAAATCAAAAGGATGAAAGAGATTATTGCTGATATTTTGTATAACCATTGTGTGTAAAGAGGATTATGTAATGAATAAAAGATAAATGCTTTGAGCTAAAAAAAAGGGGAAAGATTTACATGAAATTGAAAACTTATTACCATATGAAAGTTATCACTTCATATTCTTCATACCAAGTGCTTGAAGCATGATTGTCTAAAAGACTTAAAATACACAATCCCACCAAAGAAAAAGCATTTATAATTTAAATTAACATAATCAGTGCTTGTACCTGTAAGTAGTCAATTTTGGTTTTAAGTAATTTTAATTATTAAACAGAGTTAAGCTTACATTGCAAGGAGGTTTCTGTAAAAACAATGGATACAAATAAGATTATATGGTATATTGGAGCTAAGAAAGATTAAGTGTCATTTACTGATTAGGTTTCTTCATACTTAGCAGTCTTCCAAGAAAACCGGTGAGCCTTCTCTTTGTGAGTGACCATAGTTATCATTAGCATTCTAATTTGTAGCCTCCCTAATTTCATAGATTTACTCTGGGTATGTTACTTCTAATATCACAATGATTTCAACCAATCATAAAATGAAATGAGCAAACACAGCAATGAGGATTTTAAATGGGAAAGAAATAAGACTTCATAGTAAATAGTGTAATAGAAGTTCCACTGAAATCAATAACCATTCGCACATGGAGTAACTCTACTGGAACAGGACTCTAAATATCCCTATAATAATTTATTTGGCTAGAGAGTCAAATGAGTACCTGTAAACTACTATTCTGAAAGAGTGAAGACATTTTTCCAATAAAAATGTAGAACACCATTGGTTTAGTATTCAGGAGAAGATTTAAAGTAAATTTTTATGCAACCTGCAAAACATTTCAGGTTTTGGGTTACGAATCATTGCAATTGCTAGGTTTTTCAGAAGCAACTTGTTAACGTAAAATCTTTTTCTTACTCTAATCTATGGAATAGTTGGAATAATATATGCAAAGATCTATGAAGTGTCAGGAAAGAGCCAATATACTTGTCTACTGCAATATGCACGTACTGAATAGAGCAGGTCAAGCCATTCATTGTAT
This sequence comes from Phaenicophaeus curvirostris, assembly GCF_032191515.1. Taxonomy (NCBI): domain Eukaryota; kingdom Metazoa; phylum Chordata; class Aves; order Cuculiformes; family Cuculidae; genus Phaenicophaeus; species Phaenicophaeus curvirostris. Next base: position 9,035,304 of record NC_091395.1, read on the forward strand.
ATAACAGCTTTGGGATTTAATCAGTTTTTCTATCTGTGAATTATCCATGACCTTCTAATGATTTTTTAATATGAATGTGTGTGTTTTATGTAATTCATCAAATAGTCTTACAATCACATTAAGCTTGTAGAATTTTGCAAGTGCTCCTCTGAGTATAATTTGCAGCATAAGCTATTCATGTTGGTTACCCAAGTCACATGAAAGTGTATCTATCCTGTTATTTGTTGACCTGATGTCTGCAAACAAGACCACTGGACTAATTATATCTTTATAAACAGGGAACTAGTTAAGAAGAAAAACGGGCATAGTGATTCTTAAAGCCTTTACAATCTGTTTTTTTTTTTTTTACTCTTTTGAACTGGAAGGGCATCATACGTATCAGAATACTACTTGCATTAGAAATTTAAGCTGTTTGGTGAGCAAAAAGGTGTAAGACAGGTTTATGAGAAGCCTTCTCAATCCCTAGCTGTATAAGCACCATCTGCTTTGGAGTTCTTCATCTTTGAGTATTATAAAGGTGCTTGTCAAGTAAAATGGTCAGTTAGAATTTACAAAGATCTTCTTATATTATGTTCAGCATTGTAAGAGTCAGGATTTATTGTGGTGTTCTGAGAAGGCCCTGAAAGCATTGAGCTGTTTTAGACCAGGTTTCATTAGATCCATAGCTGATGAAGGGTTTGTTTGTATTATTTTGTTTTTTAATCGAAAGTCAATATCCTCAAGTGTCCATTTGGATACAGGAATAAAGAAAAATCTCATTCTGTTGCATGTTTTGTGATAAAAACTCTTACTAACATCAGTACTCTCCAAGTTGTGATTTTAAGCAAGGTTGGTGAAGTAAATATGTTGGTTAATGGAATATGACTCTAGAAGCCAAGTGAAACACAGGATACCTGAGAGATAGTGCTCCGATACCTGGATCTAACCTCCTGGCTGATGTTAATCCTTTACTACTCCACTCCTCGCATGGTGTTTTAATATGTGGTATTTCCAGGGGGCATCTGTACCTTCTTGTACTACTAGATGAGGGTTAATGAGGTTAGGACAATAAGTTTTTAAATCTATTCAAGAAAGGAAAAGAAAGGTAGTAACTGCTCTGTGTATTTATTCACATAGAAGAAGCTGTTACTTTACGTAGAAGATTTTAAATAATGCATATAAGGTTGGATAGCCATAATTGAAAAATATGAGTCCTCTGCAGAGAAAGAGAGCAGTAAAGAGTGAAGGCCAGGGATGAAATTCAGTATATGTGCTTGTGAAACATGGTCACTTTTGGCTTCTCTCCCTTTACAGTTCTGTTTGAATTCTACTGGCTTAAATTTATAGGAAAGTGTCAATCCCAGCTTCATTTTTTGGAAGGGTGATTTATTCCCAAATACCAACACATTTCTGCAGCAGCAGTTTCTCAGTTATAAGTAGAAGGGCAAGAATAAAGTCTTTTACAATACATTGCACATAGATCCTTCCCAACAACAGCAGCTGGTACATTTTCTGCATAGCAAGAGAACATGTTACATAAGGAAAAGTTATGAAAAAATGAGACAATTATTTTAAAAACATTTAAAAGTTTATAATGGCTTTTTAAAGTAGGTGATAACTAAGAAACATAAAGAAATGGTAGCTACTCAGAAATAACTTAGGAAAAGGAATGATAATCACAAGGTTTTGTAGGAGTTTTATTTCCAAAAGATTAATTTTCAGAACCAAAGTCTATCACAGAAAAGATATTTAAAATCATTATTATTAGGTTACATTTAAAATGATGGCACATCTTCAAATTCTTCTCTGATGCAAATACTAGGAAAACAAGAATATTAGATGATAATACCAACACCTTCTTCAATGATTCAATAAACAGAAAAAGTAATGGGGAATAGTTGCTTTGTTTGTAAATTTGACTTTTAAAACATAATGAAGTAGTTTTACTGGTGTAAGAGTATATGATATTTGGGAATATCCTACCTACGTCATGAAAAAAAAGTAAACAGACGGGAAGTTTTCCACTAAAATAGAAAAGTTAATCCTTCACACCTGTATTTTTTTCTCTCCTCACTACACTGGAGGATAAGCCGTAATTCTGCCACCTCCTTCAGGTATGTCAAATTGTTAAACAAATGTATTTATATAATGCCAGGATGGCTATTCCTGGATTCCAGGATTTACAGGAGATCAAAGGTTACATGGAATATAGTCTGAATGCTGGGAAGCCACATGCCTTCCTAAATGTTTATAGAATTTGACATTTTATAGTTTACTTAGACCTCATGCTCCAAGGGAAGGGGTAATAAACATACATAACCTTCTGAATTCAGTCCTTTTGTGGGTCTGTCTCTTGGTGCTTAGTTACTAGAAACTGGCTTAGGCCATGATATGCATATATGGCTGCTGTATTAAAAGAACTAAAACTATTTTGCTTTTTCTGTTGACCACCTGAGATTAACAAATTCTCATCCTCTTCAGATTAAAATATCTGCTTCAACTCAACTCACCAATCCTTAATAGCTCCCTTTCTCACCCTCCTTGTTTTGCCAAACCAGCTTTCTTGCACTTATCTGCGTATTAGCTCTCTCACAGCCATCTATTCTTGACAGCATTATTGCTTCTAGGAACTCCTTCCACTGTGCTTAGTTCTGATAAAGAATATAAATATCTGCAAGGTATGTGCTGCAAACAGATCCTTGGCTGACTTATCTATGATTCTGTGCACTGTGTGTGGTAAGTTAAATTGCTCAAAAGTTATCCAGAATCTCATAATGAGAACAGAAGTCTCCTTAACTAGAAAGTGGGAAATAACAAATAAATTATTTTTCTGAAACGGTAAGTGTATCTAACCAGATTCTTCAAGAAGTGATCAGTCTGTCTGTTTCTAGAGCAGGGCTGGGCAGGAGTGATAGTCATAGAGTTGCTACTTCATTTCATGCGTTCTCTCTATAGCACCAGGAAAGTGATGTGAATCATGTATTCCAAATGGGACTGCAATCTCAACCACAATCTTAACTTTACCCTTGAGGCTGATCTGCTATGTAGAAAAGTATTCAACAGTCACAAGAAAAAAGATAGCATAAGTGAGACCACAACTCAAATATCTTAAGTGTGCCTGCAGAAGGATTGCTAGCACACATTCTCTGCTAACAGCAGCATTTGTACAATTTACATTCAGCAGTCAGTGGCTAGAAGATGTAAACAGCACAGAAAAGAAAGCCCAAGCTATTGAATGAAAGGTTACTGAATGCTATTTTCGCCATCCACTTGCAGGTTAGGACAAATGAGAACTGTTCGTATCACTTGACATTAGCACTTACTATAGGCATTTAATTTACCCAGCAAAATTATCTAGCTCAGCTTCTGCAGTTGTCAGCAGAGAGGCAGTCTCTTCCTGCATACAGTTCAAAGCCTTTTTGCTTAAATTGCCCTTTTTGTTGACTGCTAGGAGAGCTTTGCCACGGAATTTGTTTGCCAAAGTAAGTACCCACAGAGCCTCTCATGAAGTATCCAAGCTGGTGTGTTTTAACAGTACAGAGAAAGGCTGTATTGGACTTGGCCTCTCATAGGCATAAGTGGGATTGCTGGCACACTGGTTTTCCTTAAAAGTGTCAGTTCCTTTTACGTGAGACGGTTCTGGGCATGCAAAGCATCTGTCAGATTAGGAAACAGTAGAAACTTGTAAAAAAGCATTGCTTGGAAATCCAACATGGAATATACCCAGGACTCAGGTACCTTCAAGTTAGGCAGGTGTCGAGTTAGATATTTCAGGACTGTAGTCTGGATTTGGTATTTTCTACCTTTATTCAGTAGAGGTTGCTTGAGCCAAGACTTTCTGTGCTCTGAAGTTTTAAATCTGTAATCTAAATTCTAATGCTAGGTAGCCTGGACCCAAGCTGTCCAAAAACGCTTAAGTGTCCTTTTGTTTCCTTACCCATTGTTTCATGGCTGCTGTTACAGATGTACCGTATTGTGGGATAGACTCTTTTAAGAGATGAAGTTATGGAATTCTTTGTGGTGTGCTGTGCTGTTTGCTTTAAGATATTTTATCTTCTGCATGTGAAGTAGGCCAGACTTGGCAAAGAAGGAAGGGAGAGGGAAAGAAAAAGATGTTAATTTGTGCCTTGCTAAGAAACTCAGATAAATGAGTGTGTCAAATAGAAAAGGACAAAATTAATAGAGAAAGACATTGGATTTTCAAGGTTGTCAGAGGGCATTGAAACAGAAGAAGTGAAAAATAATAAAAATATAAGAAGTGTTTGAGAATGTCTTTAAAATATTAATTGGGTACTAAAAGTGAATGGCACATGCACAATACTTCCTCTCAATAGCAGTAACCTGAAATGACCACCCTCTGTCTCTGCAAGCCTTTAGAATGCTCTTTTCCTTTGCAGCTTCTTTCCTTTGATACACTTTGACAGAAGAATCGACACCTGTGGCTGCTCACAGTGTGCCTTGGTGGCTGTAGGCTCCTCATCAGTCTGTGATCTATTTTTTAAGAAATGGTATTTGTTCCTCTGAATGGCATCCTGCTGGCGTTTGCTCAAACCTCTTGGCTGGCTGCTGGCTATTTTGTAAGTCTAGAGCTCTCCTGTTGTTTTGGTGGAGACTGAAGTTGGTAACAAGTGTGCTTTTGCTCCCTTTTTATTCACCTTGAGCTTTTAGGGTCATACTTGCTTGAATGGAGCAATGGAGTCTGGTTGTAATGTCACTCAACAGGTTATATCCACATGGCATTGAATTCATATTTGAAAAGCATTAAGAGATTGTTTTCACGCACATAACAGTGCTGTATGCTAATGGGACTGATAACTGACTGTACCTCTTTGCTGGCTCCCTCAAGCTGAATGCTCCAACACACGTTCTGTTATGAGGTACAGAGTGGTGACAGACTCACCAGGGAAGGGAAAATAGCTTCTTCCTTCTCAGATGATATTTTGCATGTACAAGGCATGGGATAAATAGTGCTCAAAATAAAGTTGCAAAACTCAGGAACAAAGAAAGTAGGCATGGTGAAACATCAATTCTTCCCCTGTATGCTCTGTCCCCAGTTGTTTGTGACTGTGGGAGGAACGGTTTCACGTGCAGAGGTTCAGAAAGCAGGAATTTTATTTGCTTAAGGTACCGCATAATTGGAGAGGAGATTTTTATAAAATAGTTCGGGTTAAAACTGAAAATTGAGCTTCATACACTTTGTAGTATATGTGTCAGATACTTAAATCATCCCTCACGAAAACTTCAAGTGAAGGCTTGTGTCTTGTATAGAGAATTTACAGCTCTTGAATTGCATTTTCAGCTATTTTTAAATGCTAACTACAGGACAATTATTTGAATACAATGTTATACACACACCCCAAAACAAGAAGCTTGTAGTTTTTGTAGCTTGGTGTTCAGGAAAAAATATATTATTTTAATTTATAAAAGGTGCCAAACTCAACAGGCATTTATAGATAGGGGTTTGCACTAACATCGTTGGTTGTTTTTAATCCTGTAGATTATGTCTATATTGTTCTCATTAAAACTTGTTTATTTATGCAGTTAATTCACTGGAATTGCATAAGTGCATGTGGAAGGGTAGCTTCTTTTGTTGATCAGAGGCAAGGTTAATGAATAAATGCAGAATGGCTATAAGAAAATATCAGACACTATTGTTGAGTGCGAGAGCCATGTTTATATTGTTTATCTGCTTAATTAGAAAAATGTTTGCAAAGTATTGTGTTAGTCATAAAGCTACACTATTCATCTTTTACTCACATGTACCTGAGGTGGCAAACTTTCACAAATATAAGTGTGGAAAGGAAACTTAATTAAGAGGACTGGTTACTACTGGCAAGGCATAACGGAACAGGAGAAGGAACTTTAAAATTGTCTTGTAAATGTATGGTCCACAGAAGAAATTAAATGAAAGACTGTAAAATGAAAGAAAAACCAAACCAAAACAAAAAAAATCCCAAAATAAGTTACAAACTGGATTGCTGCTATCTAGATTGGGTGAAAATAATACCTGTCCATGGAGAAGTGTGACAGGTAACTAAAAAATAAATGCCACCAAACCCACCCCATGTGGCTGAGTGGAGCGGGAGCTCCTAGTGGGGCTGTAGGTATTGGGCTGAGGTGAGATGGGACCCAGAGAGCAGAGGAGGGGAGGCTGCTGAGGACCGCTGTGAAGGTCTGTGCCCTCAGGACCCTGGCAGCAACGTGTACTCCAGGGCCCTCTGTTTTCATCCTTATGGGCAGGGAAAACAGGAGGTAGGTAAAGCTCATGGGCACAGGTGAGGGCTGGAAGCCATGTCAGATGGTGAGGAGGGAAGGGAGCATGGTGGGTCTCGAGTTGAAGATATCCTCGCGGGTGTAGTCATCCCTTGTACTGTCATCCCCTCTTCCTTTTGCTCTTCACGAAGGAGGAGCCACACTCTCTGTTAGTAAGAGCATAGGTATTTCCTAATGGAAACACTAGCCCTCTTATGAGTTGCTCCAGCTGCCTTGCACTTCCACAACAAGGAGGTTGTGGAGAGGAGGGAGCTGGCCTCTTCTCCCAAGTGACAGGGGACAGGACAAGAGGGAATGGCCTCAAGCTCCACCAGGGGAGGTTTAGGCTGGACATTAGGAAAAAAATTCTTCACAGAACGGGTCACTGGGCACTGGCAGAGGCTGCCCAGGGAGGTGGTTGATTCACCTTCCCTGGAGGTGTTTAAGGCACGGGTGGACGAGGTGCTGAGGGGCATGGGTTAGTGTTTGATAGGAATGGTTGGACTCGATGATCCCGTGGGTCTCTTCCAGCCTGGTGATTCTATGATTCTAAGTTAGCAATTTTCCTGCCCTTCCTGTAAGAGCAAAAATTGTTTCTGTATCTAGACCAAACAAAATGCAATTAGCTTGAGGCTGCTGTCAGGCACCTACTAAAGAAACTTACGAGTATCTCCATTCCCACTCAATCAACCACTATTGCCCCCACTAAAACTTTGTGATTCTCTCTTCATTTAGCAGGACAAGTAACAATTTTTTCCACCAATAACGTATTTACAAAAAAAAAAAAAAATGTTTGACACTGGGTTTATATTTTCCATAGAGGAGCGTGCCTACAAGTTGAGGATTAGTCACTTAAGCTTCCTGAATGCAATTTAAATTGCAAATGTAAACTATCAGAAGGGAACACCTGTAAGTATTAAATCAGGCAACTACTGGTTTTCAAGCAAATCAATAATTTGTAACAGGACAATGAATTTGTACCATCCAATTGAAACAAATAAGGACTATCTTCTTATTATCATAAAAGCAATAAAAAGACTTGCACAGCATTCTTTAACTAATTTGTCTTTCATTCTGCACCATAAAGAAAACGAAGTGTGGTGTTCTCTTAGAACATATTGTTTTAGTCTGTATGTTTTTCATCACTAGAGTCTGGAGTATATTGTTTTTTAATTTGCTGATGGAAACCATCAATTACAATCAGCTTGAGTGCTGTGGGAGGATAATGACAATAGATATGAAGGGAACAGAATAGGAGCTAGCATAAATTAATGATGCATTTATTGTGCATCTCATTAACTCAGTGGCAGGGCTTATTCTATGAGTAAATATCTTAAATTTGTATCAAAAGCTGGAAAAGTAGGAGGATTTGGTTAGGGAACCATCTAATTATAGTCACTCATCTTAGATTGAAGAACTCTACTTCTTTGATAACAATCTGATTAAAAGAAATAATATTTTTCCAAATGTCAACATTTTATGTACAGTTACAACCTGTGCAAAAATATTCTGACACCCATGTAATTTATGGAGTCTGATGAAGACTCGCAAAACCTTGTGTAGAAAAAAATATAAAAACAATCTTAGACAAAGAAGAATCACCTTATACCTTCTATAACTTCTAAAAATGTTTTACATGCAGTGGTAAACATTTCCAGATGAGCAAAAAAAAAAAAAAATCACCCTTGTTGTTGCTCCCAATCTCCTGATAAAATTTACTATGCTAAGGTTTTATTACACTGGTTTTCTACTTCTCAGATCGAGAGAGTTATCATGAGAACTGTGATATCTTCAGCTATAGATAGAAATTATCATCAGTATAAAGAGGAGCCAGACTTCAAGCTACTTTCGCTGGCAGTAGTGAAAACTTACCAAAGCCTAAAAATATGCACATGCCCAAGGAAGAGTCTGTTGAAATGTTTTTCTTTAGGGACACATGGACAAGTCCTGGACACTTAACTCATCAGGGCAGTCAGGAATGGGATGTGGATGCTCCCACAAAGATGGATGTAACCAGATAACTCTATTTTCATGTACAAATGTGTTTAAAGTACATATATGTTTGTTTATGTACTTACATTATTCATTCTAGATGTCTGTATTTTAAATGGACTTAAATAAGATTTTTTTAAATTTGAATTTTCTTTAAATGTGGGAATCTATAAAAGGACAATGTTGTTGTTGTTTCCCCTCCCCCACTACAGAAATGGACTTATCACTAATGGAAAACTAACTGCAATACGTTTTCTATGAATCACTATTTTTATGCTGTTCTGAATCCTCTGATGGTATAGTGATGTTTCTTAATTTCATGAAACAGGCAGATTTTTTTAAGTTTTACCATTGAATTGCAAAAAGGAAAAATAAATATTTTAAGTTGTGTAATTAAGTCAACTACAATGAATTAAAACCTTCAGATCAATATAGAATTCCCATCCACTGTACAGTAGGTGTGTAATTCCTAATTAATGTTTAAAATGCAGTTCACTCGTACTTGATATTTAATTCATAGCTATAAGCATAGTATGTAATCTAATAGTAACATAAATGATATCTTCATAAAGGAATCTGCCTCCTTGAAATTATGAGGAAGAGCGGCAACACTAAGGTTGCTCTATTCTCTTCAGTAATAAAAATAAATATTTCAATATCTTATTTCTTTCACCTTTAACTAAATTAAAATTTTATGTGAGACAAAATCAGCAGAGTAATTGGGGCAGTAGTATTTTTTAAGTCAAAGCTTGCAACACATAAAGACTGAAATGTGTGAGAATTCCATGCAGGCTGACAATTTCTGAGTGTTGCCTTTGAAATCTGACTGTTATGCTAGAACTCTGACTCGATGATGAAGAAAATGATCTCACGGTTGAGAGTAATTTAATCAGGACTGTAAAATTTGGGTCTGGCTTACCCAAAAATAGTCTGCACTTTATAAAGCCAGCTAACAAGTTCCTTAACTAGATTTAGATTTATTTATTTATTCGTTTCAGTATTTAACTGAAATTAATAATAAAAATTAAAAAAAAATCCCCTAGGCCTGTCTTGATGTGTACACAGTGTAATTGTTTTAATAAGAGCAATAGAACTAAACAAATTTAGCAATGTAAGCTATATTTATGCCTCTTGTGGGGAGGAAAAGAAAAAAATATCTCTCAAATATCCCATCTGGTTATTTAGAAGGAAAAACACACAGGTTTGATTCACTTAAAAAAAATGAAGCTGAGTATGTAGCATTTCCCTCTCTTATCGTGAGATGCATTCAGCAACACTGACTTTGTTTGGAGCATGAAGGATCTTGAAGCACTATATGATTTTTTATTATGTCTTGAAGTGCTTCTGAGCTTATAGTTTTATCTCACAAGGTAGGTACTGTATATATCAGAATGAAGGTTTATTCTTATTGGATTTCAGGGTTCTGGGAAGGGGTGTGCTCATTTTGTGCTTTTTGTGTATGTCCTGATACTGGATGAACAATAAGGCTGTAAGCATTTTATTTATCCTTGTCATCACTTCTCTGAATGTCTTATGTTTCTCACCACTTTAGAGAGCCTGCTTGATCTAGGAATCGGTCATATGACTAGCCTTTTAGAATGGGCTTTGTTCTTAATGACCACTATATAGAGTCCTCTGTAAGTTATAGGGCAAAGCCTTGGGAAGGAGCTGTAAAAATGTTGGACTTGAAATTTTAGTTATTTTTTTAAGTCTTTTTTTTTCCCCAGGAAGAGTAATTCAAGTGGACCTCCCCACCCCAGCCTGTAAATGCCGAGTTATAAACTTTTAAAAACTGGTATATGAAAGGAAGTCTGTTTTGATAACGGGCTGTGTAGAAGAAAGAGAATAAATAATGAGAGCTGTGCTTGAAGTGGCAGGCTTGGATTCAGTGTCTTTCAACGAATGACAAGCAGCACTGACTTCCTGTTATTTAGTGACAGAGGAGGCTGGTGACCATTAGCGATGTCTTTTCACAAACAGGCAACCTTGGTTTAATCTTTAATAAAGCAGTCTTAAATGCCTACCAATTGAAGATGATAGGTTTAGTTTTTGGCTTGGACACGTGATAATTGGAGCAAATGGCTAGATATTGAAAGGAAGGTGAAGAAGAAAGGAGCAAGAATATTAGAAAATTAACCAGCATCTTCAGTGAATAGGTATAGACTCTTGCCTGCAGATGTTCAGATCCTTCACCACTGAACTCTGAAGGCAGTGGAAAAAGATACCAATCCCACACCAGAAGGCTCCTGATAGAGAGTACTGATGCAATTTGCTCCCTCTTGAGACTTGAGAAATGCTATCACCCATGGTAACTGTTGCACAGGTAAATCACACCAGTGTAAAGAGATGAAGAAAATGGAATAGATGTTATATGTTTTTTTTCCTGGTCAGGTTGTGGGAATGTGAATTTTGAGATGTTACTGACAGAGTATTTCACCTGGGACTATGAAGTTTATGGATGTTTCTCAGAAATTTGGTTAAAAATAGGGCCTTTTCCTTAACAGGAATTTATTTTTCTTGCTTGTTTGTTTTTGTCTGGTTATGTAGACAAGATACTGTCGAGAAAAAATTGCCATGTGTAGTGCACAAGATCATGCTCTTATCCTGGCACCAGTGGGTGTTTTTGAGTGCCACCTGCTGGTTTTTTGCCTCTCAGCCATTTACTGATACACAGGCATTTTTCTGAAGGTGTATGCACTGTTGTGTCAGGTGCCAGTTCCTGACTATAGCCTTAGAGAATACAATTCTCTCATGCCTGTCAGCTGTCTTATGGAGGCGCAAACCAAAAGGCAACAACTGTGTACGTGTTCCAAGGCTTTTCTGGCATCCACGTTTCACTGAATAAAACTCTAGGCATTGCTGCTCATCTTTGCTTCTGCATTCTCTTGATAGAAAAGTGCAGTAAGGGAAACCAAAAAAAGGAAAGGACGATGACAGATATTCAAGGGAGTTCATTATTCTGAAGAGGAACAGGTTATATTGAAAGCATGCTCCCTGCATCAATATGTGACAGAGCTCTTGGCGAACTATCTTATCTGCTCAGTTTCCAAGTGTCACTAAGTAAAATAAGCAGCAGAAGTTGTGCTCATGTTATTGCTTCTCTGGAGGACTTTGCTTTCAGGATCCTATCTACCATTTGTTCCTGGCACGTGTGCTCTGTTTGAAAGAGGAGAGAGTAGGCGCACTATAAAAATGCCTTTTGTGGAAATCTAGCTCTGTGATGGCTATTTAGCCATAACTGCAGTCATAATGGCACGATTGGGATGTTGATAAAACAAAATAGATTATCCTTTGCAATAGTCTGCTCTGAATACACACTGCCTTCCAGAGTGGCTGGGAAGTGCTGTGATGAAAACTTCTTGTTTATTTTCCTGATTCCTGTAGAGAGCAAGGAGGAATAAAGTGACTGGTAACTCAAATCCATGTAACTCCCACTGGATTTCTATTTACAAACTGCCAGAAGACAAGCTGTCTCTCCCAGTGGCATTCTCTGAGGAGACCTCCGTGTTGTCTGTGACATCCCTCACACACGTGCCTGCACAGCACCTGTCAGTCACTCTCACCCAGAGACACCCCTCACTTCTCAAGACATTTGCGTTAGATGAACAAATTTTAAAATACAAAATATTGGAACTGAGCGAGCCATGGATAACTAAGCAAGCACTGGTAATGCAGACAAATCTAGACTGATTGCTCTGTGATTTCGTATTTTTGCAGTCCCCATTCAGAGATATCTGTTTTGAAAGAGTTTTGACGTACATACCTTTATTTTCAAGCACTGAGAATTTAAACTGTGGATTGTTTGGGTTTTTTTTTCCCCTTTTCTTCTTATAACTAGAAACTTTAGGGTTTTGCCATTGCATTTGGCAGTTCTTTCCCTGAGCTCAGAACCCAGAGGTTGTGTGTTCCTGTGGCAGTACCATGTCATCCCATCTGAGTTCTTTCTAAGTCCTCTGCTGGTTTTGGCAAAAGTTTTATCAGACTGGAGATGTCTTGAATAAAATGTTTCAGACTCAGTTCATTGGCATTTTTTAACGAAAATTTTCCAACAGTTAAAAATTGGCCTGGCTTACAGGGGAAGAGAAAGCAGCTGTAATATATAATGAAACAAATGGGGAAAAAAAGGAAGTTGATAGCAATGAATAAATGAATATAAATGAGAAGTTAGGAATTGAAGGCATTTGTAAAGGTAGCAAAAGGACACAAGAAGAACACCCATAGCCATCAGAATTAAGGACTTTAAAAAGCTTTTTTTAAAGAGGAAGAAATCCTAATGATAGTATTAGCTTGTTACTAAGTGGAAAAGAAGGAGTATGTGTAGTGATGCAGCAAAATCAGAGGCAGTCAATAAACAATTCTGTTATGTATTTAACCAACTACTTTTATGAATTCTGGGATAACCTGTCCACCTTTTTTAGCTAAGATAACTAGTTTCCCAGCTAAAGGGTAATCGGTGATCTCACATGGGTGGATTTAGGAGGCCCTGAAGAGAGCGCTACCAGGGAAATCGTTGATTAAGCCAAAGTAGGTAGGCGTTAGCGGTAGCAAAGGGCTTGTAAGGGGGTAAATAATCAAATGAGATGAGGGGAAAAAAAATTACTTGGATGAAGGTTTTGGATTTTAAAGGAATTATCTTGAACAGATTTGAATTTGTGCCTACAGCCTTTTCTCCCTGGACTGCTAAGTAGCTGCTGTATGTTCAAATCTGTAGAGTTCCCTAGTAGTTCTCACCCTTAGAAATAAACTTCTTTGCCTTTTCTGGGTTGTCCAAGACTGATGTTCTCCCCTTGCAACCCTTCTTATTCCCTGAACAGAAGTCCCATCTATTCCTCCCTTAATGTCTCATTTGCTGCTTTACCCAAGTGGATCTTGTTATAGGTTAGTGTGCAAAATTCAAAGCTGGTAGTGATGCAGAATGCTCCCCCTGGTTCTCTGTCAAAAAAAAACAGGATGAAAAATCATATGATGATGCCGAAGCTGAAATACCTTATTTCAACAATTACTGAGGATGAAAATGGCCACAGACTGCTACCCTTGAACCTTTTTAATTTGGCATTTCTTTATAGTAGGTGTCCAAATGTTACAGAAAAAAATGTCTGAGAAGCTCAGTGGCCCATTGCCATTGCTTTTCAGTAAAACTGGAATTGGAATATTCCAGAAGATGAGAAGAAATCTATTGTTGAGCCAATGTTTTGAAAGGGTGAAAGAGGTTACAATGGTAATTATAGGCCTGTCAGACTGACATCCATCTTAGGCAAACTAATGGCATGGCTGATATAGGACTCAATTATAAAGAATGAAATAAGGGTAATAATAATTTTTAGACTTGTGGAACACAGATATTTTAAAACTGATATGACACTCTTTTGAAGAGATTACAGTTTGGGTTGATAGTTGTAAGAGAGCTGTTGATGTAGGGGGCTTTTTTATGGTAAAGGGGCACTTGGGAGGGGAAAGAATTTTGATTAAGCAGCTATAACACTATAAAGTCATCCCTGAACATGCTGCATGAATGAAGACTTGCTAAATGAGTGATGATCAAGCAAGCAGAGGTCTTGTGGTCTTAATCAGAGATGGCCACACAGTGTTTAAGGGCTTGGCAGTGGCCTGGAATAAACAATATCATTAATGATGCTATGTGCAGATGATGCAAAAGACTGAGAGATCTGAACATAAAGAACTGAGGTTACTGGTACTCAGAGCAGCAATGATTGTTAGTAAACAGGGTATGAGTGAGAAAACCACATTTGGATATGGAATAAAGACATGGGGGAGTGCTTATAGCATAATGAACTTCACAAAGAATAAAGGTGAAATGGCTGACTTATAATATACAGTGGACAGTGAGTCACGTAGTCCTTACAGGCTTTAACAGAAACACCTAGTGTGAGTAGAGCACCTGCTTTTAACTTAGTAGGTGTTTATAGGTTCCATTATTTTATGTATACAACTTCTAGGTGGCCACAAAGGTTTCCTTGTCTTACAATATGGTGTTATTAGTAGTAAACATGGGTATTTTTTTTTCTATGCTGTTAACGATAGGAGTCAAGTATTGCTTGTTTAATTGTGCTGCTTACTCAGTATTTGGAATATGTCTCAAATGTACTATAAAAGACAATGGAAGACACTGTGACACTTGCTCAACTAATTTTACATGAGCAGATGTTGTCACCTTATCGTAGCTTCAGCCTCACAGAGAATAAGTTGCACATTTTTGCTTATTCCACGTTCCCTGAATTGCACATCTGTGTATCTAAATTTGTGTGAGGCAAAGTCAGAATGCTCTTTTCCAACTTCACAAAGGTACTTTAAGGATGTTTTGCGGCCATCTAATAGATGTAGGCAGGTCTACAGTTCCACCAATTTTTGTGGCAATTCTGTCAAGTAACAACAAGTTCCTCTTGGTAATTCACAAATACTGCTTTGTTAAAATGTGAATTAAAAAATATGTTTATTATTAGTATGTCTGAAGTGTTAGTATACTAGAAAATTTTAGGCATTCCATTTAATTATCATCCATCAAAGGTATTTTTCTTTGTAGTAATAGTGGTTTTTCTGGATTACGTGGTATTAGGATTCTGGGAGTTCAGGACATACAGGCGAGAGCTTCTGGAGGTTAAAAACCCCAACTAGTACATCAGACAGCTCTGGAGAATTGCCATTTCTAAACTGCTTATCTTTTTGATCCATTCAACTCTTGTGTTTTTGGGTACCACTCCACAGCAAAACTGAAGTTGGTGAAGCTGAATTCTGTTCCCTATTTTAACCGGCTAAGATAAGCAGACATAAAATTAATAAAACTGGCGGTATCTTGCTGGACCTTCATTATTCACCTGTCTTTTCAAATATTTGATGAATATACTTGATGTCTGCGTTATATTTGTTCTGTCACGGGCTGTAAAAGAGGTAGTCAAACATTATAAATTCCAATTTGTATACGACTGTTCTGGTGTTTTCTCTTTTTATCAGTATTTTTGTTCACTTTGTGCTTATTATCTATGAACATCTAAAAATGCTTCTCTCTGTAATGAAGAATTGTTTATTTCCTATTCTTGTTTATTGTTTGGCAGTTCAATTTAGAGGTACTACATTGTAGATTGTCACATCTCTTTCTTTTTTCTTCTGCTCATTAGCAGGGAGTCTTTAATCTCTTCTTTCTCTGCTTTTCTTAATAATCACAATATCTCACTTTCCCAGTGGGACTCAGCCTAAGATTGAGTAGAAAATTAGACTCGCATCAGGCAGGCTGAACTTATAATGATGCTGAAGAAGTAATAGAACATAAAAAAATTAGATGTTTCTGCTCTACATATGGTTTTAATTGTAGCTTTTGGAGTCTAATTCCAAAAATACACTAATGAGTTGAACTGAGGTTGAAAAAAAAAATCTGCTTTGCCTTTTAAAATAGACGTATTCCAGTCCAAACATGCTTTAAATAACCTACTGTTTGTAAAAGTGTAACAGCAACTGTTTATTGACTAAGAGTCCGTTGGACTCCTCCTTAATAATGTGGATTTTAAAATTTCTTATGTATTTTTATGTTTATATTTAGACCATATTGGAAGAATAGGAAAAATATTTTAGTGTCTTAGATATTTTGTCACCAAACTCATCACCAAATGTATCTTATTGTAGCCATTGAAGTAATTTTTTCTTGCTATGTATGTAGTCCTGGATTTCTTAGGTTAATGAATATAGATAAAGATCTAAAATTCCACATAAAGTATTTTCTCTGAAGTACAATCAAGGGTGTTGCCTTCGTACATTTATATGACCATTCAGTTTCTTGAATATCATCTTAATTTTCCACTACATTTAATGTAACTTTGAAATTAAAACGTATCTTTAACTACATGCCTATTTTATTTACTTGTGTATGGTTGAAGTGTTTGCACAGGCTTGTCTTTCAATGAAATATGGTCAAAATATGAAAGAAAATAATATTTAGGTTGATTATGAAAATGATTAAACAAAATTGGTTTACTTTACTGTAGAATTGTTTTATATGCATAGGTAAAATAACTTATAATACAGATTGTGAAAGATTTTTTTATTTTTTTTCTTCAAATCCTCGACAGTAATCTGTCAAATGTGAGACGATTAATAATAATTTACAGACAGTTCAGTGAATACCAGATAGAGGGATAAGCACAGACTTGCCTTCAGATGGAAAGGCCCCACAGCTCACACTAAGCAAGTCTGAGGCTTTAATGCATTTCAGCAGGTGTGGTCTTACTACACATTTAGTACAAGGCTGATCTGTGCACTTTGGTTAAAGCAGCAGGACTAGAGAAGTATACACAGTTAACTGGCCAGCACTGAGGATCAGTCAGGTTCAAATTTATTTAAGAACAATTAAAAATGTCCATTTTCTTCATTAGGATTTGGATCAGGTCCGATGATGTTAACGTGATTAGAAGATCTTTTTACCCTACAAGCTATCTAGAACATGCTTTAGAGGAGCTGATTTCTTTTATTCTTACTGGTTGAGGATTGTGCTGAAATGTTATTGTGCTTACGTAGATTTTCTAATTTAATTTTTATTCTTAAAAGATCTGCATGGCAGGCAAGCAGTATTTGGTACATTTTTGTGAGGCACAAAATTTTTAAATGATGGATTTAGACATTTAGAGTGTACTTGTATTCAAGTACAGTTTGTTTATCTCCCAAGCTTTATGGGGTGAACAGAGTTTACATATGTAAATAGTTTGGTGACCCTGTGCCATGGTGATTTACCTTCAGACGTGCCAGAAATTTGCAGAAAAAGTCCAGCTGAACTTAGCTGTCCTTGCATCCTAGGTCAGCCCCTTTAACTGCCATGTCATACCCTCTTTTAGTCTGAACCTAATCTTGGTATTAGATGTGTGATTTTTTCATATGCTGACTGGCTCAGTGGCATATATAAACAAGACATATTTAGTCTTTAATCCGTCTCTGAGATTAGAAATAAAACATAGAACTGTGTACAGATATACCCTTTCACTTCTTGAATGCTTTTTAATCAAGAATAGATGTTCTAACAGAATGAGATCTGGATTTAATACATGCAGATTTAAAACTCACAAGTATAGCTGGTTTGAAAGGATAATAGTTTAACACTGAAGAGCGTGCTGTCCTAATTCTCTGCTGTTACATATTTGCAATATTAAGTACTGGGAAAATGACAGGACTGGGTGATCTCTGATCTTTGCAATAGAGGCAATTCTGAATATATTCATGTTACTTTGACAAAATTCTGGCCTTGTTAAGAATAATAGTGAAATTCAGGTTTCCTCTGCTAGGAAGGTGCTACACGACTGTTGCCTCTGCTTGCTGATGAACTTCTGAACAGTTCAGATTTTTCTTCTATTTTGAGGGCAGGGGTGAAAGCTGTCTGATTGCTTATCTGGTTGTCTGTAAGCTCTCCCTGGTAGCTTTAGAATCAGCTGTTCATCTTCATCTAAACTTGAAGGTAGGTAAGAGTTTTGAGGTTGCAAGTTTTATAAATACCTGAAGCTTGGCAGGAGAGAGAAAATGAAATGTTTGCCCTCCCTGTGCTCTGAGGGGAGGGCAGGAGCAATTCAGCTGTTACTTGCCCTGTTTGGTCACAGGCAGCGGGTCAGTCAGCACGAAAATAACTTTCCAGCCACTACATTGCTCTCTTCAGTGGAAAAGTTCCAGGGATACTTAGAAACTTGGAGCAGTGTGGGGCAAGGGAAGATATGAGACAGGAGATGACCTTCTGGCAGTGTAGATACAGGGTGAAGAGAAGATATATATCCATAAGAAAAACAGGCTCATCAGTCTTTCCAAGCTCAGTAGTTCTCTGTAATACTAATCACAACAGTATTCTAACAATAAAACTCTTTGATAATGATGCACTTCATGATAGTGCAAATTAAAAATACAATTCTGTGAATAGGTGTTGATAGGTGAAGTAAGAATGTCATTCAAAACTTTGCCATTTTTGGCTATAGAAACAAAAATTGGTTTAATTAGCTTTAAGAGTGATTGTTTTGAAATGATTGCTGTGCTTTGGGGACAGGGCTATGAGAAGCTCTATGCCGATACAGGAATGTACTCTGGACTTTGAGCTGCTGCATAATTCAGACCACTCTTTAAAAAACTCCTTCTTAGTGGAGCTTTTCATATCCTACAGCTGCAGGATTTGTGATACTTTACAATAAATAAATTTCATATCTATCTGTTATTGAAATCTGGGAAGGGTAGCCGAATAGAATTTTTTCCTATATGGTAGTATAATGTCTCCCTGGCCTCTGATGTTGTATAGCATGTTCTTGGGATTCTGGTTCACAGGAGAAAGCCAGGAGGATACTGAATAGGTGGAAGAGCCCATTGTTTTTGACAACTTATCTGACCTTTATATCTTTCCAAAATGGGTGTCTATTTAAATGCTTTCCTTACAGTGTTAAAATAGTTGCACAGATGTTGTACAAATTGTACAAATTTAAGTTACTACCATCTTTAGTAAAATGCCCCTTATATCATGTCCACAGTAGAAAAAGCTTTTTCGCGTATTACTGTTGTCCTATTAAACCTGATTAAACTATATATTCTACAATTGACTAAGATTTGAAATCTCTGGATGACTATGACTTGAAAATTAAAGGAGAAATAGTGAATTGTAATTAAAACAACTTGAATATGGCTTGAATAATGTAATAAAATTGTGCAACATAATGCAGACAGAATTTCTTTGGGCAGCTCATAGATGTTTCTCTGGTGAAACCTTGTGTTTGGAGGTGATATGAGTTTTCTTTTCTCTAAAATAGCAATTTCAGTGTAATATCTTAGTGTTTGAAATGTTCTGTTTTCCGTCCTACTGTAAACTGGAAAGTGATAAGAATTGCCGTGGCAAAATTACCTGTGCTGTTTATGAGGAACAGCTGATTTTTATGGGTTGCTACAGTTGGTGTAGCAGGAAGGAAGTTTGCAGTTCATATGTATGGACGTGAACAAAGAACTACATCAGATTGGATATGAACTGAGGCAGATTAATTAGGGCCCTGAGCTGCCAGTCAGGGGCTCCTAAGCTCTCCAATGTGCTTACGCTCTCACACTGTCTTCAGAGTCTGAAGTTTGCAGATGCACTAAGCAGTGGCCCAGCTCTGCTCCTGTTAAATGACGTGATCAAACTTCCAGCTGAAGCAAAGTTAGACTAATATTGAGCATATCTGAAAATCTAGCCAAAGCGTTCATCGGTGTTTATGCTGGGATGCGAATAGTGAAAAATGTTTGCTGCTAAGAGGATAAAATGTATTCCTCAAGACATTTGTAGCTGTTGTTCTCCACTGCTTCAGCATATAAATATACTAATTTTAATACAAGTCTTGCCTAGTACATTAAATTCAACATAGTAAAACGTGATATATATTGTTCTGTCTGTATTTGCTAGTAAAAATGCATGCACATCATAGAAAAAATAAAATATTAATTATTTTTAAATACATGCAATTTTCCGCCTGGGGACAGAAAGACTGAATAATTCTAGTCATGTAGCTTAATGCACTAATAGAAAGGCACTCCAGTACCACACTGACAGGAGAGGTATAAAAGCCTGATTAGAATATTTATAACTGGTGGCTTGTTAGCAATCCAGACAAAGGAACAAATCTTTAGATTTTTGTAATGCATTGCATACATTTACAGTACTCTATAAACGGTTATTACTTAGTATACATTCCCTGTAAAATGATGATGCTTCTTAATCTGCAATATATGGCATAACTCTGGATTAATTGTTACTGTCTTTCCCTTCTCCACCCCCATCTCCCGCCCCTGCCACTGGCTCCGTGGCTATCTATTATTAAAGATGTAAGTGAGGAACATTTTAGTTTTCTTACAAAACCACAGCTGCCTTAGTAGAAATATATCCTTCTATTTATCCCTTGAATTTAACTTAGTGTTAGAAGAATGTTTATTCCTATGCATTATTGTATGCTACTGCATAGAATAATGTGGTGATAATGATGGTATACCTGGAAATGGAACAGCAATTGTTCAATAAATCTGCTTGTATGGCAAGACGTGGTCATTTAATTTCCAGTAAATGTGCCTGGTAGCATTCAGTTCATTTTGGTTAAAGTTTGTTAGAGGCAGTTCCACAGAATTGAGGTCTGGGGGTTTCAAAGGTCTCGTCTTCATGACGAAAGTTTCTATTTTTAATCATACAAAGTAAAACTTAGGACTGTTTGCAAGTCATTCTGATTTAGTCTAACTTTTACTGTAAATCCTAAACCCCTCCACATCTTTGTGAGAACAGAGGGCAAGAAACTTTCAAGAAATGCAGTAGCAGCTAGGTTTCCTTTGCAAAGTTAGAGTGATACCTCGAATCTTGTAATGTTACAGAGGAGTGATTCCCCTTTGTCTTGGGAACCAGTCAGCTAGGGAAAAAGCCTGTCAGGGAAACTAGAGATGATGTCTGTGGGTCAGAACCTAGAGTCTTGTACCAGAGGTACATCATGTTTTTATTAATTAGTAGGTAGGTCATAACGCACTCTTCCCTGATTTGGTGGGTGGGAATGTATCTGAACGCTAATAGAAAGTGTAATTACATGTATTAAGCAGGCTATTACACATTCCTGCCTTCTGTGAGAAAATTATCTGAACCACCTGAGGTCTGCCACCATTCTGATTATACCACAATATCTTAAAACAATGTCATTTGTATGTTAATTTTCATGATGTGCCCTGCAGAATCCACCAGGTGCAATTCTTTCTAAGAGAGAATCTGGTTTGTAAGAGCTTCTGGCCTATAATCCCATCTCACACTAGTGAACATCTTAATGTGACTAGTGGTATTCAAAGCTTTCAGTAGGTCTACAGCTAACGGTCAGGCTCTCTGTTTTGTGCTTGTAGCCCTGAAAAAAATCCTTCCTTTGAGTACTATGCTACTTCTTATGCTAAGAGGTAACAGGGCTGAGCAGATTTTATGCTACCTTAATCAGTAAAGTTTAGTTTGGGATTCAATGGGTGGTATTTAAGAGAGTACCAACAGGTAATAATTTTTTGAATGTATAAATAAAGTTGGCATTTTGCCCTTTTGGAGGAAGGCCATAATATTAACAAGATTAAAAATCTAATAAACATTAAGTAGTTATGGAGTCCGTGCAGGCAAGACAATGTCACACCTTTAGGCCTTGTCCACCTACAAAGCTGCAACTGCTTAATTGAACTCACATTCAAATTAACCAATTTAGTTACAATCCTGAAGCCCTCATGCAGCTTCTCCTAAACTGTTTTACAAAAGGATTACATTGATTTACCTTAAGCAGATTTTGTAATGACTTAAGCTAAATCACAAGAAAACTCTTGCAGGTCTCAGTTTAACAGTTTTCATGTGGGTCTGTAGTTCGTAGTTAAATAGACCTGCAAAATAATTTTATGGAGAACAATGCAATTTTTGTGTTTAGACTTGCTGAAGGCAACTGTCATGTTTTGCATGCATTTACTTTCTTTTGGCTTTTAACATCAAAGATTTCATTATTGCAATGTGACAAATCTGAAAATGTTTTTCTTACCCTCTGTACTGTAACACTTTCTAATGTTTAACCCTTTTTCTACTAACCTGTAAGTCTTGTGGTCTATGGAAGTCATAATATCAATCACTTGTAGCATCTGTTAAAGAAAACCAAACAAACCCTCCAGCAATGTATGTGTTTCTTGGTGGTCAGGATTATGTATCAGGATCATAAAGCAAGCACAGTTGTAAATCTCAACTACGTAACAGTTTGACTCTAAAACACCTATGTACAGCAAAAAAGAATAGACTGCATACTCTAAAACCGTAACTTTTCTTCCTTTATCCATAGCAAAATATTTTCTTTCTAATTCCTTCTTTATTGTTCAAGATAGCGTCCACTGAACTTGTACTATCTTTCAGGTCATTCACGGGAATTGGTGCTTCTGAATTGCTCCTGGCTTATCTTTCCACCTTGGTAAGTAGCTGCGTGGAATCCTTTTTCATGGGTGTAAGGTAATGCAAGGAGTCATTTCATAAAGTAAATGTCAGAGGCTAGCTTGTAAGGCTGTGCTGTGCTTCGGTTCTTCCCTTGAAACTCATTCCTTGAAGCAGTTTGACCTGGAGCTTACTCCTAGACATATGAGGAAGTTGTCACTGAAGAGGATGTGCTTGCAGATGCAAAGGTAATCAGTTTTTGATATCAAGAGTCCTGTTGGGTCATGTATTTTAGTTTTGAGACTTCTCCTTGGACAAGAGTTGTAGCTCTCTTTTGAGAATCAGGGCTGTGAACTGTAAAATTTTCTGTGTAGAAAAATGAGGGAAAAGAATATGCAAGCTTCATGAATTATTTAGGATTTTCTATGTTTTCCAAATGGATAGGCCATTCACATTGAATCAACAGCAATTACTTAGTTCATTCTCGTGAATTTGTATAGCAATGACATTTTTAGAGGCTAGTGTTGTAGGCCCTGGATGGTACAATCGTTATCTCTCAGGTAGTTTCTCATTGGTGAAGAAATACTTTGTTCTTAATTGGAAGCAAATAGCCATAGTGTGCTCAAATGTAATAACAGTACTTGTAGAAATTCCACTTTTGTAACGGACAGCCCTCTAACAAAGTGTTTTGCATTTCAGTGACTCTTCACTTTAAGGAGTCAATAGAACCAGCTGTTTCTGAACACAAAGAATTCAAGTTATAGCATTTATACCAAATAGGCATCTAGGCAGTTAAGGGTAAGAAAAGCTGTTTCACATGGTGAAACAAAAACAACTAAAGAAAAGAATATAATGTCAACAAAAACTCAAAATGATAGCCCACAGCAGGATTTGTTCTATAACTTTCTCAGGGACTGAAGTAAGAATGAAGGGTCTATAATTTTCTGAATCATTCTTTAAGATCTTCTTGTAGGTGTAGGTGACTTTATCCTTCTCGCAGACTTCTGGGTCTTCCTCTGATCTCCGTGACTTCTCAAAGATTATGGGCAGCAGCCTTGCAATGATGTCAGCCAGCTCTCTTAACACCCTTGGGTGGATATTGTCAGGGTCTATTGATTTGTAGGGCTCAGGCTCCTGCAATAGTTTGCACACCAACACTTTCTTCGCTGATAGTGGGTCTATGGTTGCACAGATCTGAGGTTTTGCTCCCAATGCTTTGAGCCCAACAGTGCTGGTGAACACAGACGTGAAGAAAGCATTGCAACCTCTGCCTTTTCGGTGTTCTTGGTGACAAATTCACCTCTCCTGTTTAACAGCATGCCAGTATTTTCCTTCTGTTGCTCTTCATTGTTTACATACCTGAAGAGCCGTTTCTTGTAGTTTCTGACATCTCTGGGCCGTTTCAATGTGAGCTAAGCTTTTGCTTTTCTAACCACATCTGTGCATACCCTGGCAAAGCCTTTGTAGTTCTTAATGGATATTCGTCTGCTTTTCTGTGTTTGGTATGCTTCCCTTTTGGTCTTAATCAGACTCAGCAGCTTGTGGTTAAGCCAAGAGGTCTCTTGCTCCCCCTACTTTCCTTATCTTTGAGGGGGATTAAATATTTTTGTGCTTCCAAAGAGAGCGTTGTTGAAAAACTCACAGCCTTGGCTAGCTCCTTTCTCGTCTGATCGAGCTGAAGTTTACTCTTCTAAAATCTAAAGCCTTTGTTTTAGTGCTAACCTTCAGCATGCTCAGCGGCATCTTAAACACTACAATATTGTGATCACTGCAGCCAAGCCTATCACTAATTAAGATGTTATAAAGGTTTTTTTTTTTTTTGGTTTGTGAGTAGCAAGTCCAGCAGTGCCTCATTTCTGGTTGGCACATCTAGCATTTTAATGAGGAAGCAGTTATCTATGCATTCTGAAGAACTTGATGGATGATGTGCGACCTGCTGTATTGTTCTTCCAAAAAATGTCTGGGAAGCTGAAGATACCAATAAGAACCAAGTTCTTTTGACCTGAAGCTTGCTTAAGTGACGCAAATACTGCTTCATATGGCCTTATCTTGATTTGGAGTTTGATAGTAGATGCCTACTGTAAGATCCCCCTTGGAGGTGACCCCTCTGATCTTGATCCAGCGACATCCAATAGGGCTTCCACAATGGCTGTAGTTGGCCTCTACACATCCAAGGTTCTCCTTAACATAAAGCATGACTACTCCTCCTCTTCTTCCCTGCCTGTCTTTATGAGACAGCCTATAGCCATCCATTGTGATCATCCAGTCATGTGAATTGTTCCACCAGGTTTCAGTTGTTCCTATGCTATAGCAACATTTTGATTGGGTGTGGAGCTCCAGTTCCCCAGGCTGCTTGTATTGTTCTACATACACGTTAAGTTGTTAGCCTTCCAATTCTCATCTTGGGAGGCAGCTTAAGGAATGATTGTCACTTCTCGGGTTGGCCTGGCTTATTCTCCAGTTAGATGCAATGCTGTGAGTGTTGCTGCTTTCGACCCCGTTCCCTGAATACTTCAGTTTAAAGCTTCCAAATTGATGTAAGCTTCTTAGGTGCTTCTGAGTTCTGAAATCCAAAAGTGGCGTATCTTGGAGGGTGGTAGACACTGCTATGTAGAACCATTTCTAACTTCTCAAAGGACAGAACTCAAAACAGTGGGAAAATCTGCAGTTCAGTCATGTTTTTAAATCTCCACTTTATAAAGCATGTTCTTGTAATGAAGAAAAGGACATTAAAAGTGAGATTATAAAATTCAGGCCCTGGGCAAATATAATGACAATACTTTTTTATTATACATAGATACAAGAAACTATATTAAAAAAATGCATGAGACACACAGTTCATAGAAAAATTAAAGAAGTGAGCACAAACCATTATTCTGGGATGTTAAAGTAGCAGATGAAATAGTAGCTGGCAAAAGGAGCAGCAATGATCAATTCATTTCACTGCTGAAGTGAACAAAATAGCAAAGAGACAGCAGGGCCACTGAAAGGATGGAACTTTGACATAACAGAGGACCAAAATGAATTCTTCACCTTAATGATTATGAACTGTGGAGGTGGTAATATTCCAGGAACAAAGAGAGATTTTGCTCACGTTTTTTCCCTTTCATTCTTAGCACATAAAACATTAAAGTCTTTATCATGAGTGAGACTAGATGATAATAAGGCAATTAGAACGATCAAAAGCTGACAAAGAATCAGACTCAAAAGATTCATATATTAGGATTCAAAAATTATTAGCAATAGAAAAAGGAAGGTCTTCTGCCAAGAGAGCTAGCAGACATGATCAGTAGTATGGGAGAGAAAGACGTTTTTGTAGAGTAGTGGAAACTAAGGGAATGCACTGAATTTTCTTGGGAAGATATAGAAAATCCTGGCAAAATTACAGGATATTGAGACAGAAAACTTGTCATTCACAGAGAGGTCTGTTGGCATTGATTCATAAAGAGGGCACTGAGACTGATAAATGTGTTTCATTTGAACATTGGTAAATTAGTAGATAGCAGTGAAACAGCTACATAGCAGAATTTACTGAGGTTTTAGGAAAACAGTTGATAGTTAGATGGATTTACAAAATCATGAAACATTATATCAGCCGAACCTGTTGAAATAGAATGAAGAGTAGCAAGCAAGCATACAGTAATAAAGAACAGCATGAATAGAAAATGCTAACTGTTTGCTTATGCTTTCTACAATCACACTCATGGGATTACCGGTAACTGTGATTACTGGTTTGTGAGAGAAGTCATAGATGAACATCTGCAATATCTCAGATTTTGAAAAAGCACCATAGTCTCTATAGACAATTAAAAATTGCACATCACTTGCTATCTGATGTGTCTGTGTACTAGCTGTACATACACTTGCTGATGCTTCCTGCATATCTTGTAGCATTTCTTGAACCTCTTAGAAACTATTGATCGTGAAAAATGGGAGGAGTTCAAAGGAACTATCTGCTGGAATCTAGAACGGCTAAAAATAACAGTATAAACAAGCACAGCTAAACAGATATAAATTGAATTGCTTCACTTGTTCCAGCTCTTTCTTTTTATGTACTACTGCCTCAAGATGAATCGTATGCTTCTGGTACAGTCTTATTACTTCATTAAAGTATTTCCAGTTTGTCAAGAACTATACAGAATGGCCTCACATCCAAAAAGTATTATCATCTTGTGGGAGAGAAGTGAAGGTAACATTACTGTGATTCATTTTTAGTACCGGGTAATACTCAGAGATGCATCATGAATACATTTATTATTGTAGTGGAATAGACCATGCTGTGCAAAGACCTCTTGAAGAATAGTGTTATGTGTAGGGTATAGTACAGTACATTACAGCTCTGGTGCTACACTTAGGAGTCTCTTGACACTTCCATTATCCTCTCCTGATTTATTGCTACTGTTCATATTACAGAAGCATCTAGAGGACCCAACTGAGATCACGCCTGCATTGCTCTGCAGAGTTTTTACTCTGAGTGGGTAAGATATGGGAAGTGGGAAGGGAAACAAAAAGATGAAGTGACTTGCCCAAGAATGAGAACCAATTCACTTAGGAGGTGAGAGAGGTCTCTCTGGAAGCTGAATAACCACATAAGCAGAGACCTGAACTTGCAGGAATTTTCTTTAGCTCTCTGGTAATACCATCTCAGAATTTTCAGCTAAGGATGATTCTGCCAGCAAACAAAATGAGTTTGCACCTACCTATTTTATTACTAATGGCCACATTATCACTGACAACGTCCAGTTTGGAACCTGTATTTCCCAGTTCTAATTCCAGTTAACTCGTTGCTGTATTGCACATCCCACTCAGATGGATTTTTGTGTCACGTATTGTTGCCAATTTATTCCAACGGGATATTTTCCTGAAAAACATGTCTTTTAAAATATTTTATGTAGATCAGGTGGTTGTTTCCAAATAAACAAGTATTACTCACCTGGTCAATTTATAGTAATCATTGTTTACAAAGGGATTGGATTGCTATGGGGAAAAGTACTAAACATCATGCTGCTCAGTTAAAGAATAGGATTGTGTGAATACAATGCCACAGTTTTTCTTTGGCTGTTTGCAGGACACTTTAGCAAATGTTCTCTCATTTAGTTTTTCTATTAATCAAAGGTATGTTTATAAGTATCTATTTTAATCTATATGCCTACATAAGGCCCTTATCCTTATATGAATTATTAATGCATAAAAATGCTCTATAGTCTTTTCAGAGATGCAAGGGATAATCAGTCTTAGAGCTTGAAATGAACGTACGTATCGATTTGCTAATATAAAGTAATTTGTGTGATATAAATGTGGTGCATACAACGTGTGTAGATTGATTCCAGTTAATCATTTTTGACTGTTCTCCTAAATCTTGGTAAGTGAGAGCCCTGGATTTCCCTACTTGGATTTCTTGGTGACTTTGGAAGGATTGATTTTTCTTTAAATATTTGGGCCCTGCTCCAGTATACCACTTGGTGGCCTTCTTAGATTTAATCATGTGAGCATCCATAATGACTTCAACGGAAAAAAAAGTATGCTTAAATTCAAACGTATGTTGACATATTTTGCTGCATGAGGGTCTAAGCTCGCATCTTATTTGATTTTCATTTGATAGTAATTATTGGACAAAAGTATTGACAGCTTCATGTTAGGTTATACTAGATTAGTTAAAAAAACCCCCATAGCAAAATGGAATTAAATTAGATTAATCCATTACAGAGTACACATTTGCTACACTGTTAATGAAAGGTTTAACAGGATTAATTAATCTTAAAAACTCATAAAATTGTTAAATAGTTTTGATCGGAAGTGCATGTCTCGTTAATTTTAAACTTTCAAACCTGAAAATATGAGAGAACTGTAGACATTTTTAAGGAATGCTAACAGCTAATATATGTCTGTAATTTCTATAAAAGATGATAAATGTATTTATTTAGACATTTTAAATACAATGGTCACATCTGAAACACATCTGAAGGGCAACCCCAGAGATGGAATAAATTCAGGCATTTTTGAAAGTAATGTTAAAAGTCTTTATTAGCTGCAGTACCGTAGTATCCCGACCACAATGCAAAATGACTTTGCAAATTACAGTTTACCTATCCAAAGTCTCCACTACAACTTAATTTGAGTAGTAGAGTACCCTTCTACCACCATTTTCAATCTACTCTTTTGTGTTCTATTGGATTTAAAACGAATCAATTTTCTTTGGACTCTCTGAATTTCAATAATAAATTGAATAGTAAGTAGCATACTCTTTTTTTTTTTTTTACTTTTTTTTTTCCTCTCTACTGTGATCAGATGAACCATACCCCCGCGAAAAGCTTTCAAAATACAGACAAACAAATTGAACGTAAGGACTTATGCAGCTGCATGGCCATATCATTATTCACATCACTTTTGAGGTTTTTTTCAGTGCATATTTATGTGAAGATAAATGTGTTCATTTGAATGTTTATGGGAAGTGACTGAAATAAGTCACAAATGCATCATGATGCATCTATAACTGAATGCATATTTGCAAATGCTTATGTTACTGCTTAGTGGTGCTAGTGTGGTTTAATTTGTGATCCCATATTAAGAAATGTTTTCTATGTATACCTTTAATATTGCCAAAAGGAACATGAAGATAATAGAGTGTTTCTATAAATTATTTTTTTCTCAACTGTGTAGAAACCAATAAGGCCATAATATTTTAAAGTCTTCTGGAAAGTTAACATGGAAATCCTATAAAAAGGCAAATAATTAGTGGCAAATATATTCAGTGGAATCTTAGTCTTTCTTAATTGTAATGCCAGTGCATGATGATTCAGGGCACATAAATGCATGCACACAAATAAGTTAAGACAAGAGAAAAGCACTATGCGTAGGCATCTGTCATCTCCTACCTCTCAGATGATCATCTCAAAACCATTGCAAAGGTTAACATGTTCATCAGAATGGTTCTGATTTTCAAACTGAAAAGCATTAATAGAAAAACAGATTATGAAAGGGTGTTACTTAATTAGCATGTGGAAAGGAACAGAAATTAATGTGTGTTTTTAATAATTGATTGAAACTACATAATATCTTCCATATTAAATGTGCATAAATTATGTTGATTTTCTTTTCTCATATTGCTATACACATACAGTGTTGTGAGAAAATATTTTGTCCCTTCCCAAACAAGACTTAAGATCAGTATATGAAAACAATTTACTCTGTATATTATAATACAGTGAGACAAGGTATCAAATTCAGCTTGTCAGCTATCTCCCATTAAAAGCCTGTGTGCTTCTGCTGTATCCTAAACACAGATTGATTCCGGTCTTCTCTAATTTTCTGTGAATTCCCTATGTTCTGTAGACTCACGTAGCTTAGGTCAGCAAAGGCCACTTTGTTGGTGCAGATGTACAGCGCAACTGCCACTATGCTACTGGCTTTTTCTTGTGCACTATTACACAGAGACCACATTTCACCTTCTGCCAGCTGTCAAACTGTGCCCATAAAAATTAGTTACTTTTAAAGCTTGAAATAACAATGCAGCTAGGTTGGTAGAGTGTACTGTCTCTCTGTTAGGAGTGTTTGTTGATATACTACTGTTGGCAAACCCCGTTGGTGCCAAGGAGACCACAGGCAGGATTCAGAGCTGTACTGCACATTCCTGTATACGATACAGGAATACCACATTAATAATAACTTCATATGTGATATTAATAATTAATATATACAACAGAACACAATAAAATTCTGATGTGTAGATTCTTACTGAACTTCCTGAACCTGCGGATTTGAGACACATTTTCTCTTAAGTACATCTACTTAAATCTGTCTAATTTCTCCTAAGATACTTCTGTTTCCATGAATATGGAAAGTAAATACATAACTGAGTGTGAGGGGAGGAAGCAGAAATAGAACCAAAATTTAAATTTGGAGTTCGGTAAAATGACGGTACTGGTACTACTTTTGCTTTGGAATTGCAGTGAGTTTTGGTTAAAAGTGTGTTGGTAGCAATGGCGATACTTTTCATGTACCAATTGAAGCATTCCAGCGTCCTTCCTTGTATCTCTTTTTTGAAAATGCTGCATTGTAGAGCTTCGTACAATCAACAAATGGAGCTAACTAATGCCTTTTTACAAACTATGCTTAATGTGGTGTTTTTAAAACTATAAAGCAAATCCTAATTATATAAGAATCTGATGGGATTAAAATATTGTTTGATTATGCTTCATAGTTCTTCTGTACAAGTAGTTAGACACTGTGCTCTTGTAATAGCGTGGTGGATGCCTGGATTATTTGGAGCACAACTTTGCTATTTGTCTTGCTGGAGGACAAACACACCATTGCTCTTCCAGCACAGAATATGTTTCTTGTTTGTAATAGTTGCTGACTTGGATATACATGCACACCTATAAAAATAAGTATTACCCATGAACAGCAAGCAGACTTCACAGAAAAATATGTTCGTTTGAAAATTCTGAAAAATCGTGGGTTAAACTAAGGAAGTGAGGTGTGAGGGCCAGGGTAGGGTGCCTGGTCGAGGTCTTCCATGGGATGTGGGATGGGGATTTACCCTGGCAGAGGGCTATATGGTACCCTGGCTAACTGTACGAGGAATTCCTGCCAGCAGACCAAGAAGCTTTTGGGTATCTAGAGGCAGGTGTGTCTGTGTTCTCCAACAGGTATTGTTCCTTCTGCCCCAGTACTACTGAATTCCTTTAGCTGCTGCTGTGCCCTCTGTCATAAGAAGCCTTTAGGTACCCACAGCAGCAGCTTCTCAGAAGAGTGGTGCTATTGAAATAAGGCACGCTTTTACTATTTTCTTAGTTTTGTTTCGCTCAATAAATCTCAAAAAGCATTTTAATGCAAAGGCTGAAGGGAAGATATTTTTTGTCACTATGATGCTTTTCACCTCACCTTGAGCTCCTGGTTTGCCATTGTCAAGTATAAAATGACAGATGCATGTTTCAGTGTTTTTTGCCTTGTAAGTGACAGTACATTTCTTAAACCTGCCTTATTTTTGGTAGGTATTTCTGCTTTAATTTCCTGTTGTGTATTAGAGCCAGAACACAACACTTAGAACTCTTGCAAAGCATGCGCTTTGGGCAATCTGCAAATGTGTCTTGGCACTTTTAATCTTTATTCATAGATATGGCACAGCAGAAAATACCAGTGGTCTTTCTGGCCATAGCACCAAAGAAAGTCATCTACCTAAAAGAAATTCTGGCAAGCTTTCTCGATGGTGTTCTCTTTATTACTTCAAGAATAGTAGACCATTTTTAACATGGAGGAATGAGACATTAAGAGCTTAGCCTGTAGTCTCAGATACTCTGTCAGTCCTGGCCATGATTCATATGTTTTCCAAAAAGTACTTATGTCTTGTACCCCACAGAGGGTCCCTAGGGTAGAGGAGCTTGTGTTAATGTACTTACGATGAGAGATGGGTCATCCTAGGCTGATTCATTAAAGAGAAATAGCTTTCACATGCATATTTTTCAAGCATGAGAAGGAGGGCTCCTGCCTTATATAACCTCATTGTGTTGTGGATCCTGAAATATTTAATTTTGTTTTAGAGGGTGAGAAAGATCTCTTCTGAGCTTATGATACGCTTCTTTTCCTTGTTTAAACATTGTAGCATTTGTCTTATCTAGAAAGGAGTGAGGAGACTAAAGTACATGAATTCTCCCTGGTTAGAAATATGGTGGCAAAGCGCCAAGGATCTATAAACACAAAACAATTTATTGCTAGTATGTGCCTATGATGCTTAATTGCATAGGCAAAATATGCAGCTTCAAACACAATACTAAAATATGTGTCTAAAATGTGTAACTCCAAATACAATACTACAATATGTGTGTAGATTATACAGCAGCAAACACAATCGTATGATAAGCCTTGTGTCAATGGAATGGGTATAAAGAGAAGCCATGCACTAATCAAAAAAAAAAAAAAGGAGAAAAAGAGTGGAGACTGTGCACCTAATCAAAAAAGAGAAAAATATCACCTGGTTCTGATGTTGATCCCGCTGACAGGGAGGAGTTCAGTCCCTAGGAGCGCTCCACCTGAAGATTCCCCCCTTTCTGGTCTCTATCCTTTAGCTTTCATAGCTGCAAGACTTCCATAGCTCAAAGAGTGTTATTTAGTGGCTCTTTAACGCCCCGGAGTGTTTGAGACAGATAAGGCTAAGAGATCTCTTCACCCTTATCTTTGTCTATTAAGTACTCCCTCAGAGTGCATCCTCTCCCTTTAATCAATCCTTTGCTTTAGAGGATTAAAGGCTGATAAGGCCATCCGGGTCCCTCTTCCCTCAGTGGTCTCTTACAGCCTTTTTTAATTTATTTTTTTTTTTAGGTTGAGAGTTTTTCAGTGTGCATAGTTCTTAAGATTCCTCTTCACTTGATTGAAAGAAACATCAGCTAGGAGCTTAACGATTCAACTGTCAAGTCAACAGAGTCATAGCTTCACTTCATGGAGAAAATGCTTGGTAAAGCATTCTGCCCTACCTATGAAGTCCCGTGCCATCAGCTGCAAAGCCTTAACGGAATGCTAACCTTTTTGTTGCATGCAGCTTCATGAAGCTGTAGGAGACAGCAAATCAGGAATGAGAAGGCTCACTTAATTTTAATTCTGAATGTATTTAATGCAGTCAGAAACGAATGGGTGTTCTGTGTCTGATCAGCATTCCCTTCACCAATGCTTACCCAAGTAAGAGGCAAATAAAATCTGTTACGCATAAATACAGTTGTAAAGCTTTAAGTCTGACTGTTGACCATGTACAATAATGAGGACTTATAAAACTCAAATCTAACACGTTCACTCATGTAGCTGAGAATTAGCAAGATCTGAGGGTCACTTAAATTCAGCAGCAGGGGCTTATGGATGTCGACCTAAGAACAACAATTTCAAATTAGGCACTAGTACTTTGAAAGCATAATGTATGTGGATAAGTAATACCAATTTAACTTTGTCTTACTTCAGAGGTATTGCTCTGCTCAACAGTACCCTACATATCTTGAACTGCAGGGTGTCAGTTTGAATTTTTGTCTCTGTGTGTCGGCTTCTGTTTTCTTTGTGACTGGAAGAACTCTGGGGCAGAGACTGCCTTCAAGGATACCCCACACTTGTCAGGTATTCACAGAGTTAATCTTAATACGTACAGTGTGTTGCTTTGCACTATTATTACCAGCAACAGGAAGACATGAAGAACATTTTACTGATCATCTTCTCAAGAACAAATCAGTGGTACCTTTGCAAGTCCCTGTGCAGAGTATATGGGGCCGGGGGGGAAAAAGAGAAAGGATTTTTTGTTCAACTGTAGTGGTTTAAGCTTAACTCTCTTTACTTAAAGACATTACTTTAGCACAACTATTTTTATGTCTAGGGTTGTGCTGTATTCTTGCTTTTGAAGATAGATTGTGTATTGGAAATATTTTCCAGCTCCCAAATGCGTTTATTTTTTTTTCCTAACCATCACAGAGATCAGAAACAAAAGAAGCTTGTTTGTAAACTGTTCAGAATACAGAACTGCATTTTTATATAGATAATTAAAGATTAAAATGTCCTTTTTTTTTTCTTGAGGATCTCTATCAAAAATGTGAATGTTCAGAATAGAAACAACATCTGGTAGAAAAAAAGAAAATAAGGGGCAGTATTCTGTAATAATCTACCAATAGTTTATAACATAGTAGGCTATTTAATTTATTTAATCAGCTGAAGCCTAAATAACTACGAAATATTAAAACTGAGCTCCCCAACAGATACCAGCTTCTCAGTAAGAAATCCTGCAGTAAGAAATCCCTTAGACATGGGCAGAACTGGAGGAACTGTAAAAGCCTACCTGCCTTATACAAGCCTAAACCTCCAAGTGAACTGAGAGATGCTGTGTAATAGTTGAGTAGTTTTCATTTTTTTTTCCATAGTTTTGCTGGCTATGCTACTTCTTCCAAGAAGGTATTAAAATCAAAAAAAACCCAAACCCAAAACCTTAAAAGTGGGCTTGCCACTATGTATTTATAAAAGAGAACTTGAAAGTCTTACTTAGCATATATCTAACTATATATGCAGATCTCCTAGATATTTTTACCAGCTTTTATCTTAGAGTGCCAGTAATGTAGTTTGTAAGCAGAGAAAAACGTGACAGAGCTTTGCTGGATAACCAGCATATTCAGTTTTAAGTGTTGACAACGGTGTTCCCTATTAATCTGATCCCTGTGACAATAATAGTGAACCAGTATTGGGGAAAAATACATCTAAATCCTCGCAACACAGCCTTTTTGTAAGCCTGGATGCTTCTCCATATGTGGTTAACCATTGTCATTCATAGGGCTGTGTCTTTATTTTGCTCAGTTAAGTTGCTGTGTTGTCATTTGGACATCCTGTCATTCAGCAGCAGGAAGCTGGGCAGCACTTCACTTGCTCTCTGTCAGAAAGTGGCATTGTGGCTCTGAAAGGTTGCATCTCTACTTGAGAGCCAGAGGTTTATTCTATTAGCCTGTATAATAACATCTCTGCTGTATGTTAATGAATCTTACTTATTAAATGAATTGTCAAGTTCACTGCGAACGTTAGAAGTCCTGGTTTTACAGTGCAATACGTTGGGATTTTTCTTACTCTTGCTTGCTATTAGAACTGTGCTATTATGTGCCATCAAATCACAACATTTGCAGCATTTGAGGTTCTGGACTTTGTCTTTGCTTTTCCAGTCTTATAAATGATACCTTGAAAAAAGAATGCATCATATGACAGGTTCTTCACAAATAATAATCATAGCAAAAAAGATTGTGTTAGTTTTGTTAAAAAAACTTGTCATTTGTCAAAACAATATGATTTTTCCATAACTTTTTTTTCAGCCCTCAGTTGATTCTTATATTCTCTATGGTCTGTTATGAAAGTGGATAGCCTATTTTTCCTACCATGGGAGGAGCTGAACATTGTAGGCTTGAAGGTTCAGCTTAAATACCGTTGGATGTGTTTTCATGTAAAGGGAAAGGATACCAAGACAAGTCAGTTTGAGGGAGAGGAAATAGAGAGCAGAGAAAAAGAAACAGTGCTGTGAAACAAAATACAAAAATAACTTCCATATTTTGGTTCACAGTTGCAATCCAAAATACTTTTCAATTAAGGACTGCTCAAATATTTGTTGTGTTATAGAAAACAGAGAT
The DNA here is from genome assembly GCF_032191515.1 of Phaenicophaeus curvirostris. NCBI lineage: Eukaryota > Metazoa > Chordata > Aves > Cuculiformes > Cuculidae > Phaenicophaeus > Phaenicophaeus curvirostris. The sequence goes on from NC_091395.1 coordinate 9,070,551, forward strand.
TTCACATTTCTGCTCAGATGTGACTCCTGGATAAAGTTTTTGCTAAAACAGGTGAAATTCACAACTGATTTTGACCAAATATGGTGACTGTATGGCCAGCTAAGGACAAAACACAACACAGCAGCTACAGAAATTTTAGAGGGATAGATTAGCCTTCCTAAAATTTCTTTCTTTTTTTTTTTTTTTGCTATGTATTTGTCTTGTCAGATGATGTAGCGTAAAGACAAGATGAAAACACATATTTAATTAGATTCACTTTGTTGCCTGAAGAGCTTTTTAAGGATGGCTTAAAAAACTACTACCCCTGATAGAAACAGCTGGATTAGATGAATTTAAACACAGTAAATATAAGGAATAGGAGAAGTTCAGCCTTGTTTTTTTAATGCTTCATAATATGCCATATAAAACTTATTATGTGGGCTTGTTCCTGAAAAAAAGGATGCTTTAAGAATCTCCACTGGGAAGAGAAGGTAGCATTTCTTTAAAAACAGAATAAAAAATGTTGTGTTTTTTTTTTAAAAATAAGATTACCTCTGTTATCACTGTTCCGTAGTAGAGAGAAAGATTCTGAATATATTTGCAGAAAAAGCCCTACAGCACGTAAGATGATGAACTAATAAATAGAAGATCTTAATTTTAGGGCAACAGATAGAATAGAAATTCTAACAGAATTAATTCTTCAGAACTATTCTCTTGATAAATGAAAAATGAAAGGAGACTTTTCGTGTGTCAATGTCTGGAAATTTGTGTTTTCTCAAGGATTATTGCCCTATATTTATGCTTCTAAAAGAAACAGCCCTCTTCTGGGGTCCAAACACATAACCCTTCAGCGCCATAACAATATTATGTGTCTAAAGAGACACAGAATGGAGACACATAGATTTATTAGCTGCTTGGTAATGTACTTGAAATTTGGAGTACTACCAGGCCAAAAGGCAGAGGAGAAGAGAGATAGTCTCAGGATGTCTGTAAGTTCTTTCCCCAGTTATTAAACAAGTGAATCTTACCATTTCTGTAACTGCAGCAACTCCTGTCTATTACAAACTAAAAAATCTGGTCTCTATAAAACGTAATTACACTATCTTGCTTGTTTTGGACATGCTTTGATGGTAATGTAGGAAGGACGTATATTTCTTTGAGCATGTGCTCACAACTTCAGTCTTCTGAGACACCTTTGACACATACTGAATTGGAGATATTTTTCTCCCCAGGGTGCTTGCAGATGATGTGTGACCCTGTGATTTTCCCAGCAGCTGTTTGAATTGGTCTGTACTTCAATGTTACTAAACAACTATAAATGTGAGGATGGAGATTCTCGAGGACCTGACACAGAAAAGCCCATGACTGTGTTCCTTAATGTTTTTATTTTAAAAATTTATACAATCAACTAAGATCACTTTCAGAACAGTTCCTTTCTGAGTTGACACATGGCTACATGCGATGCAGCCAACGTTCAGAGCAATTCTGCAGATTTTTCTGAAAAGCTGTTGTTGATAGTTTTTGCTTTCACATCTTCTACGGACAAAAAATGGTTCCTTTGAGCTCCAACTTGATCTTTGAGAAGATGGAGGTCTGGTGGATAGGATGGGTGCTCAAGCACAGTGGTGATGTTGTTAGTTAAAAACTGTTTCAGATAAAGCATTGTTAACTCACTGTTCACTGCTGCACACCAACATTTTCTGGCTGAGGGTAAAAAAAAGTCTATATTTGAACATACATCCACTCAGAGTGAGTGAATTGATTCAGCTGAGCCTCTCCTTGTCTCACTGTAACAGGTTAGAACAAGTTCTATAACCATACCTTTGTCTCTTCCCACCCTCTTGGTTTCCAAGCTATAGGGTTAGTCTCAGGTGTTTTTGCATTGGACCTCGTATACCTATAATGCTATTTGCATATATAACTTAGACAAAGAACAGAAAAAACACCCAGTTATGTGCTACTATGTCTTAAATCCTAGATAAATGATTGGTTGAGTTAGCTAGAAGTTACAGAGAGTGCAGCTGACATATATTCATTTATCCTGATGTTTCATCTTCCCTATTTCACTGTTAGCTGTTTCAATGTTCTTTGCATTCTTAAATATTCCAAAATATTAATTCCTTTTGTTTTTTGCTACTTATGAAAATTTATTTCATGAGGAATTGGTAGTGAGTATGCCTACTAGGAAAGGGAGTAGCTATTCTCAATGTGTTAATTAACTTGCAAATTTAGCTGTCAAAAAAGACCCTGAGAAGAAACTGCAGTAAAACTTTCTAATTAAGCTAGTATCTCCACAGTGGTGCCCTGGGCTGCTATGCAAGACTCTTTCACATCTGGATTCTTGGAGATGGGGCACATCACAGAATGATCAGGCACATCGTTTGTCTCCTAAGGGAAGAAGTCAACTGCAACATGCGTCTTCTGGATGAATCAGTGGGAGTATTATTATCTAGGATGACTGCAGGTCAGTCAGTATTCAAAGGTATGACTAGGGAGGTCTAGGAATAAGATAAATAGAAAAAAACCCAGGCTTTTGTGTAAGTTTTCCTATGTCGTTCAGCACAGAGTTCTTTTGCTTTTATTGTATTATGAAGAAAAAAATAAAAGAGAAAAATAGAGAAAGAGAAACAATCACCCTTTCCAGCTACCAGACTAAAAAAAAAAAAAAAATCTAAAATTTGTATGCCTGAAGAATTACATTACACCATTTTATTTTTGTGTGGTTTGGTCAACAGCATTCAACATTACGTGCTGGAGCATGAAAGATTTCTCTTTTAGTGGCAGGTCTTGATGGGAAAAGATGTCTTAACAGTAGGTGGCAGTGCAGCTCTTTCTTTGTAGAGACTGAGACCACAAGCTAAATCGAGTATTTACACAGTACAGCCTTTTCCAGATGCAGGCCTTAGGGCCATGTTCAGTCCTGCAATTCACTTCTCATTGCTGGGGATGTCTCATTAGGAGATTAACTGTTTAAAATGCACTGCTAATGTGGAAGTTTTAATTGGGAAATCCTGTGCATGTTAAATTAATCTTAAGTACTTTTTATCTAGAATGCCTGCTTCCTTTTCGTAGCGCTTTGTATTTTAAACCATCTCACATTCTTTCACGTTATATTAAAAAACTTGAAATAGACCAACAATGCTTCTTACATTAAAGTCTGGTGAAAAATGCTTTGAAAAACTGTTTTCTGAAGCCTCCTAAATCCTGAATTACAGGGGTTTCCAAATGCAGTGTGAGCTGAATGGTAGCATTGCTATAGGATATTGACAGACAGTTTGCATCCACAGAGAGAACACAGGGCAAAGGTTTCATCCCAACCACAGCTTATGTTTCATGGATAAACATGTTATGCATTAGGAAATTCTGAGAACAACTGGGATTTGCAGTTTGAAAGGAAAGCAGATAGGAACTCTGCTAAACATTTAGGTTGAGATTTTCAAAGTTGCTCTGGGGATTTTACAGCCTGGAATCTCAGGCTGCTTATAAAATCCTTAGTCCTTAGGCCTATTTTCTTTTCTTTAAAGGGCTTGTACAGTTTTTTTTGGGTTTTTTTTTTTTTTTTTTTTTTTAATTTGACCACATCGTGCACACAAAGATCTTGATATCTGGTAGAAGTGAGCAGAAAAGGAAGAAACTGAAGGTGCAACTCTGCCAATGTATAAATAGTATTCCACTATTTACCTTATTTACCATAGTTTTGTGGTTATTGCTGCTTTTAAAGCCTTCATCTTTCCCAGGTGTACTGTACACACCTTTTGGCTCTTTTTTTGTCATTGTCCCTGGCATTTTTTTGAGAGAGGGTGCCTTGGGCACAGCATTGTGTGAATACCATTTCCAGATTTACCAGCCTGTCTGAAATCAAGTGCAGGAAAACTTGTGCTTGTTCTGTATTGCCCAGTGTAGGCATTGCTGAAAACTCAAAGAGTAATCTGCCAAGTAGATAAAGCCAGACAGCTGGCCACGCCTTCGACATGCATATTTTAGACTATGTGATTAAATGGGGTTATGTACTGAAGAATAGCCTGATTTTTTCCTATATGGCCAGATAAAAATGTGGCTAAAAATATGAAATGATAATAATTAGCCACAGAGCAACAGGCCATTAAAAGATGCAACTAACCCATCATGAGGCAGAGTTTGTGTGTGTGTGTTTGTATGTAATGTCACTTTTGCAGATGCTGAGCTAAAATTAATAGGATTCAAAGATATCCTTTTTTGAAGAACGGATACAATTATAAGCATTTTGGACTACTGAATATTCTCTTTAATTCATATATTAATAAAATAGCATAGAAATTACTGTGTTCTTTATCAGGATTTAATTTTATGACAGTAAGGCTTTTTGGGATATGTCTCAGCTATGAAAGCTAAATTTCACATTCATCTCTGGTATGGAATGCTTTCAGGGTAAAGAATATGAAACCCACCCTTTGGCAGAGGAGTCAGAGCAAATCTGCCAGTACTGAGGTTTTCATGGTGCTTTAGCAGTTAATACTTAAAATGCAGATGCTTGTGTTTGTTGTTTGCATGATTTCACGGATTCTGATGAAATGTTCCATCTGATCTACTCTCAGAAAACCCAGGGAAATATGTTAAAGGGCATGATTCATGTCTTGCATTTGTATTTGCAGAAAATATTAAAACCATAAGTATTATTCTAAAATAGAAATATTTTGCAGATTTAAAGTCCTATGTTTCTGGGTGACCCATCTTTTTATACCTGTTATACAATTCAAACATGATGCTTTATTATTGAAGATGGTCTGATTTTATTTGCCCAAAACACAAGATTAGAATGTGTCCTTAAATAGTAAGCTGAAATATTAGTGAGACCAGTTTGCCTCCAGAAAATGGCTGAAGGCATTACTGGGAATCTGCACCAGTAAATCCCAGTAAACCTATGTACGTATAAAAATGCATACACATATGTATAAATATGTGTATTTATGTGTGGAGGGAGGGGAATGAAAGGCTGAAGTAATTTAAAAGGAGATTCAGCATAAGATATATGGACAGGAAAGGCATGAAAATACTAATCCTTAGCAAAAAGGAAAATTTCCAAAGTTCAGAGACTATTTTGATACTTTGAGAGCCAGGTCAGCAAGCTTTTTCAAAATGAAGTGGCTTAGGAACATTTGTAGCTGAATGCTGCCTTTTGATAAGGGGAGAGGCTTGGAAGCTTGAAAGGAAGCTGGTTAATGACAAATTGCCTTGCGTGTAGGAAAGAGAAAACATTGAAAGCCAGGGAAAGGATGATCTGCTAGCGTACTATGTCCAAATGAATTGGCAGCAACTTCATGGATAACCTGCAGTCAAATGCCTTAGTCCCTCTGGTTAGTGATGCACAATTTGTGAGCATCTATCATTTCAGGTAAATTAACCAATTAGATATTACAAACGATATATGTCCAGATGATTTTCAAATGATGGCTCTGGAAGAATTAGCAAAGAATAGATAACAGAAAATGAATAAGTTAGAATTGATAACATCTGTTAATGTTCAGCTTTTATGTTAAGCAGTGAAACTGGATTTTGATTCATGTTCTGGGCCAGATTTTCTCACTTCTCCAAATTTACTTTGCTATCAAAGAAGATGAACCAATTTACCTCAACAACCATAGCCTCTTTCTTTGCATATGTTTTAATATAGCATTCTTGAGAAGTGCTAAAGCTCTGGAAATAGAGCTATGTCTTTCTTTTACTTGACAAGTGCAGTATGTTCTGCAGCAGTTACGAAGGTCACAGTGCAGATCAGTCCCCAGATTAGTTGATACAAAGACTCTTTGCTGAACTGTCAATGGATATGTCTGCACTGTACATTACCATTGCCCACATTATAGGGCTGCAGAATATGACATAGACTCAAAAGTCAAGGTGGACATATTTTTGGCCTCACAAGCTCCAGCTTATGCTTGTGGCCTGTCTGTAGGATGGGTTTGCTTTGGTTTACCACTGTACTGATCCAGCCATGCCATTAACAGTCAGTTCCAAAGTTAGGCAGAGTTTGCTCACCTCTGTTCAGGACGTAAGCAGAAAAAGATGATGTCTTTAAGCACTGTGCTATGGGAGTGTACTTGGAAAAGGATGCCCCTTGGTGATTGTTTTTGAGGTGCGGATGCCAGAAACTGAACTGATATCTGTAATCTCATTTCACATAATGCATGCAACTTAACTAAATCAGCATCCTTAGGTTACATACATTTTAGCTACTGTTAATCTGTGCTGAGCAGTTAATCTAAAAATTAAAGGCTCTATATTCTGTTATTATTACTAATTCCCTGACCCGTGCAGTTCCCTTGCTTGTTTCATTGGCAGAACATTAATAATGAGTCATGGTAAAGTATTATTTAGTTTCATTTGTGAGTCAGTTGAACAGCCACAGGGTATCGACACTTTTAGTCCACTTAATTAAACCCCGAAGTACAAAACAAAAGATATTAATTGCAGCAATCAATAAATATTAAATATAAAGTATTGAACACAAATTCATGATTCCATGGTATGTTATAATCAAAGATTTTTGAAAAAAAAAGATAAGAGCTGGGCTATACACTGCTTCTCAGAAGACATAATTTGCTGAGAATTTAACAGCACAAATTGTATAGAATTTCCTCTTTGGGACTACTGCTAGGACTTCTTCATTTGAAGTGGTTCATAAAACATACATAAGATTTACAATAATAAGTCGTCATGTAAATAAATAACACTTTACATATAGCAGCCAAGAAATGATATGAGGTAAAATCCCGTTGGTAACTATTGAGCTAAATATGCTACGCAGGAGCACATTTCAATTGCACTGTACCCAAAAAGAAAAGGTTCCTTAAAGAATCGGAATGACTACAATTACATGCAATAGAAAATGTCTTTTAATATTTTTTAGCTTTCAGATATTAAATTTATCACTTGCCTGTATGCTATTTCAGGATATCAGATAATGAAAATGTAGTATGGCTTTTCAAATTAATATGCTACCCAGTCTGTGAATTTCAGTCTCCTAAATCTTACTTCCCTAGTTATCAAGTTGGATTTTCTGTTGTCTCTATATCCATTGTTTAATCTTAAATAGTTATTTTAATAATGGATCCTACTGAATATCAAAATAAGGCGGTCTTTTCATTACTAGTTTGTCATGAGTTGAATTAATCACGGTTGAACAACTTTTTAAAACTATGCCTCAAGAGTTTTCAAACTATTAAATATTTTTCTATTATAAGGACTCAGAATTGTTCACTGCAGAGAATAAAGTACCACTTTTGCATACATTACACAAACATTTTGTGCTTCGTGAATCCACAATAAATTTTCGTGCTGATTACTCATGTAATCTAAGAATCTCCTGCTGTTTTATGGAGAGTCTAACTAATTTCATTCAAGTAGCAAAATTAGCACCTGTAGAGAACCCTTTATGATTTTTTAACTTTTATCATATTTATAAGAACCCATTTCATTTTTCATGTAACAGCTGGTTATTTTATCTCCAAAAGTATTTATTGATTCTCGGGGATTTTTAATGAGGGAAAAAACCAACATTTAAATAAAATAAATTATCATATAAGCAGTGCTGCTTATTGCTAATAGATCAATGTATCATCACCAAATCTGGAAGCTAGAATTTTTTGGGTAGAAAACTGCTGCAGAAATGGAGTAGAAACTGCATGAAGTACTCATTTGCCTCTGTATATGCAGAGATTTTGTTCTTGGGGAGTAAGAGCTCTAACTGGTGGATTCAATTCTAGAAATAATATTAATGGTTTGTAAAATACCGACAACTGATGATGAGTCTTAGGGAGAGGAACGTCAGGGCACTGAGAAAACTGGCCTTCCAGCTAGGGCAAAGAGGAACAGAAACCGTGTCTTGAAGTCTTTTTTGAGGCTTCTGTCATGTATCACATAATACTGTCTTTTTTAATTCCATCCATAATGGCTGATTCCCATTAATGCAAGTTTTTAGCAAATCTGTACATACACAGTTATAATAAGGAGAATAATATTAGGATCCCCAAGTGAGTACAGATACATAGATCATAGAATAGTTTGGGTTGGAAGGGGCCTTAGAGATCATCCGGTTCCAACCCTCCTGCCATGGGCAGGGACACCTCCCACCAAACCAGGCTGCCTAAGACCCCATCCAGCCTGGCCTTGAACATCTCCAGGGAGGGGGAATCCACAGCTTCCCTGGGCAACCTCTTTCAGTGCCTCACCACTCTTACGATGACGAAATTCTTCCTTATGTCTAGTCTAAACACATATTGTCTTACTGTTCACGCACAAAAAATGTTGTAGAAAAATGCAATCTCTTGTCTATGGTTCTATAAATTCTGTACCTCAGAAGTTATTTTTATATTTCTTTTGAAAACTGCCTATTTCCAGTTGTAAAGGTGACTTGACAACAAAACCCAAGTATTGAGTTTTCTTTGTTGAGGGAGAGATTATGCTAGGTCCCAAAACACGAACTTCTCTGTGATGGGCGTAAGTCCTCCATCAAAAACCTATGCTTATTAATCATTCATCTTTTCAATAGCGTATGTTGAAATAGGCTTAGAAAGAACCTATTCTTTTCACAAGACTAATTGCTTGTGGCTCCTTTTCACACAGGAAGCATAAATGAACGAAGTGGTTTTCTAATGCAGATACACAAAGGCCTGAAATATTCCCTATTTTTTTTCAAAGCAGTCTTGTTATATTTTGAGACATGTTTCTTAAAAATGGTATTCTACGTGGTTTCAGTTGCACTCCTTGAAGTGAAAAAGATGTCTTTGATCAGCCCAAATAGGAGGTTAACCGGTGACGTCTGTAGCTGTAGTTCAGGTAACTGGGCTGCTCTCAAGTGGGGGAAAGCAAAGATGAGATCTGTTTGTCTGTTACAGGGAGACTTCATTTGATAGTTTGGAGGGCTGAAGTAGAAAATCAGTACTGTAAAACTAACAGTGCACCTTATAATAATTGTAACAGTAACATATAATTTTAACTTCTATGTGGATTTCATCCAATTTGTTTCAGGGTGCATTTCTCCATGATATCACATTGAGAAGTGTTTCTGAAACTTTCATTATTTTGAATTATTTTTGTTTGTTCTATTAAATCTATCTGATAAAATAGTTTGAGATGTTCTTTACCCCAGTTTAATATGTTCTTTGAGCTCATTCTAAAAGCAGTTTTCAAACCCCTTGAATGTACAAGTCCTAAGTAAGCTGTGTGTGTTAAACTGCATGCTAAGTGGTGAAAACTCTTTCTTTTCAAGTAAGAGAAGAGTTACTGTATTATTATTTATTGTGATTTTTTTATTAAACATGAAAATGCTTTCATTTTACCTTGAGTTCTTGAATACCAAAATTAAATTTACAATCTTAGCTAGAAGTGTTTCAGTTTTAGATTATCGGCTATTCTGCTTTCTCAAATATGAGCTTTAGCTCAAGTATGACGTCCCTCCGTTTCTCTGCACTGTAACTCTAGTAGGCCCTTGGGTAGGTCACAGCCTTGTAGAAATGATCTGAACGATTTATTGTGATCCCTTGATTCTCTGGTATCTTGGGATGTTCTTAATTGCTTTTGATGATAATCAGTGGCCTGCATACCCTGATAATTATGGTGGAAATAATTATTTAGCAGAGTTTAGGCTCTTGCAGATAATTAATACTCCTTTTTGTTATTATAGAATTAATTTCTGCTTCAGTTTCAAATCAATCTGTACAGCGTAATGAGCCACAGGTTTTTGTAACTGTCTGCAAAAAAGGTAAAGTTAGGAAAAATGCAAAGTTGAACTTTTTATCACTTAAAATAATTATGGCCTAAATGAATCATGGAAAGCATTTTTTATTATGACTGGTTTATTGTAGAATGAAAAACTGCCGAAAGAAACAGGTTTATGAAAATTATAAAGGAAAAATATGTATTATACTTCCTATATCTCCATTTACATTCATAAAACTAACAGGAATTTATACGTATGTTTGTACATGAAATATACTGTTGTCTTCTGCCAAAGTGACTCACTGAAATTTATAATACTGTGTCACTATCTTAATAATTCTAATTTGAGAAACTATTTTACATCGTACTTCTTTGGAGTGTTTTTAGACAAGATGCATTTAAGATTCTCAAGAGCAGGTGCATAATGGTTTAGCACCCACCTAATGAGATATTTATTAAAAAATATTTAAATAATATGACTGAAATCACTTGGAGGTTTTTTTTGCTTTCTGAAAATTACTCATAACTAGAGATATAGGTTGTCTGAGAAAAATAGATCTTAAGGCAATTAATGAAATTCACTGCTTAAATTATATTGAATTGCAAATTCTGGCACAAATTCTTCAAGGGCAGAATGGAGGATTAAATCTGTCTGTGAAATTTCTTTTTGATCATGTAGTGTAATACAAGAATTAATGTTTGATGGCAAAACATCTTTGGTAGCGAAGAAAGATTTGGAATAACATCTGATAAAAAAAAGGGACAATCTGATGTCACAGAAGCTATATGTACAAATATTAGTCTCTGCTCTCTCCTCTCTCTCTTCTCCTCATTTAGATTGCATATGCATATTTTGATATTCAGTTTCAGACGAGCCAGTCTAGTGACGCAGAAATAAAGTATTCTTCTTCCTGAACTGAATTTATTCTTACCTTATTGAAGCAAAGGTTTAGAAATATTAATAATGCTTGATTTAAATTATATGAAGGTATTGCGGTAAGAATTTAAATGGCAGGAGTTTCATAATTTCTGTGATATGAATCATTTTTGCCTGAGAATTAACTTATTAATTACAGCAGTTAAGTGTAATTATTCTGCCTCTTAAGGTACCTTATTATTGCTTTCTAACAATAGGACAAATTCTGCTAAAGGTAATTATCATAACAATAATTTAGTGCGCATATTTGAGCTTGTTAGGAATACAATATAATCTTAGTGAAATGATCTTTTCCATGTTAATCAGTCATTCACAGAGCTGTCTTTCATGTTTCTTACTCCTCTGAGAAGTGGATTAAGTTTGGTAATTGAAGAGGCAGTGAATGACAGTAGAGAATGTAACTCTGTTTCAGGGCCTGGTTTTGGCCAAATACCGAAGTGCTTGCAAAAGCTGAATTAGTTTTTTTCACAGTAATATAAATGTTGCAAATTTTAATAATTCACTTGAAGCTTCCTTCATTTTTCTATTCCCAGACCTCTCAGATGTATAAAAACCTTAGTGAATTTGTATCTCACCAGATATTCCCAGACAAACAGAGACTTCAGCTTGTTCCATGTGTTTTCTATAGTTTGAATCAAGGTGCGTTGGATTTTTATACTTTCTTGAATCTGGGTATAATTTTGTAAAATTGGCAACCTTCCATCTCTTTAAGAAAACTTTTTTTTTATGAAGTGCATCTAGCAAACCTGTTTTTCATTAGTAGTAGAGACTTTGATCTGATTTTATTTTCTTGGTAACAAAGATAAATTTATTAGTGAAATTGGTATTTCCTCCCTCACGAACAATTGCCCTTCCCTTAAATCTGTATTCAGGTGGGATAAAAGTGAAGCAAGCCTTCCTGAAAGGGAAACTAAACTAATGTGGGTGGATATTATTGAACCCTTAGTAATAATTCTTTTAAATTATTTTTTTGTTTATTGGTTATGGCATTAGAGAATTGTCCCTACAGGTGCAAGACTGTCAAAGAAGAAAGTTGAAAGCTTGCTTATCTAATACATGATATCAGTGGAACAAAACTTTTAGTTCTTTTACAGAGCTTATAAATAATTGTTGAATTGTCTAAAGTAAATGTTTATTTTATGATGAATGAACGCGTCTGCCAGCCCCCAAAATTATTAATCTCTTTTGTATTGAGATTTTTGATGTTACTAGATAGTAGGGACAAAGCACTTTTTAAGTTTATGATGCAAATTTGTATAACTAGCAGCCCAAGCCTGTTTAGTGTTTTTTGAGATAAATTTGACTGATAGAGTTTGGCTACCATAACAAATTCTTAAATTTATAGAAAGAATATTTTTTTCTATAAAGATTTCATGGGATTGTGAAATAAAAGGACTAATCTAAAGTAACTCCTAGGTATTAAAAAAATGTGGATGAATAACCAGTGTGGAACATAAGAGGAAGAATGTTTCTTCAAGGCTACCTGTTTTCAGTAGCATAGTAAGTGCTATCAGTGTTTACAGATGCAATGAATGTCTACTGACCATGTAATAGAAAATGTTGACATACAATACATCTTTTTTGTTTATATACTGTAGTTTTTCTAGTAGTGCTTTAACAAAATTATTTGCAAGGGCCACCTTCTGACTGTAGTGTAGTTAATCCAGATACTTAATGGGTTTATATTTGTTACAAAGCACTAGAGAATGATTTCTTTGACCCTGGGAGACTGGCAGTATGTTAGTATTTAAATAAATTCTAATGTGTATTGCTCAAAATAGCATTTATATAAGATGACTTCTGCTCATTGCAACACCTATTTCTATATTCAAGGTTTGATGCATTGTCTCCAGCTTTCCAAACTGTAATGTTTATTTTCTTTTGAAATTTTTACTCTAGAGACTTCTACTTGTGTGTGATGTGGTTGAATACTTTATTCAAAATACTTTTTTTATTTTAGGATTTATGCTGTTCAGTTTTTTTAGGTTATTATGCAGTAAGTGTCCAAGTCTTGTATTTTGTCACTTAAAAAGCCAAAAGATGAATTTTCAACTGGAGATTGTTGAAGTCTTTTTTTAATAGTTGCTTCTATAATGTGGAAAATAATCTTCATAGATTTTTTTTTCCCCCGTAATTATCTGAGCAACAATAAGTGTCAGGGATGCTGAGTGTTGTACCAAAACTGAGGAATAACTATGAAGATTTGACAGTATTAAAATTTCATTCCAGTGAGATTGTCTGCAATACAGTTCAAGCAATTTGTTGTCTATATAGAGATAATAGGAAACACTTGTAGGTTCTGAAAACATCAGATGATAAACATCACAGGAAATTTTTAGATTGACGGTTATGATATTTGAGAGAAAATAATTATGTAGAATCTAATCTATTTAAATCACTAGTGTTTTTAATCTGACTGGAAAATTCTCAGAATTTATTTTTACCCTCAAAGGTAATATGTTTGAAACGTGTGACTTCAGTAGCTTATCTTCTTTCCAATTTATTTCTGTTTCACCATGCTACCTATATTACTGTGGCCAGCAATGTAGGTTTGCTTGAATGGACAAAGTTCCATTGAAAGAAAAGCCTGAAATGTCACTTAGCAAATATTGTGCTGCAGAATTGTGATTTTACAGATAAGTTCTCTTCTCATACGTGTGGGTGTATACCATTAATTGGACTTCCTAGAATGTTCCTACTTGTGCGAGTGATACCTCAAAATTAAACAAATAGCATCGATAATAAAATGAAACTTGCATGCAGAAGAAAAGAAGCTGTAGGACAGTATGTAAACAGGACCTTGACATTCATACAACTTACAATTAGAGTTAAGTTTTCTTTGGCTTTTATTAGATCTTGTTTATTTTCAATAGTAACCAAAATGTCTCTTTTCTGAGATGTAGTGTAGCTTATTGCCCTCATCAGCCCACCCTCTCCTGAAGGATTCTCAAAATCAAATCATGCTCCCTTTTTGAAAGTAAAAAATTTTAAGAAAGCGAATAAATGTATTCAAAGTAAGTGCATGAACAGTGCCTATTACCTCCCCTTGCTCTCCTCTGTTTTTGAACACTCCACTCGTCTCTTTCTTTGGTGATACTAGATTATGAGGTGTTATTCAGCTCAGGTCTCTGGCTGCCCTGGTTAGCAGTCCAGCTTAAGCACATTGATGCCCTTTTCAGCAGTAGCAGAGAGGATGAGGTGCTGCATTCCCTTGTCTTTTCTCTGCAGATAATCAGGATACTGTAGGATGCAAACATTGATTCCCAGTTCAGACTATGACATGAAGGATTGTTTTCAATACTGTATTGCACTGACTGTATTTTGAACGCACCTGTAATACTAAAAAGCCAAACAAAGTAATTCTGATAGTTTTTTTTAAAAGGAAAATAGGCTTAACAGCCTATCTGCTTTTGAAGGTAAAGGCTATTCTACCCGGGCAGCAAAGTTGTTATTACATGGAAGTGCAAATCTAAATTCCTTCTTTCAAATCATTCGTAGAAGTGGGCTTCATTATACGGGTGATTCTGTCATATCTTCCTATTCAAACTGATGTCAAGACAAAGGAAAATACCAGAAAAAAAATATAGAAAAAACCTACTGAAACAAACAGAAATTTTAGTTGTAATTTCTTTAAATTAGCCTAGCTTTTCATCCACGCTGCTTAAGTAGGATGGAAGATCAGAACTGTGACTGTGTTAAAGGCAGTGTTAAACTTCCACATTCTTTCTTGCATTTTTAAGTGAAGATATTAAAATACTAAATAACTGTCTTAGCTTAGGAAAAGGTGACTGGCTGCCAATCAGTTTAAGATATTACATGTACATATTCATATTATGAGGAGGACTCCCTGAGCAAGATAAGATATATCCTGAACAGTTCTAGGAGCTGTAATAACGTTCAATGGCGTGGGGTTGTCAGCATATTTAGGGGGAGGAATGGAGGAAAGTTCAGAAGAGATGGATGAAGAATTAGAACATGATTAGCATGCCATGCTTGAAGAGTTTAGTGTCTTCTAATAGTAAAATCTGAGCAAATTCTGCATTGTTACCACAGCAAGCATTAGCATAGCTCTGTTGCTCTACGTGGTAAGTAACGTGGCAGGAATTGAGTTGAAACACCATTACATTTTTAGATTAAAAAAGGATCAATATTATTCAGTACAAATAAAATAAAAATGACAGAGCTCGGTGGAAGGAGTAAAAGAAGAATCCTGTTCTAACGTAAAATGGGCAGACACTTCTAGAAATAATGGGATATGATAATGCTGCACTGATTTCCTTTTATTTCTGAGATGTGTTTCTCAAATGAGAAAAGCCATCGCTGCATTAAAGAAGAAATTATGAAGAATGTCAGCGTATACGTGCAAGCTGATAAACAGAATAGAAAATGTGTTTGTGTCATCTTTACATCTTTTATTCTTAAGAATCAAACTCTTGCTTTAATACACGCTGATACTGAGTCTGACATCATCTTTGAGATACATACAGTCTCTTACCATAGTACACACTAAGGCTAGATGAAAAACAGACTTTATGCTCTGGCAAGACTTTTATGAAAACTTGAAAGCTCTGTCTCATTGCAATGTGGAATGAGGAAAGCTGTTTGAAATCTAAAAAGTTAATGGGCCACTAGTATTATTTTACTGCCCATCTTTATTTCTGAGTATCTAACACACTACTTTCTTTCATTTGCCAGTACAGTTTATTTGTGTCTAAAAACGGCACACAGACGATCCATATTTTAATAATCAATTTAATAATACTTAAGTTACTCAGTAGTTAGAAATGTAAATAATTACAAATGGAAATAGGTAAGGCTTATAAGAGCTCCCTACGTTAGATTCAGAGGGAAAAACTGTTAAAAGGGTTGTTAACTGCTTTAAGGACATGTTAATGAGGGATGAAATATTCCACAAAGTTTTCTTTCTTAGCTACATGTTGAATATTTCAGTTGTGCTTTAATTTCAATAATACACATTGAATAATATGAAAGAACAGGGTCTTTTTCATAATGTTACTCACAGGCTTCCATAGGAACTCATGTTCCTCTTGCTCCTGAGGTAGATTTTTTTGGTCTATGTGTCACCATAGCTGAGTCGTTGTTTTTAAGAGAAATCTCATAACCCTTTTATAACTCTAGCTTGACACTTAATTAGACTTGGCTTGTCTGATGAGTTTGCAGCAGTAATTATGTCAGCATATCTTTTTTCACATGAAATATTTAGTTATTAGCCATTGTCAGCTACTTTGGCCTTTTGAGAAAAGGGAGCCAGCTAACGATTCTAGCAGCTATTTCAAATGTCTAATTACCTGATGCATATCTAATGCAAGCCTAAATGTGGACATTGGTAAACATTCTTGGACATTTTGAGAAAAGTCATCTGAAATAATTGAGGAGTCTAATCAATTTATAGATATTGTGCTAGTTTAAGCTTGACTTTAAGCTTGACTCATCATTCTAATTACAGTTTGTATTTGTCTGTAGCTGGATCTTGCCCAATGCTAAATGGCAGAGATGACACAGATTGACTTTACCATAAATACTGAATACTACACACCAAGTACTGTATTTTATACAGCATGGAATTATTTCCATAGAGCACAGAATGGAACTATCAACCACAGTGAGTATCTTTAAACTCCACACTCAGAAGTGGCACTAACTACTCCCTACCAATTAGCCAATTTTTTTCAACACAAATTGGGTATGTATTCCTTTCTTGTTATTTTCACTTGCTTTTTAATTACTTCACAATTCTAGGAATGCTCTTTCTAAATTAATGGAATTTTGGTCGTATTACTGCAACTGTTATTCAATTTATGAGATGTACTCCTAGTTTGTTGTGATTGGAAGATGGAAACTGTACACTTAAAAATGTTGTACATACCTTGTCCATTCTTCACATTAATAAGGATTACTTAGTATCAAGGGTGCAAGTGAATTTTAAACACAAGTTGTGTACTGTTTTTTACTGTATTTTTGTGCATTCTTAGCACACTGGTTCCCCCTGTGAGTCTGGGACTCACGTAAATTATTTAGAGGAGCCAATTTACATGATTGCGTCCTTCCTAGTTGGCATTGCCAGATACTCAGAAGTCAGTTTATTACTTTTCTGGAAGGAAGCTGCTGTGGAGCTAAGCACAGCATTAGCCATTAGCATTTCCCTGAGTATACATATGTATGACTTGATTGCATGTAGAGATGACTTAAGTCAGACAATAGGTCTGAATGACTCAAACTTAAAGAGGTTTTAATCAAATTATGTATCTAGAATTTGCATTTTGAAAGAATCTAACAGTTTTGTTTATCTTCCAGTTTGTTTAGTCTTTTTTATATTATCATGCAAGTAGAAGTAGGAGCAAATAGATTATAAACTCTAAAATGTATTCCTGTAATTTGTACTGTAACCATATTTTTGGTTGTGTTTTTAGGCATGTTTAATAGCAAATGGAAGAACTGGGAATGGGTATATCTAGGTCATCATTCTCCATGTTAACAGTTTTCTGTAGAGAGAGAAAGCAAACTTGGGTTTGCAATGGGATGTGCGGTATGCATTGAGTGTTTCAGAGAGCTGGCACCTTCATTTAAGTAGTATCAGCTGTTAGACAAATTTATGTTGCACTGAATCAAACATTAATCATGGTTTAATTGAGTTGACTTGCTGATATGAGGCAGACATAGGTATCTAACTAATCTGGATGTGTTGTGATGAACTTTTTAGGAAAATAGCAAAAGATACTTTAAAAGAAAGAAGTATCATCTATTGTACAGATTAAAATCTAAAGCTCTAGTTACTCAGTAGATAAAGACTTAATATAAACACTACTTGCTATCAACTTCTGGGCAGCAATTCTCTGCAAAGGGGAAAGCCAGAATGAAAACTTACTCATTAATTTCTTCTTATTAGGAGGTTTATTCATTGAACATGTGTGGTTTACAAGATATAGTCACTCAAGATCTTTTAAAAAGTCAGTTGTTTGAGAAGCTGTCCCACTGAAAGCATGAATTAAAACCTGAAATTTCACAACAGAAAGTTAGAAGGTGATAAAGCATTATTATCAAAGCTATCTAAAGTGCTATAATTTGGTTTTTTTATTGTCTCACATTTATTTGTACCTTCTTACAGTTTTTATAAATAAATGCTGATTGGTAGGTTTCTGTGTAGTTCACATGAATTATTATTTTTTTTTGAAACCTGATATTTTAAGTATTATGTCTTGATTCAGTTATAATATTCCTTAACTAAAAAAATCTAATATGAATACATATATTTGTTAATAGTAACCACGATTTTGGGCAAGCTTAACTGAGCCAGGTTCAAATTTTTTGTTAGTAGGTATGGAAGCAGGATATATATTTAAAAACCAACCCCAAATCATCCAACAAATAAACCAGATATTTTTAACTGCGTTGCTGAACCACACTTGATATCAAACAGGGATTGTAGGTTAATAATTTCAACAGACAAAACCAATAGTTGATTTGCAAAGATGAAACAATATATTACATTTCTGTTATCCAGGATATCTTCAGAAACATAAACTTGTTTGTGTTGATTTTTTTGTTTATTTATTCACTACATGATAACTTGAAGTCCTCTTCATTTATAAACTCTTTTATTTTCTGGCAAATATTTTCCTAAAAAACAAAACCAAAGCTTTGTTAGTGCTTGTGTGAATGGAGACGCTAACAGTATGCAAAGTTTTTTTACTAAAACTTTAAAAAACATCATGCTTTTTTCTCATATTGTTCCTCAAATATTTGTGAAACTGAAACTGGGTAGAGCAATTTTGGATAAATTTAACTTTGGAGGCAACATTCAAGGATGGTATGCACATTCTCAGGTTTTTCAAAGACTTTTGAAATTCCAGAGTGATTCTTTAAGGCTTTAGAAAATATAAAGTATATATTTAGCCAAAGAGCAGAATGAAACAAAGTATTAGCCAAAAACTCCCCGGAAGCTTATAATCTGGAAATTTTTATGGCACCTGGTGATAAAACGTGATTAAACCTATGCAAATAAAGGACTTGGGAGTTGACTTGGTTGGATCAAACCAAATGAACTTCGTGAAGATTCTTTGGTGCAAAACCACTACAATCCTAATTTAACTGTACTGGTGTAAGCATGTGCCATTTGATACAAAAGAAAGCAGCACATAATTCTAAGTATGCTAGTGTTGTTTATTTCTTCAGTAGCCAAATTCTCTATTAATATTTGAATTCTGCACCCATAGAAGTACTCTGGACAGTGCATATTATGTGGGGATTGTTTAAGGTTTGAAAAGTGTAAGAAATTGGCAAGAGACATTTTAGAATGGCAAAAAAAGGCCATCAACATTAAAGAACATCAAAACTTGTCCATTAACAAGTCAATAGGAAAAAATAGTTTTCTAGAGCAAAAACTTTAAAAATTTTCCCTCTTCCAGGCTATTTCTTTTCTTATATTCATCAAAGGAACAGTTGAGTATACAGTAATTTATACCAAATTGATTTTTTTCATCTTTTAGTAGGTAGATAATTAAATAATTTGAAGTAGATCTTGGTTTGAGATGTGTTTTTGAATTATGTTAGTATTACCTGACTTTAAACATCATTTAGGTGTTGATGCAGAAACTCTTAAGTGGGGCTCCAGACAGCTGGCTGTGCACTGAGGTTTTGCAGAAATCTACTGACAGGTTGAGCAGCTTTGGGGAGCAGGAAGGAGCGAGCTGGAGGAGAGTAGACAGCACTCACTCAGAGGAGCCTTTGTCCCAACATCATGTGTGAAAAACTTGCAGGTAGATGGTGCTGGCTGTTGCAGCAAAGCAGTCCAAAACAGGAAAAGTTCTACTGCAGGCGTTAAGGGTAGTCCTGTCAGCTAGAACATAATCTAAAATGGTCAGAGTAGATCAAAGGCTCCTTGAAAAGTTTGCCTGCGTTCTATAAAATGTCTCCTACTTCCATGTATCACAGAGTTAGCTGAGTGATCATCTGCTTTATTTTGTGTTTGGGTATAAGCTGCCCTCCTACGGATCATGTGGAGAGAAAAAGTACGTGTTAACCAAACGTGTCTGGGAAGTGGGAGACATAAAGGCCTCTTGTGTCTTGTTGCTGCTGTGCTCCATCTTACCTTTTGAAAAAGGATATCCATTAAAAGGGAGAGGTGACAGTTGTTTGCTGTTACAGATAGTTAGATAGATGCTAAGAATAAAAAATACGCAGTTGCGACATCCTGTGAAATTATTTTCTGCTCACCAGACCAACAGATAATGAAGAAGCATGGATAATGTCCTCTTAAGCTGCAAATGTCATGTGGGTCTAAGGGACAGAGGTGCAGTAGTTTGAGATAACTGCCCCCAATGTGCATTATTTCTGGAACCATTTAATTCCTGGCAAGGGTAGCACTGACCTATATTTCTGTATAATGATGTAAGATACTTTAGTAATACTGTTTGCAATTTTAATTAGGAAACTTTTTTTTCTTATTTGGATTGTATGTTTCATTAAAGTAGGTAATGGTCAGTTAATACAGGTATCTCAAGAAGCTTCAGCTAAGTTCTCAACAAAGTAATGTCTTTTAATTAAAACAAGCAAGGGATATGCAGTTTTCCCTGAGATTAACCTAAGCATTAGATTGTAGAAAACTTTTAAAATTCATTTCAGAATTTATTAAGACTCATGTGAAGATGCGCACACTCACACAGACACAAATATATATATGCGTGTATAATCTGGTCATAGGAGTATACTGTGTCAAAGGAAGTTCACTCAGGTAAGCAGGATAGTTTCCTATTTTGCTTTCACAGTAATTTAACTCCACAGGCTAAAATTTAAATAAATGGATGGGAGCCACCTGGGTAGCCAGGTATGTTATCTACTAAAAGGGAATGAAGCTACTTGATTGGAAGTAAAAGGAGCAAAAGGCGAATGAAAAATAAAAAAGTTTGAAGGCACAGTAGAAGAGATTCTAGTTACTCCTGTGTTTTCTTGATTCTTGTTCCTCTAGGATAGCTGAGGCAATTCGGTTTCATTTTTCCCTGAGTATCTCATGAATATTTCAGTTCCAAATGGTTGCATGTTATTTTTATTAGTCCGTTTAGATTGCAGCACAAATATATTTTCCTGCATGTGGCTGAGATTTGGAATAAGGGAATATTTGTGGCATGAGACAATAAACAAAAAGAAACACATACTGTACAGTTCAATACAGATGTAACAATTGAGTGCTTTTTACAGTTCACACTTGCAGAGCTTTGCAGGCCTGGTTCTTGACCTAATGTACCTTTTATTTCATATTTTAATATTCATTTCTTGCCTATAGCACTGTGTACTTTTCTCACCCTGAAAAGTCATTAGACTGTGAGAGAAAGACAGTCCTTATACTCCATTTCTTTTTATTATTCCAGTGCAGTTTACTTGTTTATTTTTTCAGCTGTCATCAGCGTACCAGTGGACATCCTTGAAAAGAGCAGTTCTGCTGAGCAACCAGCAAGAAACATTTGTAAAGCATGTTCCTCATGCGTGAGTTTGCTTTTTTGTAATTGATAGTGTACACAAATTAGGAAAGTTCTCTGTGAACAAACAGGCAGACAGATCACCCTGTCCCAAAGGAAAAAATAATAAGAGAGAGGTCTGTTATGTAGCTGATACATACTGGTCAATTTGTCCATATATAGTTCTCTTTTTTCCTCTTATTTTAACATAATAATAAAAAATGTTATTCTTCATTATTTGTTAAATTAGCGAGGTTTTGTTCTTTTATAACTAAAGCAGATGAGAGTCCTCAGACTTTCCCTCTGGCCAGTTTTCCTGAAATGAATGGCAACTTGTAGGCAAATTGTCAAAGTGTGATTTCCAAAGAATCCTATTTTAAAATATTTTACATTGTTAATGAGAAGCAGGATATTAGAAGGAACAAAATCCTTTATATGATGCAGCCTGTTAGACATTAGCCTGAAGCAGTTTGTTAGGTAGTGGCATCCAGTCTAAATAATCAGGTTACAGAAATGAGGAGAAGATTCCTAAGGAGTTGTTTTAGCAGTGGAGATGTCAGATAATGACAAGACCCAGAGGCCAGAAATTGATAGATACTGTTCTAGCATCTAGAAGTATCTATGTGGCTTCTGGAATTTCTTCTGGGTCAATAGAATCTAATTAGGTTGTTGATGGATTGCCTAGTTTGCTGTGTTGACCTCGATCTCCCTTGGGGTTTATATCTGAATCCCAGAAATCAGAACACCTTTTTCTGGGACCAGGATAAGATATTTTCTGAGTCCCCTGTGAGATTTATGCATGACATTCTTCTGCGATAAACGATCTTCACCCATCCTCCTAATCTCTTTTTTTTCAGTACAATATAGTGACCCTAGAGGCATATCATACTTTTCCACTAAACGGCATCTGTTGGAAAATCAGAACGAAAATTCGCAGCATCTCTGTCACCAAGAAAAAAAATCATGCAGGTTTTAATAAGTGTATGCATAAGCTAATTCTTTAGGAGAAGGGCCTTAAGCCATAGATGTAAAAAAGAACATCAATGAAATATTGTTACTGGCAATCAAATCAGATGTCTCTGAAGGGTGTCCAGGCATGTGCATCGGAAAGAACACTATTCTTTCCTCATTTCCTTTGCTGGCACAAGCAGCAGTCTGCTGATTTTCAGATAATTAAGGTTTGCATGATGAAGGCAACAGGCATATTATTTGATAGAAAGGCTGAGATGAAGGTGCCAGCTAAGTCTGGAAGATTCTGTAATTTGATGTGACTGCTGTCAGGAGCACAAACTTGCTGAAATTAGATCTACTGGGTACCACCAGAGTAGCTGGTGAAGTGAAAAATGTACATGCAGGGCTTAGATGGGTTTCCTGAAGTCACTGATTGTGCATTTTCATACATCACTCCAGGGCTGAGAAGTACGGTGTTAACCTTCTGTGTACCGAAGCTGATGATGTACATTTGATGACATTCCAAAGCTAGAATGGCTTTATCTGTTTTGGATACCACCTGCCAAAACAAAAGCAAAACCTGACACGTTTTAAAAGCTTAGCTCTTTAGATCTTGTATTGATTTGTCAGCACTGTAAGCAGAGTATGCCTAACTGGTAACTAAGCAGGGATAAAAAGAATATGATTTTGAGGGATTTTTGCCATCACTTAGAATGTTTTATATATCTAATCATCCTCAGAGGAAATGTAGAGAAAAAGATACCTGATGAGGTCAGATATCTAATAATCACTTTTGAGGAAAAAGACCTTCCCCATTTGTGCCCCATTCTTCTGCCCTTCTTTTGTGTAATGCACACCTGAAAGTAGTGGAATGAGACTGGAGGCTTCTTCAGCCCAGTCCCCTGATCTTCTTGATTGTACAAATCCAACACAAACAATGACACTGTTCTCCAATAATTTCATGTCCTTTGGTTTCAAGCTGGTAGGATAAACTATAGGTCTGACAAAGTAAGTCGGTGTGGAGCTTAGTTGCTGAAAATGTAACTGAAGACAGCAATATGTTTGTTTTATCGGTGTTAGCTTTGATCAGTAGGTATTTTTGTTCTGACAGCTGGGCAGGATGTGTCAGAGGGACTGAGACCACCCTGGAACTGTCATCATATTCTGGCAGCTGTTGATTGCTTCAGATCCAGCTGGGGTTCAGCTCAATGCTTTAAAGCCTAATGGTTTTAAGAAGTAAAAGGCCTCTTCTGACTTCATCAGTATTCAGTTCTGCAGCAGCTAGTTTCTTGGTTCAAGAGTTCATTGGCATTGTGTTTAAGGAGCAGACCCTCAGAACGACTGAAAAAGCAACAGGCAGAAGTTCAGTCTGAGGAGAGCAAATGTTTCAGCATTTTAACAGGTCATCTGTTTTAAATGACTTCAGTGTTACCTATACGCCAGATTATCCATGTCTGTAAGTGATTTAATCTGATCTATTTAATGGACTTTTCACGGCCATGTACAATGACATTTACTGATGGATTTTTACAGATAAAACACTTAAATTTAATCATATGTTTTAAGGACTCCAAGCTTTGCTTTACTTTCTGTATTAGTGTATAATAGACACACCATTTTTACTCTTTTCTGATGTGTTTTGTTTTTTTCTTTTATCCTGACATGCTTTTTTATTTGGATATTTTTTGGGGGCCAAAGAACACACTAAAGGTGCTGGAGGTATGGGTAGATTTCCCATGACTAAACCAGTATTTGCTTTGTGTCTTACTATGCTTTGGAGAGATTTTTACTTTTTTTTCTCCTTTTCGATATGTTCCAGTTTTAATTGTCTTCAAAAGAAGCTTTGAACTGTGTAGGAAAAAATCCAGATTTGGTCCTCGGAGTGTGTAAGTAGAAGAAATCTCCCATATGCCTGAATCTCATTATGCCATATGATCTACATGCAGTTTTAGTATTTTCCCTTTTAAATGGTTTGAGTAGTGTATATAGGCAACTTTGAAACAGGATTTAGTTGTAGTTTTAGAGTTGCATTTCAAAGAAATACAAGGCAGGTTTTTCCTGGTCAGGATAGTAAAGTTATAAAACGTCCCTCATTACTAGGTCTGTAGGTGATCTGCAGACCACAGCAAGAGGGATGGTGCTGTTAAGCAACAACGAAAATCCTCCATGGAGCTGCTGTCACTTCTGAGAAGCAGGGACATCGCTACCATGTTTGTAGCATTGGCTGTCCAGCCTAACTAGGACAGGCACAGCACTGAGCGATGAGGAGTGAAAGCTCAGGCAGGTTATTGCTCCCTGGGTTAAAGGAAGAGCACAAGTAGAATTTACAATTTTCTCTCTTGCCTTTTTCTAGCTTCTTACAAATATGTGACATCCCTTTCTCAAAACTACTGGTAAACTCAAGAGCTTGTAGGCCTTCTGTTAGAAATCTAGACTGAATATTTACTTAATCCACATACCCTTTTATGTTAATACTGTAGAGAATACAAATATTCTCTTACTTCATTAGTTGTTAATAGCCACGTTATGATTTACTGGTTCCTAGTTTTTGTTACTACATGCAGCAACATTAGAAAGAAAGCTTTTTAAAGAATGCAAACTAATTTCTGTGCAACTCAGTGGTAATTTATAAGATAGTGGGTTTTCTGGAACTCCATGCAGGTGATTCCTTCAGCCAGGGAAGAAGAGATATGTCAGCAAGCAAAGGCTACAACTACTTCAAGAAGCTATAAGAAGGTGGCATACTGGAAAAGTACAGTGAACTACCCATTAACTGCCTAATTACTAATCCTCTGAGGCACATATGGCTACAGGCTTAATGAAGGCAATGAAATGTGTGCAATTTGTAGCTAAGGTAATTACAGGGATACTTCAATTTTCAAAAAAAATATTAATTTTATTAATCTTACGTATGCTAAGACGCAGAGAAAATTTGTAGAACAAAAGCGATAGCAAATTGGATCAATAAAAATATATTAATATGTCATTTCAATTAGTGCAAATGTTTGTTTTGTGAAGTTCCAGTTTCACTCTAAAATTCCATTGCAAATGATTTGCTGAAGGTAAAACTGGTATGTGGGCACGTACAGGTGTAAAACAAAAATATGAGACGTATATATGTAAGCTATCTGAGTTACATGTAGCTGTAAACTGGCATGTGATTCAGGAAGGCAGTCTTATTCATGGTTATATAGACCTACCATTGAGGCATAGATATTACAAAAATAATTAATGCTCAGTATTACTTCTTTTGCAAATGTCGTGCTTTATGGAAACAGATTATTGCAGCAGTGTCTTTTACTTTCTCTTTTTTTGTGTGTGGTCTTT